>NC_090248.1:16914961-17166379 GCF_037325665.1 Littorina saxatilis
CGAAAGCCACCGAGGGAGGATCTAAGAACTTAGCGTTCGAAGATTTTCCTGAGAAGGCTCAAATCGGCAAAGCTGAAGGTGGAGCCGGAACCAATGAGGACGTAACCGCACGAGAGAGAGAGCGAATCAGCTTCTCAGTCAAAGACGGTAGCTCCAAAGAAGAGCAGCTGCATCCTTCCACAGCAATGAGATTCTTTTCCTAACAAGCGGAAAGTTTCTCCTTGCTATAACCATATTGCCGAATGCTTGCCAAGTCCGGTGTAACCGGAAGTGGTACCATAGGCAGGGCAAAGGAAGTGATCAAGCTCTTACAATTGGCAGTAAGCCGAAGCTTCCGGTTAGTGCTCACTAAGAAATGAGCAACTAGTCCAAGTGACGCAAGCCACGGCAAAGCCGAAGCAGGAGCTTCCCCATGTGCTGCCAACAAAGGCAGAGGTGGGGGAGAAACATAAATTGAGAAAACTTTTGCAAGTTGAAAAGCCACCAAAGGAGACTCTAAAAACTTAAAGTTCGCAGATTGTTCCTGAGAAGGAGCAAAATCAGCCAAAGCTGATGGTGGAGGAACTACGGATGACGATGCTACCACTACCCCTTCAGGGAAATAGTGCGTAGTAACCTCTGCTGCTAGTGCCAACAAAGATGGCAGCTTAGCCAGAAGTCGAAAAGGGAAATCCCCATCTGCCTCAAAAGCTTCGTCTTCCATATCCTCATCATCCTGTTCAGTAGTATCCTAACGATCGTCGAAAGGATGAGAACCGGAAACCAATCCCGCCAAGGCAACATCTGCCGAAACCGTAAAAGGTTGGGAAAAAGAAAAAATCCCGGAAGCCGGAACTCCATGAACAGATCCCCCCATCCACTTGCCTCATGTCATCTAAAAGACTGAAAGAGGAAGTGGATGCAGCCTGTGTAACCGGAAGAACTGCAGACGGCAGAGCAAAAGCATCAACAAGGTTGACAAGCTGTGTAAGTAGCGTGAAATTCCGGAACCGGAATAACCGGAAGGAACTTGATGCTCAGCTTGCGCTAGCCAAGGCTTAACAGACTCAGGAGCCTCACTGTGTTGCATAAGCAAAGGCACAGTAGGACACTGAGAACCCGCATGCGGGAGGAACTTCTTCAGAACCTTAGCCATCTCGAATGCGACGGAAGGCGATTCCCGAAAACGGAAGGGACATTTCGGCTCCTTAGAACTCCGGAAATCGCTCAGAGCAGAAGGTGGTGGAGAGAACTGCGTTCTCTTCTCAACTACACCTTCCGCAAAGTACTCGGATGCCGTTTCAGCTGCAAACGCCACCGCGCTAGCCAGCTTAAGAGGCAAGCGGAACTCGGCGTCTTCCCCCAAAGCGGAAGCACCTTCATCAGTATCCCCATCATGCTCGGCATCGCAATCCGGAAGTTGACCCCCGGAATGATCGTCATAGTCAATCGGGGAGTCAGCTTTACTGACAACTTCCTGCCCAACGGGCGGAAGAGGAAGCTGCATCCCCAAGTCAATTTCTGTCGAAAATGCAGGGAGACACAATCCTTCCTTTCGCTGCTCAGGGTCCCTACCCCGAGCCGACCGAACGCCTGAGCGAGAGTGGTCAGCCCGAGGATCAGAACTTTTGCCCCTACCATTAGTGGGGGGTACTCTCTCCTGAGCAAGCGCTCCGCTTTGGCCGGAAAACCCGGTTACTCGCGGAGCAGACATACCTTTAGAACAGTCAGGCACGTCAGACAAAGGGTACACCAGCGGAAGTACGTGGAAATCTTCAGGAGCCTGCGAAGCATGGACATCCGCCCGCGTGACTGTGGCGGAAGCTGAAGAGGAAGGACGAACCTTGACCAGCGAAGCAGTGTCAGCAACGCCGGAAGGGAGAGCACGCAGCTCAGCCCTAGTGGAAGAAAATTTCCGCCGCCAGCGAAGTCACCTGTGAACTAAGCGACAAAAGCAAAGACGCCACATCGGGAGCAGCTAACCCCGAACTAACGGGTACGCAAGTATCCAAAACTGTCTTGTCTACCTGACCCACCTTGTCCGATAAACTAGGCGGTAAAATTGAGGACACCGGCAAACAGACTAACACGTCAATACATTTCTTGGACAAAGGCTCTAGTACAGAAACAACGGCCTGTCCGGTATGTTTGGTTTTCCTAGGTGTTTACTTAGGAGGAGAAGACTCAGCAGCTATCTGTTTAAGAGCATGCTTCTTCTTGGCGCTATCGGCCATTGCAAAAGACTCACGAAAAAATGTTGGAAATTTTTTGTTTACAAGTCCGAAATGCGGCCAAATTGACGCCAAAATTCAATAAAACAAGGAAAGACCTCACCCCACAGGATAGGCGAAGTCAACAACGAAGCGAAGAAACCAAGGGGAAGAGCCCAAAGTCAAAAGACCAAGGACAAAGGCTGAAAACAGCCGGAGCGTACAAAAACAGCGACCAACTCCAGTGAACGCTGAGGTAGGAATGATACAAATGGCGGCATATGCGCGCGCAAACGGAAGACGGACCCGGTATTGGTCGGTCAGGGATACCAGTATCGGTATGGATCACTCTTTTTTAGAGTAGTCTCCCTTGTTACCAAGGGGACGCGTACAGCGTTACCAGCACTGAACTAGGGTTAATTGCTATATGTGAGTTGGGTAAAGATATGTAATTTAATGGATAATTAAAAGTAAACCAACTGGAAACGCTTGGAGTTACTTTGCCTCATCTCATTGGCCTTTCCCTAGACAAAGACACACACTGTCTCCATGTGTTCGACAAACGAAACAAACTTTCTGAACAAAAAAGAAAACTACAGCAGTACCTGGTATGTACAGCCCCCGGAGTGAGCGTAAACCTGACATGTACGGACAGATTTGCTTGGCACGGAGTGTTTTTCAACGATAATTGCACCTTCTTATGCGGACACAAGCAAAACGTGGACACGGACTCATTTTCGGTCCAAACTGCAGATTCTCGTCGTATTTGTTTTTCCACCGACCATACTGATCGTATTGTAGACAATCAAGCTTACAAAATACGGGGAAATTGTATGCGTTCCCAGATCTGCCTACCCAACAAAAAGCCTGTACATTTGCAAAGCCACAAAGAGCCATCACAGATGTAGGGAGAACGATTGACCCCTGACGTTCATACATGCTAACTACAACGTGCAGATCTAAAGATCGCTACGTGCAGTTGGTTTTTGCAAAAGCTAAACAACAACCTAACATACTTGTAAAATGTTTAAGTAATGTCATCAACTCAAAACACAGAAGATAAGAACTTTGACTAGCTGACCTACTGAGAAGAATCGCCGCACTTCAGCAACAGTGCCATGGGGCCCGAAACATGTATTATAAGAAGTGGGTTTACAACATGGCTCGCTGTATACTGTTTTGCATATTCTTTTGCACAAACAAAAGGATGACAAAACGAAGCTTGACAGGTTGTTGATAGACCAGCTTTTTTGTCGGTCTTTGGGGAGCATATTGCCTTCTGTTTCGTCTTTGTCAACCTCTGCCTCCGGTCTCAGTCCATAAAGATGGAACAGAAGATGATATGCTCCCCTCCGACCGACAAAAAAGCTGGTCTTGTCAACAATCAATCAAACATCCTATACAGTCAAACCTGCCTTGACGACCACCTCTCAATAACGACCACCTACCTATAACAACCACTCTGAAGGATCCTCAACAGATTTTACTATATAATTCACCTTTCCATAGCGACCACCTGTCTAACGCTACTGCGAGCAGTCAGTTTCAGTCCCAACTGATGGTTTTAACCCGTCTTACACGACAACCCATTGGTTTTTTTCTTCAACTGCACCATCATTCCTGTGCAAACTGTGAGTCATACACCACATTCTATCTGTACTGGGTGTTAAAAAGAAGAATGTTATGTAATTTTACTGTTTGACACAATCTGATTTGACCTTGAGTCAAGTATTCCCTTGTCTTCCATGACAAAAGTATCACTGCAATACCCTTCTCTTGACAAATTCCTAGACTGCTGAAGGTGGTCACTGACCTGAGACACTACCTGTCCTCCTAAAATTATATGGCATGTCTGTAAAACATCCATTTGCCCAGTCTGTACAGATCTTTCTGTTGCAGCTATCTTGCAGTCTTGAAATTCTCTTAACTGACATAAGTGTGTCTTAATAAGGAAATCACCACTAATCTGAACTCTGTGTTATTAATCAATTCAAGTTACTCACATGCAAGAGAGCAACAGAAAAAGCCAAGGCCAAGTTCTCTGCCACCTCTGTTCCAGCCTCACTGCTGATTTCAATCAAGCCGCTGTCTAGTTCAACCGTTGCTGCTTCAATCTGAAATTTGTGCTCAGAGCCAGAGTAGTCCCGTTCAAAAGACAGGAAACGCCAGTGCCTTGTAGAAAACTTGAAGAAACGAACTTCCAGATGGCCAGGATCTCCAGGAATACCTCGACGTCCACTGCTGGTTTCAGCGGCTGAAATAAACACAATTCTTTAAAGTGTAAGTGCTGCAAGACTGCCAAAGCAGGTAAAGACACACAAAGGTTTGCACACACACACACACAGACAGACATACATACATGAATCCATACACATATGGAGATACATCTACTCTATCCAACTCTCTCTGTCACACACACACACGAGCGACGGCAAACACACACACATGAATCCAAACACATATGGAGATACACCTGCTCTCTCTATCTCTGTCACACACACACACACACAATGTGACAAAGGTTGCACACAAACACTCTGACATACATACATGCATGAATCCATACACATATGGAGATGCACCTGCTCTCTCTTTCTCACACACACAGTTTCACAGTTTACCTGGGACTGGTTTGCGCATGCCAGTCCAGTGGCCGAGCACCACCCCCCAGTCACCAGCATGGTTCTTCAGCAACACTGCACGCTCTCCATTCTTGATGTCTAGGGTCACACAACGATCCATGCTTTTCACCTGCAATTGTAGAACTTAAAAGTAAAGCTGAAATACTATTGAGCTAAAATGTCAAAATTCCATGGTCTTCTTTTCATATGAGAGGCTTATTCCGGCAAATGCCAACATTTCTTTGAGTGGAATCTGAAGAGAAAGCATGCCCACAGGCGAGGAAGAGAGAGAGAGAGAGAGAGAGAGATAATTAAAATGACCATTTTAGTGTCAACAGTCAATGTGGTTAGTAGGGGGCATAGTAGGTAGTGGGCTGCGTCCGTTGGCTCGGGACAGAACCACTACTGAACACCGTCGAAGTGACTCGGCAGCAGTGCAGTGTCATCTTCAGAGGGTAGCCCACCACAGCGATCTAACATCCCTACCTAGAGCGTCTGTAAAATTGGTAATTCTGGCAGCGGAACGAAATTCAGATGTGGATAGAGCAGTGGCTACTGGGACGGGGCGATGTGAGAGCACACCGGGACAAGTAACAGGTGTAAGGACAGCAAAAAATAAAGATAAAATAAAAAGATGACACCTCAATTTGAGTTCGGCAGCACAGAAAGAAAATTGTCAGCAAAAGATGTTGCCCATTGCCCATTGCACACACACACAGACGCACATACACACACACCCTAACGGTTAAATGAAACCACAACCAACAATTCTGTCAGTACAAAAAGAACCAAAGCAGTGTTAGCCTCTGGCCGGCCTGTTGTGACGTCACGCGAGGACAGCGATTAGGCCGATGCGAAGACTACAGTTATAGCATTATCACTTGGACATCTGTAACGCTCTGTGCAAGATCTGACCCACTACAATGTTCAAAGGTGATTTCTACTTCTAGCCGGTGGTTCATGTCGTGTTCTCGTCGTGTTGGACGGTCACATGCATATAAACAAACTGGTATAAATGAAGCAGACACAGGCAGCATGGAGGGTTAGTGTGCTTTTATTACCGCCATGATTCTCCCCGCATCCCTAGCAACATATTACGTCAGGCTTTGAGAGGAGTTGAGTCATGGTCCTCTGGAACACTTCAGGACCCGAACTTATCCCGAAAGGTAGTCCTGTGTAGCAGTATCTTCCGAACGGCGTGATGAACGTCGTCAGAAGTTGGCTGCCTTCATCCAACGGGATCTGGTAGAATCCACTGTTACAGTCCAATTTCGAGAATACTTTTGCTCCAGACAATTGGGCTAACAGCTGATCCGTAGAGGGAAGCTGGAAGTTCTCCCTTCTCACCGATTCATTCAGTTTTGTCAGGTCGACGCACAGCCTGACCTTGCCGTTGCTTTTTGGTACTGCAACGATGGGAGCGCACCAGTCTGTTGGCTGCTTCACAGGTCGGATTACTTCTTGTTTGTCCAGCTTCTCAAGTTCTGCCTTGACCTTACCCTTGAGGGGCAAAGCCAAACGTCTTGGTGTTTGACACTGCAAAAGGAACTGTTTCCAGCTTCTCAAGTTCTGCCTTGACCTTACCCTTGAGGGGCAAAGCCAAACGTCTTGGTGTGGACACTCCAAAAGGAACTGAGTTTTCCTTCAGCCTTATTTGTAGGAGTTTTGGATTTCACCATGTCCTTCAAAAAGCTTTGGGTACTACTCTTGCTGCTTGTCTCGAGTGTTTCTGCTACGTAGCTGACTCTCTCTACAAGATTCAGAGCAGTTATGGCAGGCTGTTAGGAAACGCTACCGTTGCTGAACTTTGGTTCGGTTTTGTGTGTTGCATGTAGTTGACTTATTTGTACTTTGTGGGAAGGTACCGATATTATATTTTGTAAACACAATATTTATGCTTGGACGAGAATGCAGGTGAACTTTCTAGTACTGTCAAAACAAGTTGTTTACCATGCTGTTTTAGTGTGAGTTCGTGGCGTTCGATCGGATTAAGGGCGTCGGCACCTTTTGATGTACGTCACAGAGAACGTCACCATTCTAGTCCATGGGCGGTTCGCATATAATGTAGTTGTATCATGTTCGGTCTGGAATATTCTCGAGATTGAGTATTTACTATATATGCCAGCGCGATTTGAATGTTAAAAGAGCTTCTATTTGAGTTCTGCTACGATGTGCAGTTGTATGTATGGAATGCTAAATAAATCCTCGAACTCAATTTGACGAGTTGTTTTCTGCTGCTGCGAAGACGGGCGACGTAGAATAAAAGAACACAACTATACGGCATTTGAGAACTTGTGGCAATCTCAAGTGTCGTGTAACAATTGGGGGCCAAGCCAAGGATCTACGTTGCACGCCAAGGGTTTTCCAGCAAAAAAGACAGTCAAGACAGTCACAGGAGGTAGCCATCAATCGGGTGTATCCTGAGGGATCAGTATTGAGACTACGGAACCGTGGATTCGGTGTGACTGTGGGAAGAGTTTGGTAATCGCCGCAGCTCGATACGGTGAGCGACGCCGGAGTGTATCGGGATTACAGAGGTTAGCTGCCGTTTGGACGAGACGGACTTCGTCGCGGAGCTAGTGCATTAATACTACGAAATACGACTGGGGTACGTCGTGTACGTATCGTGAGCAGAGTGCGCCGTCACGTTAGACGAGGAGGGTGGCAGCCTGCGTCTACGAAGGTGAACAGCGACGAGAGAAGCATCGGAGGTGCAGTAGAGACTGTGTTCTTTTAGAAGACTACATTCGTCTACGTTCGGGGCTGTGAAAGAATACAGACGAACGCACCGGAAAAGACCAGAATGGCTGAGTTCTGGGGAAAAGGAATTGAACTGGGACTAAAAGGCAAGCAGTTGACGGAGTTCGTCGAGTCCCAGACACGACTGCTGGCGCAGCGTGAAGAAAGACAAGCGCAGCGTGAGCGTGAAGAAAGACAAGCGCAGCGTGAGCGTGAAGAAAGAGAAAGACAAGCGCAGCGTGAGCGTGAAGAAAGAGAAAGAGAAGCACAGCGTGAAGAAAGGCAAATTGAGCTGAAACGCTTAGAGCTCCAAATAGAAATGGAGACGAAGCGTTTAGAGCTTCAGACAGAAATGGTGCGTGTTCAAAATGAGCACGAGGCACCACGCCAAAGAGATAACCAGCAGCAAATGCTACACAGGGCACCGAAACTTCCAGCATTCGCTGACGGGAAGGACCAGATCGACTGCTACCTTGCAAGATTCGAGAGGTTCGCTGAGAGTGCTAGATGGCAGCGCGACGACTGGGCGATTCAACTCAGCGCACATTTGACTGGGGCAGCACTTGAGGTCTACACTAGACTCTCAAATGATGACGCCAGAGACTATGATGTACTGAAGGAAGCTCTGTTGCGTTGCTACAACTTCACTGAAAGGGGCTACCGTCAACGCTTCCGCGAATGCCAGCCATTGTCTGGAGAGACACCGAGCCAGTTTGTGGAGCGCCTGTCGTCATACCTGCAGAAGTGGGTGGAGTTATCAGGTGAAGAGCAGTCATACGAGAGTCTGCGGGACTTGATCGTGAAGGAGCAGTTCCTTAATGCCTGCCCGAAGGACCTGGCGACCCGCTTGGAAGAGCAAAAACTGCGGGGTTTGAAGGACATTACTGATGCTGCTGAGCGTTATCTCATTGCTCATGGAAGGACCCTGGGGACGTCAAAGTCATCGAAACCTTTCCAGAAGAGCGGGAACCAGGGAAACCAACCTGCCAAGGGACAAACTGAGTCCGCACCATCATCCAATGAAGGGCAGAACATAACGTGTTTCTATTGCAATGCCAAGGGTCACCGAGTCGCCAACTGTCCCCAAAGGAAAAATAACGGACATGTCAATGACAAAGCACAAGAACATCGACGGAGATATTACGACAACAAGAGGCAAATGAGTGGCTCGAACCAACAAGTATGTGCGAGCAGCGTCATACTCCCAAGGGCTGCCGAGCAAGTGGATACACCATCGGACGTGGAAGAATGTCTATCTGATGGCCAGCTTCTACTCGCCAATGGCAAGTCAATCTCTGTCGTCGCCAGCGCAGCTGTGTCAGTGTCGAACATGCCCGTGTCGAAGGGATTTGTTGAGAAGCAGGAAGTGACTGTTCTCAGAGATTCGGGCTGCAATGGAGTCATTGTCAAAGAGGATCTGGTGCCAACAGAGAAGTTCACTGGTGACTTCAAGTGGACGCTCATGGCTGACAGCAAATGCGTGAAAGCACCTGTGGCAAAAATCCAGATCGATACTCCATACTTCACCGGAGAAGTTGAGGCCGTCTGCCTGAAGAAGCCCTTGTACGATCTACTAATTGGGAATATTGGGGGTGCGAGACGTCCTGATGACCCTGATTTCGAATGGAGAATGGGCTCAGCTCAGCCTGCTGCTGAGGAGGAAGACCCACTGCCATTCGCGAATGAAGATATCAGCGAACTGTTACGAGATGACAGAGCAACTGTGCATCGCCGCGACCAGCCGCAGGTTGTAAGCGCTGTGACGACCAGAGCCCAGGCGAAGAAGAACAAAACAACTACGCCACTCAGGGTCACCAACAGTTCTGCAACTGCTGTCGTGGACAGGGATCGGCTGATTCAGCTACAGGAAGCTGATTCGAGCTTAACAAAATACAGGAGTCGTCCTGTCAAGGAGGAGACACTCGAGATTGCGAGAGAAAACTTGAGAAAGTCTCAGGATAGTGGAAAGCACTACTACGACCGCAAAGCCGTAAACAGGAAGTTTACACCAGGTAACAAAGTGCTGATACTGCTTCCCACTGATCACAACAAACTACTGATGCAGTGGAAAGGCCCATACGAGGTTGAGGCCGTGGTAGGGATCAACGACTACAAGGTGAATGTCGGCAAGAAGTCCAAGATCTACCACGCTAACCTTCTGAAACTGTATGTGGAGAGACCTCCGGAAGCAGTACAGGTCGCAGCAATGGTGGAAGAACCAGCCGAACTAGACGAGTTCGACGGTGAGGAACTACTGGAGTTGGGAGACCTCCACAAGAAAGAGGGGGTGGATGACGTCAAGCTAGGACCTGACCTGACAGAAGATCAGCAGAAGGAGCTGCATGATTTTATGGGCGACTTCACCCATAGGTTCTCTGATGTTCCAGGCTCTACGTCCTTGGTCGAACATGAAGTCCCCCTCACATCTGACGTTCCTGTTCGCTCAAAACCATACCCTATCCCGTTTCAGGCTCGGGAATCCTTGAAGAAGGACATCGACAACATGTTGAAGATGGGGGTCATCCGTGAGTCATCATCCCCTTACTCATCTCCCGTTGTTGTTGTCAAGAAGAAAGACGGTACAAACAGGGTATGCATTGACTTCAGGAAAGTGAATAAGATCACCGTGTTTGACCCTGAACCAATGCCGACGGCGGCTGATCTGTTCCGACGGTTGACTGGCAGTAAGATCTTCTCAAAGATCGATCTCAGCAAGGGATATTGGCAGATTCCTGTGCGCGAAGAGGACATACCAAAGACCGCCTTTGCAACTCCAGACGGAACGTATGAGTGCCTGCGGATGCCTTTTGGCATGGTGAACAGTGGTGCTACCCTGAAGAGGGGAATGCGAAAAATGCTCAAAGGAATGAAGAATGTTGTGTACTACTGGGATGATCTGCTAGTCCACACGGAGACCTTTGCGGAGCATCTGGAGACTTTGAGGGAACTGTTTTCCCGCTTGACAAAAGCCAATCTGACCGTGAGACCCAGCAAGTGCATTTTGGGGACCGACAACGTTGACTTCTTAGGTCATTCACTGAAGGAAGGTCAAAAGGGGCTTTTGTTGGAAAACGTCACCAAGATCCTCAATGCGCCACGTCCTGAAACCAAGAAGCAGGTGCGATCCTTCCTTGGATTGGCTGGGTACTACAGAGAGTTCATTCCAAACTTCGCCGCCATAACGGCGCCTTTGTCGGACATGACCCGAAAAGGATGCCCCAACCGAATACTCTGGGGACCAGCTCAGGAGAAGGCATACCAGACCGTGCGCGACCTGATGTCACGAGACCCGGTGCTACGCCTTCCTGATACTTCCAAAGAGTTCATCTTGCGTAAAGACGCATCGGACGAAGGGATCGGCGCCATGCTGATGCAAGAGCATGGAGGTAAACCATTTCCGGTCAGCTATGCCAGCAAGAAGCTGTCAGGAGCCGAGAAGAAGTACTCGACCATGGAGAAAGAGTGTTTAGCCATCTGTGGGGAATCAAGAAATTTGAACTCTACCTCCAAGGGGTGAAATTCGTGCTTCAGACTGATCACAAACCCCTCACCTACCTGAACTCTGCGAAGTTTGTGAATAATCGTATCATGAGGTGGGTGATGTACTTGCAGAACTTTGATATGCGAGTAGAATCGATTAAGGGTTCAGACAATGTTGGAGCGGATTTTCTCAGCCGAGTATGTGAGTAAAACTGTTCATTCTCCAACAGACTAATGTACATACCTGGATTTCAATCTGTTATGTATACATAATATGTGTGCAGGTAGCGTTTCAATGATTGAAAGAAATTCGGTAAATTTCTTCTGGTGTTGGGGGTAATGTTAGGAAACGCTACCGTTGCTGAACTTTGGTTCGGTTTTGTGTGTTGCATGTAGTTGACTTATTTGTACTTTGTGGGAAGGTACCGATATTATATTTTGTAAACACAATATTTATGCTTGGACGAGAATGCAGGTGAACTTTCTAGTACTGTCAAAACAAGTTGTTTACCATGCTGTTTTAGTGTGAGTTCGTGGCGTTCGATCGGATTAAGGGCGTCGGCACCTTTTGATGTACGTCACAGAGAACGTCACCATTCTAGTCCATGGGCGGTTCGCATATAATGTAGTTGTATCATGTTCGGTCTGGAATATTCTCGAGATTGAGTATTTACTATATTTGCCAGCGCGATTTGAATGTTAAAAAGCTTCTATTTGAGTTCTGCTACGATGTGCAGTTGTATGTATGGAATGCTAAATAAATCCTCGAACTCAATTTGACGAGTTGTTTTCTGCTGCTGCGAAGACGGGCGACGTAGAATAAAAGAACACAACTATACGACGTTTGAGAACTTGTGGCAATCTCAAGTGTCGTGTAACACAGGCCTACCCAGAAGTGGTTCCTCTAACCCTTTCACTACGAACACATCTTGGATCGCAGTCTTCTGCTTGTAGGTGATCTTGCCTTTGAACTTGCTTATAACACTCATTTCAGCTCTCCCTGGACCAAAGAGTTTCTTCCCTGCTTTTTCTAGCGGGCGTTTTGAACTCAGACTGTGATCTGCCACTTATCTGATGTCTAATTAGAAAAAAACACAGTAAACACCAATTTTCAAAGACTTTCGGGCCACGCCCTTCTTCAGTGAAATGAATGAGAATGTAAATAAACAATGACCAATGACGTAAAAATTCTTGATTAAAAAAAGAAAAAAACGTCATGTAAATGTCACAGCCAAACATCATAAGTTTCGTTCTCTCTCTCTCTCTCTCTCTCTCTCTCTCTCTCTCTCTCTCTCACTCTCTCTCTCTCTCTCTCTCTCTCTCTCTCTCTGTTTTTTTATCTCTTTCTCTCTCTCTCTCTCTCTTTCTCTCTCTATTTCGTTATCTCTCTCTCTCTCTATTTATCTCTCTCTATCCATCTCTCTCTATCTAACACACACACATACACACACACACACACACACACACACACACACACACACACACACACACACACACACACACACACTTGCAGGAAACAAACTGCATTTTCATCGATCCCTTAAGCATTTCCAAAAAAGGAAAGGTAGACATCCAAAGGCACAGGCAAGCCCCAAGCGATACAAATCGCGCAACACTTATCCTGAGTAGGCCTATACATTTCAGTCAAACACATTCAGGCCCTCAGGATAGTTGGTACGCAACTTGTACCGCCAGAACCTCTCCCTCTGCCTCCGGATGTCCACGTTATCGACTTTGACCTGTTCAATTACAGTCACCCTCATGTCAGACAGGGAATGCTCGGGGGACCTGAAGTCGACTTATCTGATGTCACTTCACCCACCACTGAACCCAAATAAGCTTCGGCTCCTTCTTCCTCTTCCACTGTTTGGATGTTGGAAGAACGGCAGGCCGTCGCATAATGACCCACTTTGGAGCATTTGTGGCACTTGGCGTTCTTGGCTGGGCATGCTTCTCTGTTGTGAGGTGGGGTTCTCCCATAATGAGAGCAACGAGACTGTCTGGGACTGGTAGCGTTTTGGGTGTATTGGAAGGATTTGGACTTTTGGGGTCTGTTGGCTGCCAGTCGGTCGACTTCCTGACTTGTTGGTTGAGGTGAAGCGA
This sequence comes from Littorina saxatilis, assembly GCF_037325665.1. Lineage (NCBI taxonomy): Eukaryota > Metazoa > Mollusca > Gastropoda > Littorinimorpha > Littorinidae > Littorina > Littorina saxatilis. The sequence goes on from NC_090248.1 coordinate 16,928,094, forward strand.
TCCACTGAAACGTCCTTTGACATCTCCCGAAGCTGCTGCTGAGATGTCTCGTAGACTGCTTTCTTGAAATTTAAAGTGGAATCTTCTAAAAGTTTCTCCCGTGCAGCATCGCTCTTCACGCCCACCACAATACGATCACGCAGCATTCTGTCTTCCATTTCTCCATAGTTGCAGTTTTTCACCAGCTTGCGCAGAGCTGCAACGTATGCTTCAATCGACTCTGAGGCTTCTTGGCTTCTGGTGTGGAACTTATACGTTTCAAAAGCTTCATGCGTGGCTCCCACACAAAAATCTTTCAGTTTTTTTATGACAACGCTAATGTCTTTCTTGTTCTCACCTTCAGTGAACCTCATGCTGTCATATACGTCCACTGCATCTTCGCCAATGCAGGCAAGTAACACTGCACACCGGTATTCTCGTTCTTTGTCCAGTCGAGAAGCAATCTCATAATTGTCCCATTGTCTTCTGAACTTCTTCCAGTTTTGGGATAAGTTGCCTTCCATACCCAGTTTAGAAGGTACCGGAACATTGGCTGTGTAGTGTCTCCTCTCTGCTTGTAATGGTGGTTGGTTCTGCTGCTCTGCCATACTTGATCTCTGATGAATCCGTACCACTCAACCACACCTTTCTTTATTGTTGGAGCGTGCGTTTACTACTACTGTGACGCTGCACCTAGTTTGCTGCTGTCGGAGTACGCAATTTTAGATCAAACAAAATGCTCTGCGGCACGCGCGAACAAAACTTTCGACTTGCAATCTCGTACATCAAGTTTTTCACACTCACTGCTTCGCTACCAGCCACTTCTGACATCATGTCGTGTTCTCGTCGTGTTGGACGGTCACATGCATAAAAACAAACTGGTATAAATGAAGCAGACACAGGCAGCATGGAGGGTTAGGGTGCTTTTATTCCGCCATGATTCTCCCCGCATCCCTAGCAACATATTACGTCAGGGTTCTTGCATTTCAACAATAGAACACGGTTTACAATGACGTCATAACATTACAGTTCACAGGCTGTTGCAAATCATCCATCCACCCGTTTGACTCATAAAAGTTGCTCAACCACAGACCCTTTGTCCCTGGTAAGACACTTTACACTTAAAGCCCCAGTCCGTCTCAAATGGTTTATAGAACGATTTAAATCTTCTCATGAAAAAAGCAGTTCTAACCTTATCGAACACACTTGCAATAGCATTTAATAGCATTCAATGACACAGTTAGTTTTGAATGGCCATTTAGCTCGCGTAAACCACACACCTGTTTTTGTGGTTTATCTAACCCCTGAGCCATCGTGAACCCATGTGATCCACTTTCCCTTTTTTTCACAATTTAGTCGTCAGTTTGTGATTTCAATGCGACACGCTGTATCTGCACAATAGCACGTTATTGTATACCTCTGAATCTAAAATGCAAGAAACGGCTGCGAGTCACACGAACTGAGCGTTCAAAGCAGAGATAGCATCTTGCTACAGATCTCTGGTTCAAAGAAACTGGCGCTATGCAGAACATGCTAGTATGAGGAAACACGTTTTGCGTGACATGCTTCCGGGCTTTTCTTCTTTCAAACTTTCAAAACTTCGAATTGTACTGATCTTGTCTTGATGAAAAAATAATTCTTTTATGATTTAAGAATGTTTGTGTAACAAGCTGTCAATTTATTATTGAGTTTTAAAAGTTAGGTCTAGCGCCAAAACAAGGCCCGTCCGATTGTCTGTACAGACCATCCGGCTGGCCACGCAAAAATAAATTCTTTAAAAATTGTTCGCTCTTTACAGAGAGTACCTAGGATGTTCTCAAGCGGTGAGTGTTTAAACGAAAGGGTGTTTGTACTGTGTGTAAAAGCCTGACGTTTTTCAAAAATAACTGTCAGGATCATCAGCGGTCTGGAGGAGTAAGAGCCTCTGTACTGCAGACAGGTTTTTCACAACATCCGAAGCATGGCTCGTGGATGTGTGGCTCCGATGATTATATTTTTGAAAGAAAAGGGTATCGTATCTAGCGCACAATGCATAGCATACATATCATAGTCAGTTGCTCGTCCTGCGGGTGTTGCGAAGCATGCGAACGTAGTGCTTTATTAACATATTTTCCCTATTTCTGAGTACATTTTCAGAGTAAACATGGCATATCTATATGTTTTTGGATTCAGAAAATGATAAATATAAGTCAAATTATTTCCGATCGATTGCTAAACTTTTAATTTCAATTAGAATTTTGAGAATTTTAAAGGCACAGTAAGCCTCCCGTAAACCATCACTGAGCTCCCCGAGCCTCTACAAGCATACTTCCATTTGAACGCTCACCGAACGGGAACATCCTGGCTGCTTTCTGTCGAGAGTGAGACATTTTCAAATAAATTGACAGCTTGTTACACAAACATTCTTAAATCATAAAAGAAATCTTTTTTCGTCAAGACAAGATCAGTACAATTCGAAGTTTTGAAAGTTTGAAAAAAGAAAAGCCCGGAAACGTGTCACGCAAAACGTCTTTCTCGTAGTAGACGATGGTTCTGCATAGCGCCAGTTCCTCTGAACGGTCAACCAACACCACTCCAGTTCGTGTGACTCGCAGCGGTTTGTTGCGTTTTAGATTCAGAGGTACACAATAACGTGCTATTGCAGATTATACCCCGGCGAAACGGTGTTCAAGAACTTTTTTTTATTCAAGAATATTCATGAATATTCTAGAATGTTCTAGAATTTTTCTACTGGCATTATTCTAGAATTTTTTGGCTTGTAGAATATTCTAGAATACCGAACAAAATTCAAGAACAGCAACAATGTTCTAGAATATTTTTTTTCAAGAATGATCTTATTCAAGAACATTCTTCTTCAAAGTTCAAGAACTGTGATCCCTTATTTTTAAAACACTTTTAATTTAATTTTTTGTTCTCCACTTATAGTTTTGGTTGTGTTTGCTACACGTTCGAATTATACTACAAAATAAAGCCAAACAAACACTTGGTTCATTCTTCAAATGTTATATTGTCACAAAGTGAAATAGATGACAAGTCAATCTTGGGCTAACAATGTTCACAAGCAGAATGTGTCTTCAACATTTGTCATCCCTTTCTGAACTACTGGAACTGCATGGATGCGGATGTGGTACAGCTACTGGAAAGGTCACTGTCACCAGCATCCCTTGTTGGATGATTCCCTTGGTCAACTTCACCGTCAGTCTGTGGCAGAGCATGGTGGATTTGATTCAAAAGAAGGCTCAGTATCAGCTTGAAGCTTTGCAACATTGTGTCCTGTAGAGGCTGAAACACAATGCCTACAGTTTACAAAAAAATCATTCGTTCAAGAACTTGGAAAAAGGAACAAAAATGAAGAGTTAAATGTCCGCAGTTTGTTCTTTTTGGTATGTAAATATGGTATAGTATTGATGAAAACCATTTTCATCTGAAATAAGCCATTTTTCTCTGAGACGTTTTGCCCATTAATTGATTTAATTCATTCACTGGCTGATTAATTACTTGCACAGTTCGTTGACAGGACTCTTACCTTTTCCTCCAGTGATATTTTATTTATGGTGTGCTTCATGGTACTTCCAGTGAGAATTCATCCAGATATCTTCTTCACCCCTCTTTCCTGGACCTAGTAAATAAGAAACAAAAAAAGGTTTTAACAAATGATAAACTCAAACATCAGACATTCCAAAGATCATCATCATAACTAGAGTGAATGTGAACAGAAAACTTACAAACGTATTGCTTGTCAATGTCATTCAATCAATCAATGAAACCAATTTTGATGCAATGGTTAATGTTACCTTTTTACATAAAAGTACATAATTCTATCAATACACTTTCGGAATATTTGTTATAATCGTCATTGTTGTAAATACCCTCCTCGGCATGTTTACAATTTGAAGCACTTTTTTCAATTTCATTTTCAGAAACCTGTTTTCAATTTTGACCAAACCAGTCAGTGAGTTGTTATCACTACCAGTTTGCTACCAGCAAAATATACCAACTCTGTGAGTTCCAAACCTCAAACAAATTCAGCAGAAGTTACAGTCTATAATTCATACTTTGAAACCAACAGGTTTTGTTTATTCTGTCCAACAGTGCCAGCAGAACGCAAATCACGGCAGACTTTGTAAGTTTGTTTGCTAACAGACGACACAATGACACACACTGACACAGAAAGGCGGCCGTTAAACCCAACAATCAAATCATCACATGATTAAACAGTACTTTTGCTTAAAATGCAGTTACGTTTTATACATCTGCCATTTCTCATGTGTCAGATCGAAGAAGAAACTTTTAAAATTGAAGGCTGGTTTCGATTTCACAGTCACACACATGTTTACATCTGTACCACGTGTTGAATAAAACAAGCAAAAACAAAACATACTTACTGAGTTCATGGAAATGATGCATGGATCAATGTTGTTTTGCTTTGATGCAAAAGTGCTTCGACAAAGACAACAGAGAAAAGGTTTTTCGCTGCAGCAGTTCGTTCAAAAGAGTCCTCTTTCCTCATGGTGTACTTACAGAGCGTCGTCATTTTGATTTTAAGGGAAGTAACTCCGATGGACAAACTCTGGCACCGGAAGCTGAGAAACCAGGCGCCAAATTCTTCAGACGCACGTTGTTAGAACTGAGAAAGATTTTGTAATCTCCATTTATCTGAAAAAATGGCATGCCACCGAATTGTCAACTTGTTAGGCATGAAGAAATGCTGTATTCTTCATCCCAAACAAGAGTTTGAACTTGGAGGTGCCAGACACAACAAGAAGGGCAAAGCCCATACGACTCACATGCTTGACCTTGACCTTTACATGACCTTGACCTTCAGCTAAACCTAGCAATGACATCATACACTAAGAACTGCTTTACACATTTTTCCTACCAAAATACATGTGACCCAAGGTCAAGGTCATCCAAGGTCATGCAACACAAAGCTGTTAATTCAAGACATAGGAAGTACAATGGTGCTTATTGGCTCTTTCTACCATGAGATATGGTCACTTTTAGTTTTAGTGGTTCACTACCTTATTTTGGTCACATTTCATAAGGGTCAAAGTGACCTTGACCTTGACCAAATGTGTCTCATGATGAAAGCATAACATGTGCCCCACATAATTTTTAAGTTTGAAACAGTTATCTTCCATAGTTCAGGGTCAAGGTCACTTCAAAATATGTATACAATCCAACTTTGAAGAGCTCCTGTGACCTTGACCTTGAAGCAAGGTAAACCAAACTGGTATCAAAAGATGGGGCTTACTTTGCCCTATATATCTATATAGGTGAGGTATTAAATCTCAAAAACTTCAGAGAAAATGGGAAAAATGGGAAAAATAGCTGTTTTTTAGACAACATTTATGGCCCCTGCGACCTTGACCTTGAAGCAAGGTCAAGATGCTATGTATGTTTTTTGGGGCCTTGTCATCATACACCATCTTGCCAAATTTGGTACTGATAGACTGAATAGTGTCCAAGAAATATCCAACGTTAAAGTTTTCCGGACGGCCGGCCGGACGGACGGACGGGGGGGACGGACGGACGGACGGACGACTCAGGTGAGTACATAGACTCACTTTTGCTTCGCATGTGAGTCAAAAATGACAGCATGAGTGAAAGCACCGTGAAACTCGGAAAGAAAGATGGGTGAAACTAAGAGCAGCGATCTCACTTGAGTGGCAACAAGCTGTATCCTGATTTTCTCATGAAAAACAAAGGTAGGTGTTTTATAAAAATTCTTTTATGTTTGATATTGTTGTTTGTTTTAGGCGACATAAATCGTTAATATACTTACCCGAATCACATAAAAGCATTGACGCAGTCTATGATACTTAGGTCTGAAAAAGGCTACCCGTCTTAAAAAGGTTTTAAAGGGAAGCAACCCAACCACAAAAGGAAAACACAGCCCTGGTTATGACCATATACCCGGGGGGATTACCTCCCATACCGGGTATGTGACGTCACCACTGCTGTACCACGTGGTATCATTCGGTTTTAGATAAACTAAAGACCATATGCGGGGTTGGCGGGAGGGAATACACTATGTGATTCGGGTAAGTATATTAATGAAATGAAAATTTACTTAAAAATTTTCGATTAAATTACATATTCTTACTCCGAATCACATAAAAGCAGATAGCTTCAACAAGGCGGTGGGAATGAAAAATCTAACTCACCTTAAACCCTGTCCAGGAACTGGCCACCTGCGATCATAGCAGGAAGCGTCCTCGAACCATCTTGCCGCAAGGCAGAGACGTCTCTGAGGTAGAAGTTCAGGAAGACGTCCTCAGAGCGCCAATAAGCAGTGCGGAGCACCTCGTCCAGTTTACGAGAGCGGAGGACAGCCAACGATGACGCCCATGCCCTGGTTTCGTGGGCACGAGCAGAGTCCAAGGGAAAGGCAGGCAGCGCCCCCCCCTTTGACAGGTTCCACTCGTAAGCTTGCTTAATAAGAGTTGACACCCACCGAGCCATAGTCGTCTTTGCAATATCCTTATTTCTCACAGTGTTTATGGAGATAAATAGGAGTTTTTGAAATTTTGACCTGAGCGGTAGTGACCGGGCAAGGTAGATGTCAAGGGCTCGCACGGGACAATTGACAGAGTCCGGGTCTCCAGGAGCCAGGATGCAAGTCAAAGGCTTAACGCGAACCAGAGGAGAGGCCTGGTCTGGGGCCTGGTTCTTGGCCAGGAAGTTAGGCCGGAAACGCAAAGTAACGGAGCCGTCAGGCTCATGTGAAATGTCCTCCGGACTTCCCGAGAGGGCATGTATCTCGCTACCTCTGCGCGCAGACGCTACTAGCAGAAGAAAGAGAGTTTTGCGTGTCAGGTTTGAGAAGCTGGCGTTAAGCAAAGGTTCAAACTCTGTGGAGCGTAGAAACTCCAGGACCAGAAAAAGATCCCATTTCGGCGTGTGAGTGCGCGAAGAAATCTCTTTAAGGGCAGCGCCCTTAATCACCCTCGAGATGACGCCGCTGACGTCAATCGAGCGGCCGATCTGCCGTAGGGTAACAGCAATGGCGGATCTCCGCACCCTCAAGGCAGAAGCAGAAGCTCCCTGAGAAGCGAGAGAAGCAAGGTGGTTTGCCACGTGCATAGACCGAGGTGCTAGCGCGTTCAAACCGCGGCCATGACACCAGGAAGCCCAGGCCTTCCAATGTGACGCGTACACAGACGAAGTGGAAGCTCGATGAGAGCGTTCCACCAAGTCCAGCGTCTGATCAGAGGCACCGGAACGCCTCAGAGAGGACCGAACAACTTCCACACGTGAAGTCTCAGAGCTGAGGGATCCTCGTGTGGAATGCCGGTTCGAGGCTGCACCAACTCTCCTCTTACTAGAGCGAGGGGAATTGGCGGGCCGTGGGCGATCCTCAGAAGGTCCGGGAACCAAGGCTGTGAGGGCCACAGAGGAGCGACCAACAGAAGTTCCGGACCCTCCATTTCCGCCTTCCGAATTACTCGGGCGAGTAACTGGAATGGGGGAAAGGCGTAGGCCTGTAGCCCTGTCCAAGGAAATGCCAACGCATCCGTCTGCCAAGCCTCGGGATCCGGGAATGGCGAGACGAAGATCGGCAGCCTCTTCGAGAAACGGGTGGCAAAGAGGTCCACCTGAGGCTTTGGGACGAGGGCCCAGAGACGAAGCAGTGCCCCGTGAGTGATCGTCCACTCTGATTGAAGCACTTTGCCGGAGCGACTGAGCGCATCCGCCAGAGTGTTCAAGCTCCCCGGCAGGTACCTGGCTGTGAGAGTGATCTGGTGTTGCCAGCACCAGACCAGAATCTCGCAGGTTCTGCTCGAGAGAGACGGGGACCGCGACCCTCCCTGCTTGTTCAGATAAGCTGCCACAGTCGTGTTGTCTGTAAACAGACGAACATGCTTGGCGTGAAGGGAGGGCCGAAACTCCGCTAGAGCAAGGGCCACGGCCTCGAGCTCCAGCAAGTTTATGTGCCACTGGCTCTGCTCTGCCGACCACAGGCCCGACGCTGTCTGTCGGTCTGTGTGCGCTCCCCACCCCAGCAAAGACGCGTCCGTGAAAAGGTCCGTGTCTGGTGGGGGCAACACGATCGGCACGCCCCTGCAGACCCAAGCCGTGTCTAACCACGGCAGGGTTGCTGACTGAAACCATCCCTGGAGAGGGACGAGGACGTTCCAGTCCACGTTGGGAGAGTCCACATACGGCTTCAGAGCAAGCTGAAGAGGCCGCTTGTGAACTCTGCCCAGGGGCACCAAGAGAGCCATGGACTCCATCTGTCCCAAGATGGAGGCCAGCGTCCGGAGGGAAGCCTGCAGGAGAGGCAAAGTGGAGTGGATCTGAGCTTGAAGCTTGTCCACCCGTCTCTGAGAGGGTTGGACAGTCCAAGTGACCGTGCAGAAGGACATTCCCAGATAGGTGAACGTCTGCGACGGGATCAGCTCCGACTTTGATCGGTTGACCGCGAAACCCAGCAAGTGGGCTTGACGCAGAACCGACTGAGTATGACTCGAGCAACCTGCCTGGGTTTGGTTCATGATGAGCCAATCGTCCAGATATGCTCTGAGTCGGATACCCTGTGACCTTACCAGTGCGCATAGCTGCCTCACTACCATGGTAAAGACCCACGGTGCGAGGGACAGCCCGAAAGGAAGTGCGCGGAACTGATAGATCTGATCGTCCCACCGGAAACGAAGCCATTTCCGGTCGGACGGATGCATGAGGATATGGAAGTATGCATCCGTCAGATCTATGGAGGTCACCCAGTCTCCTGGACGGAGTGAGTCTCTGACCGAAGCCGGCGTCTCCATCTTGAACCGTATCGTTCTCAAGAAAGTATTGAGATACGACAGGTCCAAGACGGGGCGCCACCCTCCTGAGGTTTTGGGAACGGCAAAGAGCCGCCCGTAAAACCCCAGAGAGCTGTGGTCCAAGACTCTCTCCACTGCGCCCTTCTGTAACAGTGTGACAATTTCCGCCTGAAGGACGGACCTTGCCTCCTGAGAGGAGGGGGGCTTGCAGGCCGGCGGACGCCGGGAAAGCGGAGCCTTCTTGTCTTGCCAGAGTAGGCGAAAGCCCGATCCCACCACTCCCAGGATCCATTGACTGCGCACAGAACGCAGCCAATGAAAACGAGCCCGGGAGAGGCCCCCCGCCATCACCAGAGTGGAGGGCGGAGGGGGGGTGGGACCGGGAACACTTCATTGGGGGTGAGGCTTGCTGGTAGAGCCGCCTCGCCCCCTGCCAGACGCTGACCTCTTTCTCGAACCCTTAGAGGAGGGTTGAGAAAAAGCAGGCTTGGTCTGCTTCGTGCTAGCTGGCTTAGACGACCCCGAAGCCTGAGGGGGCTTGGACTGAGCCGTCTTCACCCGCTTAAGAGCCTGAAGGGAGTAGTCCGAAAACTGCTGGTCCCTGTTGGCCTGGATCTCTGATCTTCGTGCATCGAAGACCAGCTGACCGAACAGTGGACCATCCACAACAGGTGAAGCTCTGAGTGTGTCAAGCGTCGCTTGTTCTGAGAACTGCGAATGCGCTAGGAACAGATCCCGACGACACGAAACAGAATGCACGTACTGCAGAGCCGAGAGTCGCATCAACTCCTCATTCACCCTGGCCAGGGCGGAGAGAAGCGTTGACACGTCGTCAGCGTCTTGCTCTTGACTGAGAACGAACGGATCGAGAGTCTCGGTGAGAGCACGAGACAGAGCTCTGATCAGAGTCTCCGAAATGGAGGACAGTTCCAGAAGTTGGCGATTGATCTCTTCGGAAGCCAAAAGAGTGGACTCAGACAACACAGTGCCCGAGCAACTCTTAATTGGCTTGGCCAAGAGATGTTGCAAGTCCGGCGTCACCGTCAGCGGTGTACGCGGAAGAGCAAACGAAGCCAGGAGATTGCGAGACAGCTTCGGCAAAGCAAACTTTTTGTGATTCGAAGGAACAAAAGAAGCTGCTTGGTCTGCTGAAGCAAGGTACGCACGAGCCTCTTCCGGACACGGGCCGTGCGGCACGAGTAACGGAACAGGCGTGCTTGGCAAACCACTTCCGGTAGGAGGTGGACGAGCAAAAACTTGCGAAAGCTGGTATGCTATAGAGGGGGATTCCGTAAACCGGAAACGGGCATCTCCCCCCCGTGCATAACGGAAGTCCGCCATCGCTGATGGTGCAGCGGAAACGAAGTCAACCTTGGCCGAAGCGCCTTCCGGAAAATACCGGGAAGTTACCTCGGCCGCAGCTTCCATAGCAAGCTTAAACTGAGACGGGAACCCCGCGCGTGATTGCTCGCTGGCTACTGACTGCATGTCAGAGTAGCTGTGAGCCACGTCGTGACCGAAATCACCGGAATCCGCGGTCGGACGATGAACGGGAAAACCCGAAACGGGAAATCCGTCCACACTAGCAACCTCCTGTCTGTTATCCATACCTGCAGGCAGGAACGAGTGCGAGGAGGGCGTGCCCGAAACCACAGGACCAGTAAGGGGTGACGAACCAACACCTTGGTGAAAGGAAACACTCCCCGTTCGGCCGTAGGGCGGAAGCTGATCCGCACACGCAGACATCCGCGAAGGAGTGTCCGGTGAGGGAAAAGCCAATCCGGACTGAGCCGGAAACACACCCGACGTAACCGCACCTTGATGCGGAAACGCAAGGCATGAAGACTGGGGCCGGAAGCCCTGCTGCCCTGAGGCCAGTCCACGGTCAACTCCTACCATCACCTCTGAGTGTGAGTGTGCAGGAGGACCTTCGTTTCCGGGAAAACCCGGAAACGCGACTTCCGAAGGAAACCGCCTTTGCTCAGAGTCGACCTCACACGCATTGTGCACTGGACGAAACTGAACAGGGAACAGGGAGTGACCCTGGGCAAATGAGCTCCGTCCCTGCAGGGACAGTCCGGTGGCTTCACGAGAGCCGGTGGACAAGCTCGACATACCTGGAAAGCTTCCAGCGGAAGCTGAAGAAGTACAGGGAGTTCCAACATCACCGGATGCGGCCGCAACCGGAAAGGAAACAGAAGCCAAAGAGCGAGCATCGCTCACCGCCGGCGGATGTAGCAGGCTATCGGCAGGAGAAGCACGTTTCAACTCGTCACGCACTAAGTTGCGGATTTCAGGAACCAGCGAACTCAATAAAGAAGTAACAAGCGAAGCTTGCCCATCCGAAGAAACGGAGGACGAGCAAGCAGACGACGTAACGCTAGTAGTAGCACAACACCCAACCACGGCGTGGTCAGCGGGTGAAGAAACGGGAACAGACATGATAACATTCTTTTCTTTGTCCGTAAGTACAGCTAACAAGGGAGGTTTAGGAACCGAAGAGGACGATTTAGGCTTAATCTTGCCCTTGACATCTCCTTTTCCCCGTTTACTAGCGCTCTCTGACATGTTGACCAAAATACAAATGGCGGCCAACAACAACAACACACGTTACTGATGAAATTCACAAGTCCAACAGGACAGAAAATTATCAACAACGAACCAAAAATATTCTTACTACAAGCAAGATAATGGAAAGGTCTCACCAACTACACGGTAGAAGATGAATAGACGGGTAGGTGGTCGGTGGGTGTCGAACAGAAACTCCACAAACTCACAGAGCCTTCAAAAACACGACCTGTCATCAGTAGCTGAAAAAACCGAATGATACCACGTGGTACAGCAGTGGTGACGTCACATACCCGGTATGGGAGGTAATCCCCCCGGGTATATGGTCATAACCAGGGCTGTGTTTTCCTTTTGTGGTTGGGTTGCTTCCCTTTAAAACCTTTTTAAGACGGGTAGCCTTTTTCAGACCTAAGTATCATAGACTGCGTCAATGCTTTTATGTGATTCGGAGTAAGAATATGTAATTTAATTATACTGATCTAGGTTTAGGTTTTTATTTTTTTTACAATAAGTGAATAACAATTAAATGCTTTCTCTCTTGTTTGCAAGATTTTAAGTGAAATCAGTTGAGTTAGACCTATAGGATTTGTTTATTTTGAACTATCATTTGTTTTGGTAGGATTGCATGACTTTTTACTCAAGCCCTTTCAAACCTATTCTTTTCAGTCTCTGTGTAACTGTATCATTCATTCATTGTAATATATATATGTGTCTGACAGTGATACTAATAGTCAAGTGTCAATCAGCAAGCCGGCACCTGTTTTATTTTTTTCAAATAATTGTTTTCTAAGTAAGCTAGTCAATTACAAGACTTTACAGGAGACTGAGTTTGGTCAGGAACATATATATTTATACTTATAGAAATTCCTGCATGAACAAAGATGATTACTATTACTATTAGTATTATTTGTAAATAGTTCATTTATAATTATATATAATGGTTGTTCTAATTTGATCACTTCTCATTTTACAGATGCTGCATCAAAAGGCAACAAGCTGCAAACCATTAACCCATCAACATCTTGTCAGAGAGTGCAAGTCTTTTCAAGAGCCTGAAGAGGAGCTCAAGCCAGTCAAGGCCATGGGAATAGTGATGCAAGAAAGAGATTTACTCAGGTAATTAAGTGAAGGCAATCAACATTTATTGATTTAAACCTTTGTCACAACAAAATTTGGGAGAATTAAATAAAAGCACAAAACATGATGAATGAATTAGTCCTAAACTGAAGAAAAAAATGGCTTGGAATCGCAACAAAAAGTCTCTTTAAAAATTAAATTAGTTTAATACTGTAATTTCTTTCATTCCTGGCCCATTGCATGTCAGTCCCCCAAAACTCTCTGGATGGCATTTCTGGAAATGAAGCTAACTAAAGTTATCATTTAGTTGTTTCAATACTTTTATGAATGGTTACTTATTTGATACAAACATTGACATGGCACACTCGATTTGACAAAACGCACAAGACATTTTTCGATTTTGTAACCATCATTTCTTGAACAGTTAATTTTCTCAGCATCCAGGCGACTGACAGACATACATTTGGTGTGGATAGAATCTGCATGAAGAATACTTCATAACTGTATTGATAAAAGTATCCAGAAGAGGAATTTTGCATTTGGACACCATGACAGATTCCTGACCATATTATTGACTCTTTAAGCATGATGAAAAAAAGCACCACAAAGAAACATTTAGATTTTTAAAATTGTATTTTCATTACACTTTACAGGGCATCCGCAACCTGCAAAGCATCGGCTCCAGTATTCAGACAGCACCCTGTGGCGGTGTGACCAGTGGAAAGGTTCTTCGCCAAATGAATATAACCATCACCGATTTATCATCCTTCCAGTATTTAAATTACATGTGATAAAGTATTGAATGAAATCTTGTTTTGTCTGCTGTATCAAGTATTGATGGAGGAAAAAATCACTTTGAATATTTTTGTTCTGTTATTAGTCATTAGATAATTGTACTATCATTCTGATTTGTGTAAAGAATATATATTCTTAATGGATTTATTCTTAAATGCTAGCACAGAATATTCCAAGATCATTCTGAAAATTGTGTTGCGAGTATTCCAGAACTTCAACCTAGTTTTGAATATTCTAGAATACTTAAGACATGTTCAAGAATATACTTTAAGTTAACAGGATTCAAGAATATTCCAGAAAAATTCAAGAATTCTCATTTAATCTTTAGGAATAATTCAAGAAACTTCTAGAATATAAATTCATGAATATTCCTGAACCTTTCTTGAATTATTCTAGAATAGTGCTAAGAATATTCTAGAATAATGTTAGGAATATTCTAGAATATTGTTAGGAATATTCTAGAATAATGTTAGGAATATTCTTCAAGTAGGCAAGAATATTCTAGAATTATTCAAGTCCTTTTTCAAGAATATTCCTTACCAAAACATCAGAATATTCTAGTTAAAATTCAAGAATTCTCATTTAATCATCAAGAATAATTAAAAAAACTTCTAGAACATGAATTCTTGAATATTCCAGAACATTTCTTGAATTATTCTAGAATTGTTCTTGACCGTTTCGCCGGGGTTAAGCTTACAGCGAGTCGCATTGAAATCACAAACTGACGACTAAATTGTGAACAAAAGGACACTGGATCACACGGGTTCACGACGGCTCAGGGGTAAGATAAACCACTCAAAAATAAATTCTTTGAAAATTGCTCGCTCTTTACGGAGGGCACCTAGGATGTTCTCAAGAGGTGAGTGTTTAAATGAAAGGGTGTTTGTACTGTGTGTAAAAGCCTGACAGTGTCTATGATGGTTTACGGGAGGCTGACTGTGCCTTTAATGACCAAACTCATTAATTAATTTGTAAGCTTCCAAGGTAAAATGCAATCCCATAGTCCGGGCTTCGTCGAAGATTGCTTGACCAAACTTTCAATCAATTTGATAAAAAAAATAAGGGCGTGACAGTGCTGCCTCAACTTTCACTAAAAGCCGGATATGACGTCATCAAAACCATTTATTTTAATTTTTTTTTAAAAAGGGCAGAACTTTTATGTAAAGTTTCACGAAGATCGATTGAGTAGTTTTCTCAGAATCGCTTTACACAGACACACACACACATACATACATACATATATACACCACCACACTCATCTCGATTCCCAGTCTATGCTGAAACATTTAGTCAAAATTTGACTAAATGTAAAAACTGACACAGTAAATACCTCCAAGAGTTTATTTGTCAGTTTAAAAAAAAACTTTTGCACAGTACTTTTTGAGATCATTATGCTAAAAGTTCTACAGACAGTCACACTAAAAGGGATACATTTTTCACACTCGTTTGCTCATTAAACACACACACAAAAGCAAATAGACACACACACGAGAAGACATTCTGGAACATAGTGCCTCTTTTCAGGGTAGAAAAAGTCAGAGGAGGTAGTTAAGGATTTAAATAAAAAGAAAACACACCAGTAACCAGGTTAGGTACGTTTATATCAATATTTCGGCATGTAACTGCCTTCTTCGGGATGGTATGCAAAGAATGGAAAGATTAAGGGGATTGATTTTAGACTTTCTGAGAGTTTGGGTGTGGTAGACGTCTGCTTTCTTGACCAACTTTCCAACGTGCTTGTATTGTTTTTTGAATTGCTGATCAAATGTAAACTTCTTCTTCTTCTTCTGCGTTCATGGGCTGAAACTCCTACGTTCACTTGTGTTTCTTGGCACGAGAGTGTTTATACGTGTATGACTGTTTTTACTCTAACATTTAGGTAGGGCCAACAAAAAAAAATAGTCTGTTTACGGTAACATAGGCCAAAAAAATAGGGTCGGTAGGTCGGGATTTTTTTTTCCCCCCCCCCAAAAAACATATTTTTCAGTTATTTTGCCCAAAAACAGACTTTTATTTATTTTTTAATATTTTTTTCCCCACCCCAAATGCCAAAAAAAAGTCTAGGGTTGCGCGAAAAAATAGAGTCGGTCGGGATACCGTAAACGGACTATTTTTTTTTTTTGGCCTAGGCATACTCCGATTTCGGGATGGGTAAAATGTAAATTAAATGTTGCTGAGTAACTGATTCTAATTCTCTAGTGTAATCAATTTCACTGTCCACTAGCGGACGGCTCCTATAACGTGTGTGATTGATGATTGCTTTGTGACTGTGATTATAATTGTTTGTTTACTAACAATAGCGTGTGACACCTGTACTATTGTGACAACATGATATCCAAAAACTTATTGCACACTTTGGTACCTGAAAGACTAGCGCTGCACTCTTCTTTTTAATCTTATTATGTGGGATACATATAACATTTTGTTTATTTAATTGTATCATATCACTGAGTTAAATTTGAGATTGTGAAACGCATCTTTCTAGGTAGAGAGGCCAGTGTTACAAAACCTCTGAAAAGTTATTGCTGCCTACAAAATTAATACATTTTGTCTCTTTGCAAATATCTTGCTCTCGTTAGGCAACACACCTCCGGTCTTAAAAATCAACAGTGACCTTATACAATAGCAACAAGTTTGATTTACCAGCTGTGGAAGAGGCAATTGATCTGCTCCAACTAGATGTCCCACTGCAACCATCTTGTCCTTGAAAAATACATGAACTGTAGACATCATCAGTGGAAGACTGTGAATGATGCGGACTGTGAATATCACACGTTTGGTATGATTGAGAAGGCTGCAAACAAAAACAGAAATAAAATCATGTTACATGTATTTCAAAACTGACATATATGACAAATGTGATCTGTCTAAAAAGCAGTAAGAAAAGCTCTTACTTGGAATTCACAACAAATGGAAAAAGTTACAGATGTTACAACACTCATGCTCTTGAAAATTTTCTGACAATCATTATTCTTGTACTGCACCTGGCATTTTCAAAACTTTCTAGTTGTACATGTACTGGTACAGGTACCAACAAGATGGGGCAGTTCAATTCTGATTGACAAAGAAGGAGGTACACAATCAAGAGTTGTTTCAAATTATCATTCTCTCTCTTGTTTTCATAAATCTACCTACTGGAGTGATCTGGAGCAATCTTCATTATGATTTATGATTCCAGGGACACTCGTTGCATTCAAATTTGTCTCAGGGAAGACTGGAATTGCACAGTTTTGTCCTAAGACTAAAAAGTAAAATATGCACCTGTTGGGCAAAGATGTTTCCTTGGTTATTGTCCTGACGTGTTTTAAAAATGTAATGGATGACTGCTGTATTCAAAATGTGTAATTTTTAGCTCATGTGAGGGAAGTAAGGTAAGAGATGGTAAATTGAACCGGTTGGTTAATTAAACCAGGCGAATATTTTCATAGTTTGTGCAACATTTTTTAACGTCACTGTATTTTTACGTTACTTTGCAAAGAAAAAATGGCGCAACAACACACAACGCGGGGCAGGTGAGCACTTTTAGAATGCTGAATGTCTAATTTTTTTAATTTCATTTATAGATGTTCATGTACAACAAGAAATATTAAACATTTGACGAATTAATATGGCCATGGCTCAGAAGTGGTGTCAAAGTAATTTTTCACAAACTTGTTGTCATTGTTAACTAATTTCTGTTGACAGAGTTGCACTTGGAGAACAGAAACATGTTAGTTTAATCAGAAACATGTTTAGGTTTCTGTTCCCAATTGAAAAAGAATACTAGTTGAGTATTTTTTGGTCATTATGATGCAATTTCTGCCAAATACATACCACATTTTTAGGACTTTTTTGTGACATGTTAACAGTGGGTATATCTTAATCAAATTTATGTCTGATTGTGAGGAGAACAAAGGGGAAAACTGACTTTTTCTACCTCAGAATTCATTGCATACCTTCTTTTCAAAAACATTCACTGCTGTGATGAGCATTTATGGCCGGAAAGACTAGAGTGATGTTCATAACTAAATGGTGTAAGAATTTTTGCAAATCAATCCTTGCTTGCTGTCAGTAATCAAAACTACATCCACCTTGAACAGCCTCTCCTGGTACCCAAAAGTATGTTAATCAATTATAAAATAATACACATTTTGCCTCCATCAACCATCCAAACAAAAAAAATACTTTAAGAAACTGGATTGTACGGTTTTAAAAGTTTTCAAAAAACGGATTTTCGACGAGAACCTGAAAGGTGTTAGCCTTGTGTTGAATTTCATATTTTTGATTAAACCACTGCTGAGAATCATTTGCGACGGGTGAAGTGGCGCAGTGGTAAGACATCGGCCTCCTTATCGGAAAGTTGTTAGTTTGAATCCCGGCCGCGGCCGCCGGGTCGGTTAAGGGTGAAGATTTTTTCGATCTGCCAGGTCAACATATGTGCACACCTGCTAGTGCCTTATCCCCCTTCGTGTGTACATGCAAGCACAAGACCAAGTACGCACGGAAAAGATCCTGTAATCCATGTCAGAATTCGGTGGGTTATAGAAACACGAAAATACCCAGCATCATGCGCTTCCCCCAAAATCGGTGTATGCTGCCTGAATGGCGGGGTAAAAACAGTCATACACGTAAAAACCCACTCATGAAAAAACATAAGTGAACGTGGAAGTTTCAGCCCATGAACAAAGAAGAAGAAAAAGAATCATTTGCAACTTAAAACTTCTTGATTTGGGTTGTGGTTTGCTGATTAAAACAGAGTTAAATTGATGAACTTGCCATGTTGGCGTAAGACGACTGTGTTATGAACAGCAGTTTTAAATCAGACATTTGCCAACCAGTACTGTTCTATCCACCATGTGAACTGCAGAACACTTCATTCATGAAGCTTCTTGGGTTTAACACAGAAAAAGAGTAGGATGAAAAAGAAATATTGAGGAAATAAGCAAAAATATTTTGGTGTTAGATTTTCAGACAGTGTTGTGAACTGCAAGCCCATTGATTTGTGTCTGGTACTTTGTGGAGTTATGCCTTTGCAGTGTTCTGAGACTAATTGTTGTGATGGATAAATATGTCCTCACTGGATTCAAGTAATTTTTTACATCTTGAATAAACATCTTCCTAGGTGTCAAAAAAACAATTTTCCCCATTGATTTGGTGTAATGTTATGATTCATATATGAACATGCATTTTTCAAATGTTATTAAAGGAAGTATCAAAAAAATAATCCAAAAGTGCATGTTTAAAACAATGTTTTTATAGAACTAAACTTTCTGGCACAGTTTCATTTTGGTCAATATCAGAAAAGTCGTATGCTAACATTGTTCATAACTTTTCACTTCAAAATTTGTGTTTGATGCATGCAGCGGGTCCTTAAATGAAAGATTGTCTTGTTACTTTAATTTCAGAAAGGAAATCAAAGGCTTAAATAAGTCTTAGACGTGTACACGTCTCGTCTGTCCCTCTTCCTGACGATGACGTAATCTATGAGATGCCAGTGCTTTGAGAGGGGTGGTGCATCCACGACGTCTTGTTGCGGGCGGGGAGACGAAACATGGTGTTGGTGATGGACAGTCCAAGGGTGGCGCAGGCCCTGAGAAGTAGTAGCCCATTGCTGTTGCACTTCCCAATACCATGCCTACTGATGATTCCCTCCCAGGACCCATGGTCGGTTAACACTTTGTTAATACACGTATATTCAGAAAGAAACAAATTGCTAATAGGCAATTCCAGCGTCACTGACGTGGCATTCGCACAAACAAGCAGATATTATTTGCAATAAAAGCAATATTCATGATGCTTTTATTAACTCAAATTTGTGCAGAGATTTCCCAAAACATGACAACCTTCCTAATCCTACTTAAGGTGAAAAATGTAAGGTAAAAATAGCTAAGGGTACTTAAAGCTGTGGTCTATTTATGACTTTCCGGGGCTACGAGGTTAAAAAGACAGGGATGAAAATCATGTACAGAATTCTGTACAGCAAACGCTACCCGAAACCCCACCTATACGGCGTGTATGACCTTGAGAGCTTCAGTCAACGCTTGAATTTTGCAGGGATAACATCCGGTTTGCTCTCTCAAGACTGATCATATTTTATCTTCAAGAGAGATCAAGGGGAAAAAATAAACGCCCCGGTGAAGATTCGAACTCTCGACCTCGAGACTTCGTGTCTGATGTCCTAACCACTAGGCTACTATGCCAATTGAGAAAAATAAGGAAAAACATTGATATGAATTCATGTTATGTTATTCTTGAAGCAGCATGATTTATATATATATATCTATCCGCCCACTGTTCAGAAGTGAATACATGTATAACTATTTCTTTGATGTCTGTTTTCAACTTCACAGAGCTTTGGAAAGATTCAAATACTCTTCTTGTCATTTTTCTTGCATGTTGTAAATAGAGATATTGCAGCTATTTGCAAGGCGCGAATGTCGTGTAGCATGACGGTGTAAACATGTGCTGCGATTCCGTGAAACATGTTTGCAAATAAAGGCAAATTTGAAGGGAAATTTTTACGTTTTTGCAACGCATCAATGGTAGTTCAAGCGTAGAATGATATAAAATTATTATTTTTTCCATCTTTGACAACACTGGTGGAGTGGCCTAGCGGTTAAGACATCGGCCCCGACATTTTGAGGACCCGAGGCCTTGAGTTCGAATCCCTGCCAAGTCGTTTATTTTTTCTGCTCGATCCTTCTTGACAAGTATGCCCAGCTTTGAGAGAGCAAACCGGATGTTACCACTGCAAAATTCAAGCGTTGACTGAAGCTCTCAAGGTCATACACGCCGTATAGATGGGGTTTCGGGTAGCGTTTGCTGTACAGAATTCTGTACATGATTTTCACCTTATCTTTTCAAACTCGTAGCCCCGGATAGTCATTTTTTTTGTTTGTTTGTTTGCTTAACGCCCAGCCGACCACGAAGGGCCATATCAGTCACATTATTCTGACACCGGACCAACCAGTCCTAGCACTAACCCCATAATGCCAGACGCCAGGCGGAGCAGCCACTAGATTGCCCATTTTAAAGTCTTATGTATGACCCGGCCGGGGTTCGAACCCACGACCTCCCGATCACGGGGCGGACGCCTTACCACTAGGCCAACCGTGCCGGTCCCGGATAGTCATAAATAGACCACAGCTTTAACTTGAGTTTGAAAAAAACGTCACTGACGTGGCAAAAATGCTCACCTGCATTTCACTCACTAAGCGAAATTCAAAAATTCTATGAGTTTAGCCAACTAAATCATGTGATTTTGTTAGATCATAGTCAAGACATATCATACTTACTGAAATATGAAAGAAATTGCAAATATCAAATGTATCCTTCCCACAAGCGGTTAATATGTAGCGTCACTGACGTGGCACTTGAGCGTCACTGACGTGGCACGTGTGAATTCAATGTTCAATGATAATACTTTTTTGGTGTTCAAATATAGGTAGTTTCACACAGACGATTTTTAACTGATTATTGATCTTCTCAGCCATTGTTGAACCACTATACGGCTCTTTGTCACTCCGTCCGTCTGTCCGTTGGTCCGCCCGTTGGTCCACCGACACCATGATTGCCCATCTAAGTAGCTTTTGAACTAATGATTTGAATTGGACATTTTGTACATATATTGATACACTTAAAAGAAACATACACCTCCAGCAAACATTTAAAGCATTCCAGGTCAAGGTCACTTCTCAAGGTCACCGGTCAAGGTCACTCAGGGTTTTTTTTATACACTTCAGCAGGGATGTCGTTAGGCGTCGGACATCGGACATAGACCGATTAAGAGGCTCAAATGTCTGATTCACATAGCCGCATGGCGGTCAGATGTCCTATCGTTTTCAACTGAGCGCTGGCATTGTCCGATAATAACTCGATTACTTCGGACAGCGCGACATTCGTTAATGTTCCTTTCAAGATACATGCACATTTTCAAAAAGCGACCAAGCACTCTCGCGTACAGGTGCACTGAAGTTATGCAGTGCGGATCTTGCGTTTGGGTGACACCCGTCTGCAGCACATTAAATTTAGGAGTATGGGAGACAACTCCAACTGACTAAGTCTTGCGTCTGCTTTTTCTTTCAGTTCGATATATTTTGACGAAGCGCACTGAGTTAAGCCACCGAAAAATAAAAATAAAGCCTGCCAAAGTTCAACAAAAGCTGAACACGTTTGGCTACTCAACGGCATCCTGTGCTAAATTAGGGTCAAAAACAGTGGGGAACACGGCAAGCGTTATTCTTGAAAATGAAAAAATTCCGACGTCCTATTGAAATTTCTGAAAGCGGTCAAATGTCTTATTGATGCTAAAGAACTAGGACATTTGTCCTATAGGTATGAATTTGTAGCAACATCCCTGCTTCAGACAACGCCTTGATTTCCAAAACTATTGCATTCAAACGTGGCGGGCGAAGAAGTACACATCATCAGAAAGAAAAATGGCTGCTCGAAAACGTCATTCAAACGGTTTTGTATTGAGCTGTCTTTATTTTGACGATCTTGGCTGTCTTCCCTCCCGGCAATTTAGCAACCATTAAACACTCACGTAAAACAAATGAGTATGTACATTTGACAAGATCCTAAATGTGCAACACACTATTCCACTTTATTTTTGTTGGTGTTAGTCGAGAATACCACGTTAATTGTAAATCTGTACATAACTAAACTCCGACATTGTTGCATGAGAATTAGCGCTACGATCGAGCTATGATCCAAACAAAATGATCAGATGTGATTTTCGCAGAGACTGTTTGGCGTATCTGGCTCAAATTACAGTAGCCATTAGAACTGCTCTCCTCCTACATCGACGCAAAGTCACAAGTGCCTGAGCGAAGTAGACGCCATAAGATGGCCTTATTTTGGGTTGGTTTTAAACTCTGATTTGTCAGCTTTTTTTATGTCTTGGAAACAGTAAAACTTCTTGACACAAAGTCTTGTTTTCATAGAGGGAATAACCAGAAATCACAAGGAGTAAAATCAGGTCTGAAGAGTGTGAGAGGCAAAGATGGGGTTATTTAGACTTTAATGGCCCTTATTAAGTTATTGTGTGGAGACTGGGATTGTCGTGGAGGAGAAGGGGTCTGGGTTTCGCAGTTTAGTCGTTGACTGCTGAACTCGTGAGTAAGTGTGGGTAATAAGGTTTCTGCATAGTATGTGACAGTGACAGTTCTGTTAGCAGACAGAATATTGACAGCAACAGGACCTTGGTGATCGCAAAATACAGCGAATAGCACTGTTTCTGCTTTGAAAACCTTGCTTACAAATTTGCTGCGTCTCGTCATTGTGGTCAAATCGCGCTTTGTTTTGTGTTTTCTGGCAATAATATAGAAGGAAACCAAAGTCTCATTATCAGTGACTACATTCATCATAAGTTTGGGTCTGCTTGGTTCAAAACGGTTGAGCAGATCGCGTGCAACAGGAACCTGTTGCTTCTTCTGTTTCCCTGTCAGCTTATAAGGCATCCATTTTGCAGCCAACTTTTGAAACTGAAGGTCATTGTGTAAAATTCTGCGGACTGTTCTATATGAAAGTTTAAGTCTTGCACTTTATACTCGTATGTACACTTTTAATCTTAGTTTTTAAGTTTTGATACAGCAGCTACATTCGTCTTGTTTGAAGAGCTCTCCGGAAGTCTTTTTTGCTATTCAGAGTTGTGATTTCCCAAGTTTTGATTTCCGTTTTATTTTGTCAGATTGTAGAATATGAAGCAGCTTTGATTTATGTAACTTTCTTCACCTTTGTAGAAATTTCCTTTGTATCATTACCTAGCTACACTCTTGCACAGAAGTGGAGTTGTTCATGGTGCTTGACAAAAGACCACGTTTTGAAGCATAATTCAAAAGTGACCTAGTTCGATTGCTGGTCATTTATGACGTAGCAACCTAATGATGTCATCTCTGAAAGGTTAACCAGATAAATGTTTGACCTTTCCAATGATATATTACTTAAGGTTAACCAGTTAAATGTTTGACCTTTCCAAAGATATATTACTTAAGATGATCAGTTACCTGAAACATTTATAAAAGCGTTTTGATCATATCTCCTACAAATCACTCGGTTTAATTGCACTAAAAATTAAAAAATAAAGGCCAAATGATCTCCTTGTTGTGCTCAGCTTTCTCCAGTAACAACTGTGTTTACCCGAGTTAGGAAATAAAAGAAGCTATTATATCACAAAAACATTTGTTAAAATCTACCAATAACAAGAACACATGGCACCAAAGTGCCACAGATGTTACAAAACACTGCCACGTCAGTGACGCACTTTGTGCACAACACAATGGGAACAAACAAACACAAATCACATGGTTGGACTCCTCCATTGAAAAGCTAAGAAAACTGAGAAAAGCTAAGAAAACTCAAAAAAAGAAATAAATCAACCAATCGGTTCATCGCTGCAAAATGTTTTTGTACCCAAAACGTCACTGACGTGGCACCATTTTGGGGTGGAAAATGTTTTGAATATATCTCAAAAAGTATTATCATTAGATATTTGAAAAACAGATCAAACGATAGTTTAAGGTTCCTCAAGCAACTTTGACTAATTTTCGAAACCAAAACAATAACAAGTCGCGTAAGGCGAAATTACTACATTTAGTCAAGCTGTCGAACTCACGGGATGAAACTGAACGCACTGTATTTATTCACTAAGACAGTACAGCTTCGTCAATCCCCGCGTGAAGGAAATCGCTCACCTTCCACGTGCAAAACGTAGTGATATTGACACGCCAGATTAGCGCGGTAGCGTATTGTGCTAAGCAG
Source organism: Littorina saxatilis (assembly GCF_037325665.1). Taxonomy (NCBI): domain Eukaryota; kingdom Metazoa; phylum Mollusca; class Gastropoda; order Littorinimorpha; family Littorinidae; genus Littorina; species Littorina saxatilis. The sequence goes on from NC_090248.1 coordinate 16,952,024, forward strand.
GAAAGCGCGCTTTTCTGTATTCTTGTTAACTTTCTGAGCTTGTTTTGAAGACAACCTATCATATCTATATGGTTTTGGAATCAGGAAATGATCACGAATAAGATGACATCGTTTTTGGATCGATTTCTTACATTTTAATCGTAAGACTAATTATTCTATTTTCGTTAATTGTGATCACATTTTAAGAGTAAACATGACATATGTATATATTTTTAGATTCAGAATGTGATGAAGAATACGATGCAATCAATTTTAAATCTGTTTGCGAAAAATCGATTTTAATGACAACTTTAATGAGCAAACTCATTAATTAAATTTTAAGCCTCCAAGCTGAAATGCAATACCAAAGTCCGGGCTTCGTCGAAGATTACTTGACCAAAATTTCAACCAATTTGGTTGAAAAATGAGAGCGTGACAATGCCGCCTCAACTTTCACGAAAAGCCGGATATGACGTCATCAAAGACATTTATCAAATAAATGAAAAAAACGTCTGGGGATATCATACCCAGGAACTCTCATGTAAAATTTCATAAAGATCGGTCCAGTAGTTTACTCTGAATCGCTCTACACACACACACACACACACACACACACACACACACACACACACACACACACACACACACACACACACACACACACCACCACCACGACCCTCGTCTCGATTCCCCCCTCTACGTTAAAACATTTAGTCAAAACTTGACTAAATGTAAAAAGTAGCACACGCGATGACATTCTTAAAAGTTGTCATAAAATGACTTCACACGGCGCGTTCCCAATTGGTATCAAAAACAAAATGGCGGCATGCAAGGGGAGTGAATAAGAGGCAAAAGATGAATGGTATGAATAACTATAATCATCTCTCATGGCATATGTACGGTGAAAAACCTGTCAATTCCATTTTTTTTGGAATTGCCCTAATGATACTGTAGTTTATGGCAATCCGTTTGTAAAGAAATTACGTTTTTTCGTGTTGATCTAAATAATGCATTATTTAGGTAAATAATGCATTATTTAGGTAAATAATGCATTATTTAGGTAAATAATGCTTTATTTAGGTAAATAATGCATTATTTACACAAAAGTAAAAAATGTGATTTTTCTAATTAAATAAATCTTTTATTTACTAAACAATTCATTATTTAAGTAAATATAGCATTATATAATAAATAATCCATTATATAGTAAATAATGCATTATTTAATAAATAAATCATTATTTAATATTAATGCATTATATAACGTTACGAAACTACTACAGGACAGCTCCGCATCTCTCTTGAGCGCATATGTATGTGTGTGTGTGTGTGTGTGTGTGTGTGTGTGTGTGAGCGCACGCGCGTGTGTGTTTATGTGTGTGTGTGTGTACATGTGGGTGTGTGTTATTGTGTGTGTGTGTTGTGCGTGTGTGTGTGTGTGTGTGAGCGTGCGCGCGCGCGTTTGTGTGCGTGTGTGTTTGTGTATGTGTGAGTGTGTGTGTGTGTGTGTGTGTGCTGTGCATGCGTGTGTGTGTGTGTGTGTGTGTGTGTGTGTGTGTGAGTGTGTGTGTGCAGTATGGATGTGGCAGACGTGCCTTTCTGGAGTACTTTGGGTGTTCTTACTTCGTATGTTTTATTGTTCTTATTTTTGTTTTTTAAGGTTATCGTTGCATCGCAGATGATCAAGATTAACCTATTCACACACACACACACACACACACACAACACACACACACACACACACACACACACACACACACACAAACACACGCACTAACACACACACACACACACACACACACACACACACACACACACATACGTGCAAAGCCACCCAACTGGGTTTATTTCTAAAATTATGTCAACTGGGTTCAACATGTTATAAACTAGTGTGCACTTCAAAAAGCACTATACAGCTTCATTTAGTTGTAAATGATCCGAATATGAGTAAAAAATAAAAATATCTAAACAAACTTCGATGTTGCTGACTTTGGAAAAGTTTGGAAAAGTGGGTTTATTTTTTGTACTAGTGGGTTCCTTGAGATACACACTGACGACCAAACTACCAAACTGGGTTCCAAACCTGATTCTGCTGTTTGGAGCCTAAATTTGGAAGTTCCACCTTGTTCTCTCAGGGGCGGATCCAGGGGGAGTTTCCGGCCCCCCCCCCCCCCCCCCCCCAGCTTAAATATTTTTTTTTTTTAAATTATAAACAAAGAAAAACTGATGGCTCAGGTTGCTCCAGATTGCTCCATTTTCCTTGATTTTTATCAAAACTGTTCTGGGGGGGGGGGGGGGGGGGGGCATGCCCCCAGACCCTATAGGAGCAGGCCTTTGTCTTTTAAGTGACAGTTTTGGAAAGTAGGTCAGCAATTTGCTGTCTCAGGTTACACCAGATTGGTCAATTGTCCTTGTTTTGATCCAAATTTGTCTTCCTAAATTTACTTTTTGGAAGGTGTATTAGAGGAATTCCGGGGGGGGGGGGCATGCCCCCAGACCCCCCTAGAAGGTTTAAACACTTCGCGTCCTCAATTAACTGTTTCGCGTTGTCGAACTCTCCCTAAAAGACATTTGAAACCCCCCCCCCCCCCTTAACCATGCTGTGATCCGCCCCTGTTTCTTGTGTGTGTGTGTGTGTGCGTTTCAATATCAGTAACTCATCGTCAATTGTGGAAAGTCATAATAAGCCTGGACACATTAAATTTGCCGCCACACCAAATACGAATTGTGATGTTCAGGAATGAGCCTATGTCTGAAAATTGGATTTCTTAGCCTATGGTTACAAATAAATGTCTAACCAATGGCTAAAAGCCATTTAGCCACAGGCATATTAATGCATTCGGCCTTGGACTAAACATTCGTTTTGGTGGTAGAGGGCCTCACCACTATTAAAAAAAAGAAAAAAGGTCATGCATTCTGTACAGTATTCAACATTCAACGGAACATTCATTCGTCCATAGGCTAATCCGCAATTTGTAGCATTATTTGTGAAGTCTGCAACGCTCCTATTATAGACATGGATGCAAACACTCAAGACAAATGGATCAAGTTTAGTCAGCCAATTTTATTTAAATCAATGTTAACTGACAAAACACTTTTTGTGAGCAAAACACGGAATGAACTACAACAGCAAATTTAATTTGAAACATTAACCAAGCACATTTATGAAAAATGATGAAACTAAAATAACAAATAATCAGCATATTTTACATACGAGCCTAATTTTCACCAAATTGTAATATCTCCACAAGTCATGGGCCAAAATTTACAACAGACATGAGATTATTCAGTAATCCCTATGGTGAAAATGGTCCATGGAATTCAAACAGTATACAAAAACTGGTGACATTCCTTCTGGTAATTTGTCTTGGAAGAAAACAAAAGCATATACTGCATAAAAGTATTCAACAAAAGGCACATAAACAATTTTTTTTTCTTCAAAGATCATGTTGGTGTGTGGAACACAAAGCATTCATCATCGTTTCCTTCTGACATAGCTTAATCAGTGAAAATACATCAAACTGAACGTAGCATAATTATGCAATAAATCAAATGTACATGTACATGCCTCAGGTATTCAGGACTCAAGAATATTTATTCCTCAGCCCATAAATAGGGTGATACACCATAACATTAACAAAGAGAAATTCATATGAAAATATTCGGCACACAGGCATACTTGATACTGGGTTAGTCACATGTGCATGCATATCTGACACTTCTTCATGAATTTTACATGCATGTCTGCTGCATTTGTTCCCCAATCATCCGCATATTCACATACCTTTTTAACATACGATAACTATATATACGCTCTTGCAAAAAATATGAACGTGTGATCAATTAAACAAATGTTGTCATGCAATGAAAAACTGACATAGTTTTCCTGGACAAAACGTATTGCAATACCATCAACTTAACCAAAAACAACTTCTTTTTGTGTTTTTGGCTTTCAAATAAAAAATGGCCAGTTTTCTAACATGTGCAGGGTTCTGTGACTACAATTGTGTTGACAATTGAAACATACACGGTATCCTGTATTATTTTGCTGCAATCAACTCTGCACGCAAATCTTCATACGCTAGGCATACAAATACAAAATGCACATCACTTTCAATACATGTTTTACAAAAAGGACAGAAAAATTCCGTAGTTAATTTAGTTTTGTCATGGCTGTGCTTATTTGGCTCTGTAACTGCTAATCCCATTCGAAAACTTGCAAGGGTCTTGCGGCTGGACCAATTTTGACATTGCAATCAATTAACCATTGCCTACATGTTTGAACAAATACAGGGATTGACTGAACTCCTGGGTTTTCCCATACAAATCCAAATCTATACAAACCCAGGTGAACATTGGTGGCCCAATTTGTTTAATCCTTTTCATCCAACTTCAAGAGCATATTATACGCTTTTCTTGGTATCCTGTTTTCATTCATCATTGTTATTTTTAACCAATATTGTAACACACACACACATAGCAATTTAAAAACATTGAATATCTTCCAGTGTCTCCAAAAACCATATCATTCGGAGTACACTCTTGTTTGTGACCAAGTGTAACCATGCTATAGCCTGGGTGATAGTACTAATTATCATTCCAGACGTATCCCTCAATATCTTAGAAAGTCTTCCAAGTTCGCGGAGTCTGCAACTTATCAATGTGTCTTCTTGAGAACAGTCTTTCCCCATACTTTAAAGGCTGACATAGTCCTATTTAATAATTTTAATTACTTCCAGGGCTTTTCCCATTGTTGCGGGGATGTATAAATTAAGCTTCCTGCAAAGTTTTAGGTTTGAAGTCCTTACCAATTACGAGAAATAATTAATTATTTATAAAGTTTATTGCTATGTTTAGCAACAGTTCTCCAGGACTTAGGCTATTTTTAGACCGTCAACACAGACAGTACAGCTTCGTCAATCCCCGCGTGAAGGAAATCGCTCACCTTTCTTTATTTGGTGTTTAACGTCGTTTTCAACCACGAAGGGTTATATCGCGACGGGGAAAGGGGGAAGATGGGATAGAGCCACTTGTCAATTGTTTCTTGTTCACAAAAGCACTAATCAAAAATTTGCTCCAGGGGCTTGTAACGTAGTACAATATATTACCTCACTGGGAGAATGCAAGTTTCCAGTACAAAGGACTTAACATTTCTTACATACTGCTTGACTAAATTCTGTACAAAAATTGACTATATTCTATACAAGAAACACTTAACAAGGGTAAAAGGAGAAACAAAATCCGTTAGTCGCCTCTTACGACATGCTGGGGAGCATCGGGTAAATTCTTCCCCCTAACCCGCGGGGGGTAATCGCTCACCTTCCACATGCAAAACGTAGTGATATTGACACGCCAGATTAGCGCGGTAGCGTATTGTGCTAAGCAGGAAAGCGCGCTTTTCTGTATTCTTGTTAACTTCGCAATTTCCGGAAAACATCCACTTTCACTTTGAGACTGTTCTGTTTACATTCGACACTATCAACACCACTTTGCAATACTGAAATAATTTTTTCTGTGTTCGAAAGCTACAGCCAATCTTTATTATATTCCCTTAGGTACAGTTTTATAACATTATTGGCACATGTAAACAATAGGAATTAATTAATGAACGCTACGTAAAGGGCAGCCTTTAAGAGAAGCGAATCTGAAAATGTCATCGTCTTTCATTTTTCCAATTACCTTTTCAAAAAACTGTTTAAAAAAAAAGTCGGTTTATGAAATAGGGACCCACTTTTTTTACTACTGTTTCTAGAAGAAAAGTGTCAAATGAGGGTTCTCAGAAGTTTTCAAGGCTGGAACCTTTTTGTGCACTTTAGTCAATTTTGTGTGTATATTAGTTCACACACCAAAGCGTGTGAAAAAGTTTCCGACTTGCCGAAACACACAGCCCAAGGACAGATAACTCTAGTTACTGACGAGTTGCAGTTTCAAGATGGCGACGACTCGTGGATCCAAGGTAAGCTTGTCGGCGAAGCAAGTTTCTTTTTTCACTGCCAAAATCTGAGCAACCTCTGGCTCTTCTTTGTGAACTCATTCAAGGTGGGTAGACATTTTTACATTGAATTGTTGGCAAAAAATACAACAATGTTTTTTGCATTTATCTCCACCCCCACCCCCCCCCCCCCCCCACCTGACAGTGCCTCTTTGAGTAGAGCAGGAAACTGAACACTTGAATGGTCACTTGAATGGTCACTTGAATGGTCACTTTCAAGGACTTGCTTTGGCTGGCAAAGAGATGATCGGCATCCTGAATCTGCAGAATACAACATCCCACAAAGGTTAGGGTAAGAGTGTGAGACAACATAATCTTACTCACAACAATTGGACAGGAAGAATTATATTCAAAAATGCAGTTGTTGCAAGCAAAGTTTGAGTGACATAGAGGGAAAGAACAGAGAGAGAAAGAGAGAGTGAGAGTATATTGCGAAGGTGATGGACACATTAATCATTAAACAAGTCGCGTAAGGCGAAATTACTACATTTAGTCAAGCTGTGTAACTCACAGAATGAAACTGAACGTAGTCCGCCGCTAGTGCAAAAGGCAGTGAAAGTGACGAGCCTGTTTGGCGCGGTAGCGATTGCGCTGTGCTTCATAGCACGCTTTACTGTACCTCTCTTCGTTTTAACTTTCTGAGCGTGTTTTTAATCCAAACATATCATATTTATATGTTTTTGGAATCAGGAACCGACAAGGAATAAGATGAAATAGTTTTTAAAACGATTTCGGAAATTTAATTTTGATCATAATTTTTATATTTTTAATTTTCAGAGCTTGTTTTTAATCCAAATATAACATATGTATATGTTTTTGGAATCAGAAAATGACGAAGAATAAGATGAAATTGCTTTTGGATCGTTTAATAAAAAAATAATTTTAATTACAAGTTTCCGATTTTTAATGACCAAACTCACTCATTAGTTTTTAAGCCACCAAGCTGAAATGCAATACCAAACCCCGGCCTTCGTCGAAGATTGCTTTGCCAAAATTTCAACCAATTTAATGGAAAAATGAGGGTGTGACAGTGCCGCCTCAACTTTTACAAAAAGCCGGATATGACGTCATCAAAGGTATTTATCGAAAAAATGAAAAAAACGTCCGAGGATATCATACCCAGGAACTCTCATGTCAAATTTCATACAGATCGGCCCAGTAGTTTAGTCTGAATCACTCTACACACACACACAGACAGACAGACAGACAGACAAACAGACACACACACACATACACCACGACCCTCGTCTCGATTCCCCCCTCTATGTTAAAACATTTAGTCAAAACTTGACTAAATGTAAAAAATACACACACACACACATAACATTATTTATTAGTATATAGACCTTGGGAAAGAGAGACACAGAGGAATTTAGACCTCAGGGAACAGAGATCTGGGGGATGACTAACCTGAGGAACAGACCTGGAGGAACACAGACCTGAAGAACACACCAGGGGGAACACAGACTTGGGGGAACACAGACCTGGGGAACAGACCTGGGGAAACACAGACCTGAGGAACAGACCTGGGGGAACACAGACCTGAGAAACATACCTGGGGGAACACAGACCTGGGGGATCACAGACCTGAGAAACAGACCTGGGGGAACACATACATTGGGGAGCAGACCTGGGGGAACACAGACCTGGGGGAACACAGACCTGAGAAACAGACCTGGGGGAACACAGCCCTGGGGAACACAGCCCTGGGGGAACACAAACCTGGGGGAACACAGACCTGAGAAACAGACCTTGGGGAACACAGACATAGGGAAACAGACCTGGGGAACACAGACCTGAGAAACAGACCTGGGGGAACAGACCTGGGGAAACACAGACTTGGGGGAACACAGACCTGAGGAACAAACCTGGGGGAACGCAGACTTGGGAGAACACAGACCTGAGGAACAGACCTGGGGGAACACAGACCTGGGGGAACACAGACCTGAGAAACAGACCTGGGGGAACACAGCCCTGGGGAACACAGCCCTGGGGGAACACTGACCTGGGGGAACACAGACCTGAGAAACAGACCTGGGGGAACACAGCCCTGGGGAACACAGCCCTGGGGGAACACTGACCTGGGGGAACACAGACCTGAGAAACAGACCTGGGGGAACAGACCTGGGGAAACACAGACTTGGGGAACACAGACCTGAGAAACAGACCTGAGAAACAGACCTGGGGGAACAGACCTGGGGAAACACAGACTTGGGGGAACACAGACCTGAGAAACAGACCTGGGGGAACACAGACTTGGGAGAACACAGGCCTGAGGAACAGACTTGGGGGAACACAGACCTGGGGAAACACAGACTTGGGGGAACACAGACCTGAGGAACAGACCTGGGGAAACACAGACCTGAGGGAACACAGACCTGGTGGAACACAGACCTGGGGGAACACAGACCTGAGGAACAGACCTGGGGGAACACAGACTTGAGGAACAGACCTGGGGAAACACAGACTTGGGGGAACACAGACCTGAGGAACAGACCTGGGGAAACCCAGACCTGAGGAACAGACCTGGGGGAACACAGACCTGCCTACCCCCAAAATTACAAGCTGTAATGAGTCAAGCCAAAAAGAGTAATCTGTTGGAAGAAAGTGTAATCAGGTTCCATTCGGCAATCATTTCGCACATTGTCACTAAGTCTTTTGCTCGGATAATTTCTCCTTCCAGTTTTGTTACTGTCTCACTCAACTTCCTGATAAAGAAACAGGTAATTTGAACGTCTTTTTGTTTCTATGAGCTCTCTGTACTGCATCCTTGTGATAATTTGTCCCGATGTGCTATCAGGGCCTAGCACTGGAAAAAGTGAGTTCAGCTTACAAAGGCGGGGGTCTGGCCCCTGGTGGGGGAAAAAAAAGAAGAAATATAAATATACTGATCAAAAAAAGAAACGCATAGCTTGTAATATTTGGTTAATTTAGTTATATGGCTACAAGGATATCCACCAAACTGCAGAAAATGTTTATCTGGTCGTCGACCTTTCGTCCATTGCCACAAGTGAGCTCTGCACGTGACGCATGCGTTATCAGTGGCTACAATGTCAAAATTGCTCATTTGGCATGACCACTCGTCATGCTTCAGTGTAATCTCGTGAAACTCGGGGAATATTGAGCTCTCACCATGTCTTCCAAAACCCATAAAAGCGGATTGTTCGCCACAAAGAAATCAGACGACAATTCAGCGACGAAAGATGGCCCGATTGAGCAGAGAAGACCGCCAAATTGCATTGGGTCGTTTACAAGCAGGCCAAAGTCAAAGTGCAATCGCCAGGCACTTCCACGTGTCCCAGAGCACCATCAGTAGACTGTGGGTCAGGTTTCAAGCCACTGGCTCCGTTGCTGACTTGCCACGAGCGGGAAGACCAAGGGCGACAACTGCTGCTCACGACCGCTTCATACGGCTCCGCCACCTCCGGAATCGTTTCCTGTCGGCCTCATCTTCTGTCCAGGCTCTCCCCGGGCCACACCGATTATCGGACCAGACCGTGCGGAACCGCCTGCATGAAGCTGGTTTGAGAGCTCGCAGACCTCACAGAGGAGCTGTCCTCACCCGCCGCCATCGCCAGAACCGAGTGCAGTGGGGCAACCAGCACCTTCACTGGACCGTCCGGAATCACTGGAGACACGTGTGGTTCAGCGACGAGTCCTACTTCCTGCTCCAGCGACATGATGGTCGGAGGAGGGTCTACCGGAGAGTAAACGAACGTTACGCGCCCAACTGTGTGGATGAGGCACCCGTTCATGGTGGTGGAGGCGTCATGGTGTGGGGGGCGATCAATACCGCTGGAAGGAGCACCCTGGTGCACGTCCAAGGGCGCATAACTGCCCAGCGATACGTGGAGGAAATTCTGCGCCCACACGCCCTTCCTCTTCTGGCTGACCAGGATGCCATATTCCAGCAGGACAACGCTCGCCCGCACACAGCACGACTCACCACCCAGTTCCTCACCGACCACCATGTCCAGGTGCTTCCCTGGCCATCCATGTCGCCAGACATGAACCCGATAGAACACCTCTGGGATGAATTGGACAGACGTGTGCGCAGGCGAGAAGAAGCGCCGGCAAATCACCGCGATCTATTGCAGGCACTTCAGGAGGAGTGGGACACCATCCCACAGCAAGATATCCGGCATCTGATCCAGTCCATGCCCAGAAGGTGCCGGGCAGTTGTTCCTGCTCAAGGCAGTCACACCCCCTACTGACTTGACAGCCTCGGCACCCAATCATATTGATTGACTGATTGATTTGAAGATGCAAATGAACTGTGTGTGCATTCAACTGTGTCCATACCAAATTTCAAACAAATAATCTAAATATTGGATTTTCTGTTAATTTTTTCGAAAAATAAAACAAATTTGGCAAGTAGCAACTATGCGTTTCTTTTTTTGAACAGTATATATATAGTGGTGAAATAGAAAAAAACTCTGAAAATAGAAAATTTGAAAAATAAATTGAGATTTTTTTACCTAAAATGAAACCCCCCTCCCCCACCCGCCCCCCAAGAAGATTGAGCAACTAAATTATGCCTTCACCAACAAGCAAAACACAGACAGAAAACAAGAAAACTGACAATCTTGTGTTATTTGGCCTGAAAGTGCCATTCCCACTTCCAGGAATACCTAGATTCTTTGTCACTGAATGGCTGACCACGTTCAACAATGTCGCTTCGAGACATTATTTCAAGTCTAGAGCCACAAAACACCGGCACAAAGCATGGTCGCGCGATGCCACAGGAAGTGCGTGCTCAAGCAAACTGTCAAACCGATTGAGAATTGAACCGAACAGCGCACAAAATGAAAGCTGGGACTGTTTGGGTTTACCGTTTGGGAATAACAGGTTTTTGCATTTCGGCGTACACCAAATCGAGTTCCGCGTACTGGAGATGTTATTTCGGCGTAAAGTAAGCCGAACGGCTTACAATGCTAGGCCCTGGCTATGCACAGTCATATTTTCCAATGTGTGCACACGAAAAGTCACTGTGGCAAAGGGAACACAAGACGTGCTTTGGTCCTTTTGATTAAGGTCCTAGGCATGGCCACGATTTCATTTAGCTAGCTGCCTTTGTATTTCTGTTGAATGCCCGAGTTGCCCAGTAGAGTCCATGCAGCACTGTATGCTGATGACCTTGTTCTCTGGTGCACTGAGGAGCATGCAACAACTGCGACCTACAGGATGCAACTTGCCCTCGAGAAAGTTGCAGCTTGGACAGACAACTGGTGTGTAACCATCAACAGAGACAAGACAACAGCTACTCTCTTCACACTCTCCGCCAAAGTACAACCTGGAAGACTGACGTTGGGTGACACGCCACTGAAGTTTGAAGACCAGCAAACTTACCTCGGAGTCACATATGACAAACGCATGACATGGAAACATCACATCATGAATGCGGAAGCAAAAGCCAGAAGAAAACTGAACATCATGAGGAAACTGGCAGGATCACAATGGGGCGCAAACGAAAAGATCCTCAAGACAGTGTACCAGGGGACCGTACGACCTCACCTTGAGTACGGATCTAGCTCTTGGATGACAGCAGCCAAGACGCACCTTCAAACCCTAGAGATAGTCCAAAATCAAGCGCTGAGAATCATCACAGGCGCTATGAAGACAACCCCAATAGACAAGATGCAACAGGTGACCGGCATACCTCCACTCAGCAAGAGAAGAGAATGCAAAGCGATGGTACAAGACATCAAGTACCAGTGCATTCCAGACCACCAAATGAATGCAAGGATGAAGCAGCTCTCTTCTGGCAGGCTAAAGAGATCAAGCTATGCAACTGAGACACGGGCCCTGAAGAGAGAACACCAAGCAAAGATGCCTGAACTGGTTCACCCATCACACTTCTCCCTTGAAGAACCACCCTGGAAAAACAACCTTGAAAACGTGTCCATCCAGACCACAGTTCCTCATCTCACAACAAAAGATGAACAGAGCGATGTGCAGAAGAAAGTCCCAACACTTGCCATGCTCAACGAAAGATACCCCCAAGAAGCATGGATGCGGGTCTTTACAGATGGGTCCGCCACAGATGCCGTCAAGAGAGGAGGAGCTGGTGTCTACATCCAACACCCCAGTGGAGAGTGGCAAGCAGAGGCTATACCAACTGGCCTCCACTGCACCAACTACAGAGCAGAGGTAGAAGCGCTTATCCACGCAGCCAATACCATCAGCAGCAAGGTCAATCCCGACACCCAAGTTGTCTTCCTGGCTGATGCCTTGTCTGTGCTGCAAGCAGTCAACAACAACAAACTGCCTCAGCTTACAACGACACTTCATAACATCAAGTGTCTGAAGACTGTATTGCAGTGGGTCCCCTCACACTGCGGGATAGAGGGGAACGAACAAGCGGATAAAATGGCCAAACAGGGTGCGGAGGACGAACAAGAAGAAAACCCAGTGAGCTCCAGAGAGATGAAAACCATCATAAAGTCTCTGCTTAAACCCCCCCCCCCCCCCCCCCCCCCAACGCACGACAGCTACCACCAACTGTCAAGACCTGAACAGGTAGTCATTTTCCGCCTGAGAACAGGGCACAACAGAATGCAACAATACCTGCACAAAAAACTGCGAGCCGTGCCCTCCCCCATGTGTCCCTGTGGAGATGCAGAGCAGGATGCAGCCCACATCCTGCAGGACTGCAGGAATCTCCAGCCCCTGAGGAGAGAGATCTGGACCAGGCCGGTGCCCCTTCATGAGAAGCTGCATGGACCTGTGGAGGCTCTTCATAAGACCACCAGCTTCATTACCAGAGCTGGACTCCAAGTTTAGCATTGGCGAACGACAAGAAGAAGACAGACCTGGGGAAACACAGACCTGGGGGAACACAGACCTGAGAAACAGACCTTGGGGAACACAGACATAGGGAAACAGACCTGGGGGAACACAGACCTGAGAAACAGACCAGGGGGAACAGACCTGGGGAAACACAGACTTGGGGGAACACAGACCTGAGGAACAAACCTGGGGGAACACAGACTTGGGAGAACACAGACCTGAGAAACAGACCTTGGGGAACACAGACCTGGGGGAACAGACCTGGGGGAACAGACCTGGGGAAACACAGACCTGAGGAACAAACCTGGGGGAACACAGACCTGGGGGAACAGACCCGAGGAACACAGACCTGGGGGAACACAGACCTGGGGGAACACAGACCTGAGGAACAGACCTGGGGGAACACAGACTTGAGGAACAAACCTGGGGAAACACAGACTTGGGGGAACACAGACCTGAGGAACAGACCTGGGGAAACACAGACCTGAGGAACAGACCTGGGGGAACACAGACCTGCCTACCCCCAAAATTACAAGGTGTAATGAGTCAAGCCAAAAAGAGTAATCTGTTGGAAGAAAGTGTAATCAGGTTCCATTCGGCAATCATTTTGCACATTGACACTAAGTCTTCTGCTCGGATAATTTCTCCCTCCAGTTTTGTTACTGTATCACTCAACTTCCTGATAAAGAAACAGGTAATTTGAACGTCTTTTTGTTTCTATGAGCTCTCTGTACTGCATCCTTGTGATAATTTGTCCCGATGTGCTATGCACAGTCATATTTTCCAATGTGTGCACACGAAAAGTCACTGTGGCAAAGGGAACACAAGACATGCTTTGGTCCTTTTGATTAAGGTCCTAGGCATGGCCACGATTTCATTTAGCTGCCTTTGTATTTCTGTTGAATGGCTGTCTTCTTTCTCACAGCAATCCTTTTACCACCACTGTGACAAGCTTCCTCGTCAGACTCGTCTGTCTCATGGGGACTCAGATTTTCCACGCGTCGCTAATTCATTGTAATGCGAACGGCAGCGTCTATCTTGTTTGTGGCTGAACAGACCGGAAATGACCGGATATTGCCTAAATGATCTTGCGCAGGCGCAAACTCAAGCTCTGCGAAAGCAACTATACTGATCGGATTTACTTCGAGATAAGATGCAAAAAATCATACTTTTGGATTCTTAATAATCGTACTTCCATTCTGGAAAGCGTGGTGGCGTAGTTTGGGTTAACATTCGTAGTAAGTTACGCCCAAATCGTAAGGGTAGGCAGGTCTGGGAACACAGACCTGAGGAACAGACCTGGGGGAACACAGACCTGAGAAACAGACCTGGGGAAACATAGACCTGGGGGAACACAGACCTAGGGAAACACAGACCTGGGGGAACACAGACCTTAGAAACGGACCTGGAGAAACATAGACCTGGGGAAACACAGACCTGGGTAATGATGAAGCTGAATCCAGACACAAACAGACAATGAAGATAAGGCTAACCTAGATGGCGGAGGTGAGTATGAAGAATCGGTGAAGACTCGAACGGCCTCTTTACTCTCTTCCTCTTTCGTCCTCGGCTTTCATGCCTCTCTGCTGACCCTTGGGCTATCCTGGTTTCATGGTCCTCTCTGGCACTGTGTGACACCCTGTTGAAAAACAAAAGGTTCAAGTAGTGGAGAGCCAGAACTGTCAATATTAATGCTGAGAGGAAAATTCAGCTGACAAGAATGCAAACAGACTAGATCCAACATCATGGACAGCCTGGTTAAAGTATGAAACATGGTTTTGGAGGTGACCGCACATTAAAGTTTTAGGTTTCCCCGGTGTGCAGGGACAGCCAGACGGACGGACAGTCAGATGGACAGACAACCAGTCAGATAGACAGACAAATGGACAGACAGCCAGTCATATAGACAGACAGCAGACGGACAACCAGCCAGACGGACAATCAAATTGAGGGACAGATGAAGGGATAACATGTAGGCAGTCATAGTCAGATGGAAACAAAGCAATATAGGCACTATCTAACATGTCAGAACAAAATCTAAACCAAGTCCTTGCTTTATCTTAAAATGATACAGACCCAGTTTTCTACAAGTGTGAAAGGCAAGCATGGTTTACTCTTGGTCACAAACAAGAGCGTGAGCTTTCAGCCCAAGGTCACAATGGGAGCAGGTCTGTTTCCCCTGGTTAATGTTGTGCAGGGCTTTGTTTCCTGGGCCTGGAGGGAACATACACCTAGGGAATTTAGAACTAGGGAACTGAGACCAGAGAAAACATAATCATGGTGGAAAATATAAACCTCAGGGAACAGAGACCTGGGCAAACATATACCTGAAGGAACATAGACCTAAGAGAACATAGACTTGAAGGAACATAGACCTGGGGGAACATGGACCTGGGGAACATGGACATGGGTAATCGTGTAAGTGATCCCGGACAGAAAAGACAATGAAGATAAGACTAACCTAGATGGTGGTGGTGAGTATGAAGAATCGGATGAAGACTCGAACGGCCTCTTTTTTCTCCTTTCGTCCTCGGCTCTCACGCCTCTCTGCTGACGCTTTGGGTACCCTGGTTTGATGGTCCTCTCTGGCACTATGTGACAACCTGTTGAAAAAAAAGGTTCAAGTAGTGGAGATATAGAACTGTCAATATTAATGTTGAGGAAAATTCTGCTGACAAGAATGCAAACAGACTAGATCCAAGTCATTCCAACATCATGGACAGTCTGTTGAGGTATGAAATAAATTAGTTTTGGAGGTGACCTCACGTTAAAGTTGTATTTTTCCCCGGCGTGCACGGACAGCCAGACGGACAACCCGATGGAGGGACAGATGAACGGATGACATTTAGGCAGTCATAGTTTGCTAGAAACAAAGCAATACGAGGGGGACTCATTATATTTTGGAACCTGGGCAAACTAATGAAGTCACTACTTTGCCTTTTTCATTACATCAAAGACCAGTTTGGGGAAAACTTGTGACAACAAAAATTACTTGATTCCGTGCAATAGTTTTCATTCTTATGAAACGCGCTTTTCGGTGACCTCGGCGATCAACCACAGTCGATCGACTGGGCAGTCGATCGACTGTCAGTCGGTTCACTGCTATCTTATGAAACTGGCCCCTGGGGCCCAGTCGATCGACTGTGGTTGATCGCCGGGTCACCGAAAAGCGTGTTTCATGAGCGAATCACCGTCACCCGCGGACAACCGCAGTCAACCGAATGGCCAAGTCGAGGGCTAAATTTAGCAACATTACCACTTCCGTTTGCTCATTCGCACGTGGAAATGGCGATGGAAGAAAAAACTAGTCTCGGCCCGCTCAAAATAACAATGATCGAGACTTTCAGTAATTCCTTCGAGTGACGTCTAACCCTCTTACGCCATAATGTGACGTCTTCAAGACATAACCCTGACTTGTCTCCTGGATTACTGCGTCATGATAGATACATTTCGAAGAACAATCACAAGGTTTGGCTCACAATCCAAAAAAGTCAATCAATCAATCAATATGAGGCTTATATCGCGCGTATTCCGTGGGTACAGTTCTAAGCGCAGGGATTTATTTTTAAATTTTTTTAAATTTTTATTTTATACAATATATTGCGCACATATTCAAGGCGCAGGGATTTATTTATGCCGTTTGAGATGGAATTGTTTTACACAATACATCACGCATTCATATCGGCCAGAGAAAACATAATCAAAGTGTGAGCATTGTGTCATTGACTGTGCGGATAATTACATTTATTCCAAAATTTTATAAATAAATTTTCATTTAATTAATATACTTACCCAACTCACAAATAGCAATTAACTCTAGTTCAGTGCTGGTTACGCTGTACGCGTCCCCTTGGTAACAAGGGAGACCACTCTAAAAAAGAAAGTGATCAATCCCATAAGGCCAGACTATTGCTAGTCTGACTTCCGTATGAGTACGCATATGCCGCCATATTTGTCATTCCAAACGAAGCCCAACTCACTCTTTTTTAGACCCCAGTACCAACCACAGCGGGGAGGTGGGAGGGAATAAACGTTGTGAGTTGGGTAAGTATATTAATTAAATGAAAATTTATTTATAAAATTTTGGATTTGAATTACATATCTTTACCCAACTCACAAATAGCAGATTGCTACTATAGGTGGCGGGTACTTACGGAAAATCAACGAAGAAGGGCTTGTCCTGCGGCTACCATAGCAGGTAGCGCAGAACTGCCGTCCTGTCTCAAGAAGGAGATGTCTCTGAGGTAGTAGTTCATAAAGACATCCTCAGACCTCCAATAAGCTGCCTCCAAAACTTCGGCCAAACGGCCTGATCGAAGCACTGCCACAGAGGAGGCCCATGCCCTTGCCTCATGAGTTCTTGCTGAAGTCAGGGGAAGAACCGCCCTAACTTCTCCGGACTGAGTGTTCCACCAGGCATAAGCTTGCCTGATCAATGTGGAGACCCACTTGGTTAAAGTCACTTTCGCAATGTCTTTGCACCTTGCTGAATTTAGCGAAATGAAAAGTAATTTTTGACTTTCCGAACGAATGAACTGAGTTCGTGACAGATAACTGCTGAGTCTCCAGGAGCAAGAATGTTGCTCAAGGCCGGAATGTTAATCACAGGTGAAATTTGGCCCGGTTTTTGATTTTTAGCTAAAAATTCTGGTCTGAATTTGAGAGATATAGAACCATCTTTCTCGGTTGAAATATCTTTAGCTAAACCTGACAAGGCATGAACCTCGCTCCCTCTACGGGACGTAGCGAGCAAAATTAGAAAAACCGCCTTGCGCGTCAAATTAACTGAATGGGTTCAAAGACGTTAGAAGCCAAATACCGCAAAACAAGCAACAAATCTCAGGCAGGGAGCGGAGACTTAGCGCGAGCGGCCTTAAGGGAGGCACCCTTAATTACACTAGAAATAACTCCATCCAGAGTGATTTTGTGACCTAGCTGCCGTAGCGTTGAGGCAATCGCGGACCTCCTAACGCGAAGGGAAGACGCAGATCCCCCCTGTTCTGCTAACCAGGCTAAGTGGTTAGCTACCTGCATCGATCTTGGTGCCAAGGACTTAACTTTGTTGAGATCGCACCATTTAACCCAGGAAGCCCAGTGAGAGGAGTAGACTGATCTGGTCGACTCCCTATGGGAATGTTTCACAAGATTCAAAGTGGCAGAAGTCTGAAGAGGCCCCTGCCTTACGCAAAGAGCTTCTGACAGAATCCAACCGTGAAGGTTTAAGGCCTGAGGGTTCTCGTGAGGGATGCCTGACCGGGGTTGTATGAGTTCTCCCTTTCTTACTGCGAGGGGGATAGGCGGTCGAACCGCCAGTCGCAGCAAGTCCGGGAACCAGTGCTGGCTTGGCCAAAATGGGGCAACCAACACCAGCGCTGGTCTCTCCAAGTCGACCTTCCTTAGAACTTTGCCCAACAGACAAAACGGAGGAAAGGCGTAAGCTGTCAGACTCGACCAGTCCAATTCCAGGGCGTTCACGCCCCACGCTAGAGGATCTGGGAAGGGGGATACAAACAGAGGAAGCCTCGCTGAAAACCGAGTTGCGAACAAGTCGATTAGAGGCTTCTCTATCTGCACCCAAAGACGGTGCAGGGACTGATGAGACAGGGTCCACTCTGAATGAACCACTTTGTCTCCCCTGCTGAGGGCGTCTGCAAGGACGTTCAACGTGCCCCTCAGGTAGATGGCTGACAGCAGTATGCGGTGCGAAACGCACCATGTTAGAATGTGACACGCACTGTCTGACAGACTGCGGGACCGCGTTCCGCCCTGCCTGTTCACGTAAGCCGCCACAGTCGTGTTGTCTGTGTGCAGCCTGACGTGGCTGTCCATCAAGAACGGCAAGAAAGCTTGGAGGGCCAAAAACACGGCCTCCAACTCCAGAGCGTTGATATGGCGGGAGGGTTGAGACAAGTCCCACACCCCTGACGCCACATGTTCCCCCAGGTGAGCCCCCCCACCCCGTCAGAGACGCGTCTGTAAAGAGCTCGTTCTCCGGCGCCGGGCAGACGATCGGGACTCCCTGCGAAACCCACGGGAGCAGCCAGACCTGCGTAGTTTCTAGAAACCAGGTCTCCAGAGAAATCTGACTGTCCCATCCCTGGGTTGACTGATCCCACCGAGATTGAAGGGCTGCCTGAAAAGGCCTCTTGTGCACCCTGCCCAGTGGGATTAGAGTCGCCATTGACTCCATCTGGCCAAGTACCGATGTCAGAACCCGTACACTGGCCAGATTCTCTCCGTGAAGCGCACGGAGCAAGTCCTGTAGTTTGGTCACCCTCTTCTGAGACGGGCGGACTGTCCAACTGAGAGTATCGAACTCCATCCCTAAGTACGTGAACTTCTGGGATGGAACCAGTTCTGACTTGCCCAGGTTTACCGAAAACCCGAGCTGAGCGGCCTGACTGAGAACCCTCAAAGTGTGAACGTGGCAGAGATCCCTGTCCTGATGGAGGATTAGCCAATCATCCAAGTAGGCACGTAGCCGAATACCCTCTTTCCTCAACAGAGCGCAAAGTTGGCGTACTACTATGGTGAAAATCCATGGGGCGAGAGAGAGGCCAAACGGGAGAGCCCTGAATTGATAGGCCTTTTCTCCCCAACTGAAACGCAGCCACTTCCTGTCCGAGGCATGCATCATGACATGAAAGTAGGCGTCTGTCAAATCCACTGAGGTTGCCCAATCGCCTGGACGAAGCGCCTCTCGTACAGAGGTAGGAGTTTCCATAGTAAACTTCACTGTTCTGAGAAACTTGTTCAGTGTCGACAGATCTAGAACCGGTCTCCAAGCCCCCGAGGCTTTCGGAACTACAAAGAGTCTTCCGTAAAACCCCGGGGACCGCAGGTCCGTGACTTCCTCTATCGCCTCCTTCAAAAGGAAGGCAGCCGCTTCCCCCTGAACTGCGGCTCTCGCCTCCGGATCTCTTGGAGGTTTGCAAGGAGGCATTATCCTGGTCAGAGGTGCCTTTTCCCCTGACCAGAAAAGTCTGAACCCCGAACGAACTATCCCAGTAACCCACTTGCTGTCCACCAGCTGCAGCCAGGAAGTGAGGGCCCTGGACGGGCCGCCCGCTACAACCAGTGCGGGGGCTACCGGGATGGCGTGTTCGGGGGGGCATCATTGGGGGTGAGGCTTGCGCCCCGACCCCCTAGACGCGCCGAAAGATTGTCCCCTCTTAGGGTAAGGCGCACCACGGCCCCTACCCGCCGAGGAGAAAGACTGCTTCTGCGATTTACCTCCACCAGACGAAGAAGTCTGTGGCTTGGTAGATGACTGCGTCTGTGTCTGAGTCTGAGGCTTGTTCTGAGCCTTAGGCAAGCCCTGAAAAGCCATGCGTGCTATAGCGAGATCTCTCGCATCTGAAGTTTCCTTCTGAAGAGCCTCAAGGGAGGTCTGGCCCAACAGAACTGACGTAGGCAAAGCAAAGGGCTCGATCAGACTAATCGGTCGAGGAGTAAGCTTAACTCTCTGAACACCAGAAACAGCTCGCTCCCCTTCCTTAGCCAGCCAAGGAACGACATCCGCCGGTGCCTCACCCCGTTGTGCCAACAAAGGTACCGCCCGGTTGTTCTTCCCTTTGAAAACATTCGCCATGACGTAGGCGACAGATGATGATTCCCGGAACCGGAACTGAACCTTCTGATTCTTGGAAGACCGGAAATCATCAAATGCGGAAGTTGGTGGAGCGAGTCTCTCCTTACTCCGGACCACCCCTTCCGGGAAGTACTTAAAAGCTGTCTCTGCTGCCGCCGCCACAGCAGCCGACAGCCTTACAGGCAAGTTAAGCTGGGCTTCCTCCACCGCCGTGGAACTGCCCTCGTCCAAATCATCCTCCTGCTCGCCATCGCAGTCAGGAAGGTGCTCACCGGAAAGACTTGCCAGGTCAAATCCAGTGTCACCCTTGACTTCCGGCCCCCGGGGCGGAAGAGGAGACGACATACCCGACCTTGAGACAGAGGTATATGCCGTATCCTTACAAATCACAGGGCTCCTAGCCTCCGCTGACCGCGCACACAACGGATGGTCAGCAGTGGTTTCGGAACTTTCACCGCGCACGCGGTTTACTCTCTCCTGTGTTTGCAATCCACTATCACCGGAGAACCCGGCAACATGTGGAGAAGACGTACCTTTCATAAGCCCAGGCTCATGCAGCAGGGAAACGAGACGTCTTGCGCCATGCTGCGAAGTGTGCACATCCGCTCGAACAACGGAAGAGGTCGCCGACCGAGAAATTCCGGAAGTAGAAGCGGAAGCGGAAGGTGGGGGGGAAGACCTGATCCTCCCCAAAGACGTCACATCAATAATGCCAGACGGAAGTGAGCGAATCTCCGCTTTCGTTGCAGTCAAATCCGCCGCCAAAGATGAAACCTGTGAACTAAGTGTAAGTAACATCGACGCAATGTCGGAGGCCAACACACCTGAACCGCCAGGAGCCCCCGACACAACAACATCTTTATCAATCTTCTTATCTTTGTCACTGCGCGTGACTCTGTCTTTCTTCACAGACAAAATGGCGGCCGACGGCTTGTCAACAACCGCATCCAAACATATGTCACTAACCGGTTCTGAAAGAGGAATGGCGGACTGTCCGGCACTCTTTCCCCTCCTAGAAGAAGAAGATTTTCTAGAAGAAGAAGATTCCCCAGAAGGAGACGCTGCAGCAGTAGTCTGTCTCGAACTGGGTTTATTCTTGGCGTTATCCGCCATGGTAAACACGAACTCACAAAAATTTTCTGACTAGGAAAAAATCGTACAAGTTCGCACAAACGCGACAAAATGTCGCCAAAGTTTACATAAAACAGGAAAGATCTCACCAGATAACAGCAAAGGTGAAGATAAAGCTCAGCGGCAGACCAAGGGGCGAAGCCAAAGTCCGTAGACTAGGAAACAAGGCTGAAAACAGCCGGAGCGTACTGAACAGCGACCAGTCTTGTTGACGCTGAGTTTTGGAATGACAAATATGGCGGCATATGCGCACGCATACGGAAGTCAGACTAGCAATAGTCTGGCCTTATGGGATTGATCACTTTCTTTTTTAGAGTGGTCTCCCTTGTTACCAAGGGGACGCGTACAGCGTAACCAGCACTGAACTAGAGTTAATTGCTATTTGTGAGTTGGGTAAAGATATGTAATTCAAATTTCGGTTTACCGCAGTAAGCCGAACACAGTGTTGGGGGGAGAGCATCACCGTGTTTGGCCGACTTCAGGTGAGATGACCCGCAGTCGGCCGACTGAAATTTTGTTCGTGAAACCCGATAATGTCGGATTACTGTGGTTCTCTCGGACAACTGCAGTTGGTCGACTGTGTTTCTGGCTTATGAAACATAGACCTGGGCAAACATATATACCTGAAGGAACATAGACCTAAGGGAACACAGACCACAGGCGGAAGACTTCAAAAAAAATTATGCAAATAATAATTGCCAATGTCGAGATTCTTTGTAACTTTACAAATGCCAGGATAAATGAATGTTCTAACTATCTGTACCTTTTATGTTTAGCTGCCTGTCCGCTGCATGTTTTTAAACCGTATTTTGTGCGACCAAACGTGTCTGTCGCCGGCATATCACTTAGATCCCGTGGGAAAGCTGAACAGTTGTAGGTCCGAGGAGATGGTAGTGCGATGCGCTCATTGGTTAATAACCGGATATTCGATGATTATTTTTGATTTGGCAAACGGTTCTTCACCAAAAACCTAACAAAAACCTAAAGTGAAACTCCCGTGGGTAGCTTCCCTTCGCTGCAATATTTACATATGTTTTAGACCAATGAGCACCCGTATGCAAATTCGGTGCGGGATGCATGATTTCTTCCCAACTACAGGTAGCGGTTCGCAAACGAACATTCGTCAAAATGATGGTTAAAAACAACTTGCAGCAGACGGCAGCTGAAAATTAAAGATACATGTAGTTAAAACAATCATTCAACTGTATTTATTTGACCTTACACAGACTGTTGGAAGAGGCAAACCGTCTTGAACACAAAAATTGTCCGCAGGAAGCGACTCCAAGAACACAGACGACTTGAAGCTGAGTGACATACCTTGTAGTCTTTCTATGAAAGTAGTGGTCCAGTGAACGATACCTTCCGCCTGTGAACAGACCTGGGCAAACATAGACCTGAAGGAACATGGACCTGGGGAACATGGACATGGGTTATCGTGTGAGTGATCCCGGACAGAAAAGACAATGAAGATAAGACTAACCTAGATTGTGGTGGTGAGTATGAAGAATCAGATGAAAACTCATACGGCCTCTTTTCTCTCCTCTTTTGTCCTCGGCTCTCATGCCTCTCTGCTGACGCTTTGAGTACCCTGGTTTCATTGTCCTCTCTGGCACTATGTGACAACCTGTTAAAAAACAAAAGGTTCAAGTAGTGGAGATATAGAACTGTCAATACTAATGCTGAGAGGAAAATTCAGCTGACAAGAATGCAAACAGACTAGATCCAAGTCATTCCAACATCATGGACAGTCTGTTGAGGTATGAAATATTTAGTTTTGGAGGTGACCTCACGTTAAAGTTGTATTTTCCCCCGGCGTGCACGGACAGCCAGACGGACAACCCGATGGAGGGACAGACAACCCCATCGTGCCCAGACATGTAGCCAGACGGACGGACAGTTAGATGGACAGACAGCCCGATGGACAACCGGATGGAGGGACAGACAGGATGACATTTAGGCAGTCATAGTCAGATGGAAACAAAACAATATAGGCACTATCTAACATGTCAGAACAAAATCTAAACCAAGTCCTTGCTTTATCTTAAAACGATGCAGACCAAGTTTTTTACAAGTGTGAAAGGCTAGCATGGTTACACTTGGTCACAAATAGGAGCGTGAGCCTTCAGCCCAAGGACACAATGGGAGCAGGTCCGTGTTTCCCCTGGTTAATGTCCCGCAGGGCTTTGTTCCCTGGGCCTGGAGGGAACATACACCTGGGGAACTGAGACCAGAGGGAATGGGGGGAAATAAAGGACTCGAGGAATAGAGACCTGAAGGAACATACACCTGGGAAACATAGACCTAGCTAATCATGGAGCTGATCCCATGTGCAAAAGACAATGAAAATGAGGCTAACCTAGAAGGTAGTGATGAGTATGAAGACTCGAACGTCCTCTTTTCCCTCCTCTTTTGCCTCTCTGCCGACGCTTTGGATACCCTGGTTTCATGGGTCTCTTTGGCACCATGTGACACCCTGTTGAAAAACAAAAGGTTCAAGTAGTGGAGAGCCAGAACTGTCAATATTAATGCTGAGAGGAAAATTCAGCTGACAAGAATGCAAACAGCCTAGATCCAACATCATGAAAAGTATGGTTGAGGTATGAACATAGTTTTGGAGGTGGCCTCACTTTAAACTAAAGATGCACTGAAGTAGTACGAAGGGAAAATTAACAGAGGTACTGTAGTATGAAGTTGCTTTTATATCAATCTGAAAATGATTTCACAAAAATGAGCATCGCCAATTTGTATTATTTTTATTTATCAAAAGTGAATGAGCACACCTGGAAATTTCGGACTTGGTGCTTGACATTAGAAGTGACATCATAACAGTACTTGGTGTGCTACCGTTATGACTTAGAGTGTACCAAAAGAGACAATCGCGAGCACTTTGTAAGTCTTTATAAAAAAAAAGTAAGCAAACTAGAAAACCATGCCCTGTTGTAAATGTTTCTTTTAGACATTCAGATTCTGATGGCATCTGCTTTAAGTGTTTATTAATTCTCGTGACAGTGCATTCATGATTCAACGGGCAGTAGGTGAATTTTTTTCAAATATAAATGTGACTGTGAGTGATAGGCCTATGCCACAGATGGTACAGAATCTTTGATTATGTTATCAAAACTTGTCTAAGCTAAATTCGCGAAAGAAAGAGAAAAGCGCAGACTCTTGAGTAGAGAGGTATTAAAGTAATCGCTAATCGAGCGAAATGGCAATCCGTGGCGACTTCCTTAGGAGTCGGGAAGACGCAAATCCTGTGTATCATCAAGGATAATGACTCGGTGTTATCAAGATGGGGAGAAGGATAGCGAAGCGAAAGTACGCAAAGAAAGGTGCCTGTACGAAGACCTCAACGATCGTGTATGAGACAAGTTTAGCGATGCAAGGCGAAGAAACATTCCTGTGAGCGGAAACATAATTCGGGAGAAAAGTCGTTATGCTTTCTATCGAGCAGGACATTCGGATTTTACTGGTTGCGCCACAATGTCAAATGTGCTTCACTCGGCGGGGAGCGAGCATTACGCCATGAGTAAATTTTCTTTGAAACTTGAGTTAAAGTTGTTCTGCTGTAATGTGTTTGGGTGTGTGTGTGTGTTGATATGACCGTAAACTGCAACTGTGTGTTTGTGTGTGTACATTGACAGTACATAACAGTACGTACACTGCAACCAAATTCATGACCACCCGGGCCAAAAACTCAAACCACCATTTTAAGACACCCCCCCTTTTTACGACCTAATTTTCAAGGTTTTTCCAAAGTCGTAAATAGGGGGTTCTACTGTAGTATGAATTCGGTTTTCATGATCACACTAAAGCCTGATGAGACTCCATTAAATACAGTTGATTGTTTACTAATTCCTTGCTTGCATCACTGCAATACAACTCATACTGGTATTCTTGAAGTTGAAGAACAGCAACAGGTCTTGCTTTATTTCACTATTATTTTCACAACTGCTGACTGAACAACATTCAGAATCGCAAAATTTGGCAGTCAAAGTGGAGACTTTCTTCACATTGACTGTGTGTAACTAAGCTAGAGTGTACTGAAAATGTGAAATGACGTCACAGTTCTCGAACAGTGAGGTGAGAACAAGAGGTAAGGTGATTTGTTTCGGCAGGTAAAAATGGTCATATATGTACGCAGCGATATCTTGTGCAAAAGTAAGTTTTTTGACTAAATAAACATTACCAGTATATTAATAAAGTGTATATGTAATTATCAAAATACTGTTGATTTAGACTTCAACTCAGTGCATCTTTAAAGTTATATTTTCCTCCGGCGTGCACGGACAGTAAGACGGACAGACAGTCAGATGAACAACCGAACGGAGGGACAGATGACATTTAAGCAGTCATAACGGTTGGGGTGGACAGGGGGTTAAGCCCTTTTAGTTTCCAGGGGTCGCCTTATTCTCCCCCGCGAGGTGGTGTTTTGTTTCTGCCGCCCTATGTCCATACACCTGTATTTTCCCGTTTAATAACCCTATCATGAGTCATCCCTGAGGTCGCCTATAGTTGTGGACTGGGCGTTAAGCATCCAACAATTAACAAACCCAATCACACATTTCTGACAATGGAATGTTCACCCAATGACCCATGTAGTCTTTCTCATCATTTATAATATTAAGTGCAGGGCTGGAGCTCTACACAAATGAAATTTATTGGTTTGATTTGGTTACAGATCAACCCACAGATTTCCCACTCTCATGGACCAGCCAGGATGCACTGACATTGATTAATCGTGATCCTTCTCACCTTTGAATTACCCGTCGTAATGGCTTGCTGAAGAAATCATCTGCAAATTAAATGCAAAAATTACACTTACAGCAATGATATACACATGCATGCGCATGCTGTCAATATTCAATTTTGTTGTGCATGTCTATCAATATTATGTGTTGCAGGGCCGGACTAGGCGAAGAGGAGGGGGGGGGTTGCCAGTGGTGGCCCAGGGGGATGTCCCCCCTGGCGGCAGGGGCGGATCAGTTCATTTTATGACTGTTTTTTTTCAAAAGTATAGTGTGAAGATATGGGTGTGAAGGCGCGAAGCGCCGAGCCGACGGCGCGAAGCGCCTAGCTTGCTAGGGGGGTCCGGGGGCATGCCCCCCCGGAAAATTTTGAAAAAAAGGATGCAAAATGGTGCAATCTGGTGCATTCTCAGGATGATCATTACCAGTTTCAGGCAGCAGATTTTGTCACTGATTAATACCCCAAAAATTGAAACTCAATGTAAAATAAAGAAATGCATACCTCATTCAATATTTTTTTTTTTTTGGCTGGGGGGGGGGGTCCGGAAACCCTAGAACCCACCCCCACCCCCCCCCCTCGTTGTGGGGGTCAGGGGGCGAAGCCCCCTGAAGCTGACGGGTAGGTCATATTCTGAGATAGGAAAATGGTCGCTCCTTGCATGAAACGGCATAAAATAAGCAATAATAAAAAAAAAATTAAATAAGTAAGGTACATGTTTAGGCTAGGGGGGGGGTTGCGCAACCCCCATAACCCCCCCGGTAGTCCGGCCCTGTGTTGCCCCGAGAGTGCTGTGTTAAACACTAACAGAATCTTCAAAAAGATGAAGGCGGGTGGAAACTAGAGTAGAAGAACAGCCTGCATCTATTAGAGATCGGATTGACAGCCGGTCTTTTCAAATCGTGTTTTCTGTAAGCTTAGCTAAGAAATGCCATATTATTATCACCATCCTCAAGTTACCTACTCTTATAAATTCAGCACTGGACGCACAAATAGCATGAAAGAAGAAAGTACAGGCATTTTTCTTACGTGAAAAATAGATCAATACTATCTCCGCCGTTTGCGACCGTTCGATCAGTCACTGCCTCATCCCAAGATAATATAGCCTACACAAAAACACTTATTCACAATAAAGTAAAAAGAACAATGACAAAAACATACAGTTTCTGTTCCCTAATATATATCATACATGAAACAATCATAAAATTAAGCTTCCCGCTTACCTTGGATCGACGAGGCGTCGCCATCTTGAAAATGCAACTCATCAGTAACTAGAGTTATCTGTCCTTGGGCTGTGTGTTTCGGAAAGTCGGAAACTTTTTCACACGCTTTGGTGTGTGAACACAAAGTTGACTAAAGTGCACAAAAAGGTTCCAGCCTTGAAAACTTCTGAGAATCCTCATTTGACACTTTTCTTCTACAAACAGTAGCAAACAAGAAGAGCAAACGCTCGATCGAGTCACTTTCGCAGTTCTGAATATTATATGAGGCATCAGATGGACAGGAAGAAATTGCTATTCACAACACAATGAGTCACGTTCACATAAAATTTGAGCCCGGTCACTTTTATAGTTTCCGAGAAAAGCCCAACGTTAAGTTGTGTGTTGCCGAACAGAAAAGGCTAGTTATCTCCCTTGTTTTTCTGATAACGTTCGTAAAAGGCTACAGATGTAAATACTTTGATGTAAAGAATAATCCTACAAAGTTTCAATCACATCCGATGAACTTTGTCAAAGATATAAAATGTCTAATTTTTCCTTTGACGCTGACCTGTGACCTTGAAAAAGGTCAAAGGTCAACGAAACCATCGTTAAAGTGTAGAGGTCATTGGAGGTCACGACTAAACAAAATATGAGCCCGATCGCTTTGATAGTTTCCGAGAAAAGTCCAACGTTAAGGTGGTGTCTACGGACGGCCGGCCGGCCGGCCGGCCGGACGGCCGGCCGGCCGGCCGGCCGGACAGACTAACACTGACCGATTACATAGAGTCACTTTTTCTCAAGTGACTCAAAAAAGTGGGTCCCTATTTTTAGAACCGACTTTTTTTTTAAACCCAGTTGGACGCTTGTGTGTTAATGCAAGGAACCCAGTTATGTAGTTGTGAACACACACACACACACACACACACACACACACACACACACGTACACACACACACAAACACACACGCACACAAACACACCCACTCGCGCGCTCACACACACACACACACACACACACGCGCTCGAGAGAGATGCGGAGCTGTCCTGTAGTAGTTTCGTAACGTTATATAATGCATTATATATATATAATTCATTATATACTATATAATGCATTACATACTATATAATGCATGTCACACGCTTTCCTTCTTTGCCACTACTAAAGCAAACAATGCAAAATTGTATGTTACACGCTTTGGAGCATGTGCAAGAATGGATTCAAACTTGAAATCGTCCCTCCAAAAGCCCCAAAATGCACACACGACTTTTATTTCTCCTGCTGTTGTTGTTTCTTCTCTTTACAAATTCTTCAACGCTGAGAATACTGAAAACGGCATCCCAGACGACAGTACTATTTCCATACGCGAGTTTAGCTGCCCTGGGAAAGTGGCTCGCTCAGGAGGCCTGTTAGTCTGAAACTAGAAGGACAGAGTTCTGAACATAGATGACAAAGACCCCGAAAAGAACAAACATTTCGCGGATGCAGACACAAAAAGACGTCATGAAGAATGCGATGCTTCAAAAGATACAGACTGTGACGATGACTGTGACGTCATTCACATATACCGAGACGTCATTCATAGTTGTTCGTTCACTTCCGTCAAAAAGTAGATCTCTCCACAATGGCTGCTCCTGTGTTTAGGTTTGTCAAGCTTGAGTACACAAAACGTGTTTGTTCTCTCCTTTGTCAAGCTTGAGTACACAAAACGTGTTTGTTCTCTCTTCTGTTGAGACATAAATGCTATTCCAACTTTGTCGTGTGACAGAGTTTTCTTCCACACTCGATTAGCTGATGTCTAACTCAGCCTGACGGCTTCGTTAGACAATCAACGTAATCTTGTGTGGAAGAAAACGTCTGTCACACGACCAAGTCTGAATAGCAGGTATTATATAATATATAATGCATTATATACTAAATAATGATTGATTTATTAAATAATGCATTATTTATTATATAATGGATTATTTATTATATAATGCATTATATATAGTATATAATGCATTATATAATAAATAATGGATTTTTTATTATGTAATGCATTATTTACTTAAATAATGAATTGTTTAGTAAATAAAAGATTTATTTAATTAGAAAAATTACATTTTTTTTACTTTTGTGTAAATAATGCATTATTTACCTAAATAAAGCATTATTTACCTGCATTATTTACCTAAATAATGCTTAATTTACCTAAATAATGCATTATTTAAGTAAATAATTCATTATTTAGATCAAAACGAAAAAACGAAAAAAAAATTACAAACGGATTGCCATAGTACAGGCATGAGCAAGATCGGTCACCCACTCGCCACAGGCGACCAGAAATGAGTGTGGGCGAGTAGAAAGTCTAATAATGATCGCCCACTTGGCGAGTGAAATTTGTTGGTCTGTGGTATTATCATTTTCCGAGCGAGGATTGTCCGTTGTGAAGCACGTTGTCGTCTACGACTGCTAAAATTAGATGTGATTGGAGCTCCAGTTCGAGCTGATCGGGAAATTCTCTTTAGTTACCATGAACCAATCAAAATGACCAGAACCGTATTTCGGGGTTATCAGGACTTTCCGTTGATGCGATTTTAACCAATCAGAATTGTCGATGCAGCACGCGTCTCAGCAGCCTAGGCAGATCTGAAGCTGTAAACATGTGGCAATACTTGGACAACTGCCAGCCCCCACAGAAAAAAGCCAAACCAGAGGGAACGGAGTCCGAGAGACTGAAAAAGTATGACTCCTTACACTGAGGAAGCGTTCCTTCCAGGCAGATTGGACAAAATCTGACTCTGGTGAGCAGAGAGACTGGCTAAACTATGATCCGGAAAAAAACGTCATGTTGTGTAAGTTACTGCTTGTGAAAAGCATGCCGCTTCTGAGAAGGAGAGAAAGGGGCCATTCGTTGTTGGTGCGGACAAATTTAAGCTAGAAAACATACGTGCACACAAAACATCAAAGTCTCACCAACAAAACACCAAAAAATGGCTAAACTCAAACAAAAAGGTTGAACACACCGAGGGGGGACACGCTATGCACCAGCTAACGCAAGACCAGCGTGCTTGTGTCGCTCAACTGATGCGATCGGTACAGGCGCTTGCAAAGACCTGCTCGCCTTTTACCACATTTGAATGGATGGAATCGTTTTGTTCTTTGGTTACTCATTTTTGTGGGCGAGTGAATTTGTTTGTGGGCTAGTCAATTATGAAATTCACTAGCCCACAAGGCGAGTGAAGTGAACATTTTGGAACTTGCTCATGCCTGATAGTAGTTTGCCTCATTTCATCAGGAGAAAAAGCACATTCAATTTTTGTGATAGAAATATATGTTCATAACCTTATGTAGCAGCAAGCTCACTGTTACTGTTAGAACTTGCTAAAAAGTTATGAACTGTCAAAGTAAATTTCTTAGTATTTGCTTTTTTGTATTCCTTTTTTATCTTAAAATGTATTTCTTAAGCTATGTTTCCATATAGCGATGCAACGGCGGCACGATGGTTGCGGCGAGATGGCGGCAGCGGCAAAACCGATCGCAACAGTAGTAACAAAGTACATGTGTTTCCATATGTGCGATGCGATGGCAGCGACGTGCCGCGTCGAGGTTTTGTTCGCTCCAGGGAGCAAAAAAAATGCTGCAAAGTGGGCCTAAGTCTTTCCAAATATTCGAGGACCCCCCACAACCAGGTTTATATTCTATTTTGACTGTTTTTTCGTCAGATACATGTATTCCCTGAGGTGCACACAGTCCAACAAGAATTTCTTCAAAGGTTGTCAAAGGCACCGAGTTTGTTCCGCTTTTTGAGCATTTTGTTGAAATAACATTTTTTTTTATATTTCTCGTCTTTTCAATTTGCTAACCAACATAAGTACAGCAGACTTCCACTAACTCGCGGTCTTTGGGGTCCAAAGATTTTTGATCGCGATATATCCGATTCGCGATGCAGTTTGGGGTCCAATTAAAGGGAAGAAACCGCGTTCTCTTCTGAGTCAGAGAAAAACGCAGTTATTTCCCTTGTTGGTCACAAAAATCCTGTGAGCGTCACGTTGGCGTGTGTGCGTTTGCCGTGTGAGTGCATGTGTGTATGTGCGTGCGTGTGTGTGTGTGCGCGTGCACACGCACGCCTGGCATGTGGTTGTGCTACAATGTTCATGTGTATGTGTTACTGCGTTTCTCGCAAGTGTGACGCTTCTGTTGGCAACTAAGTTCTCAAAAGATTAACTGCGATGACACGTTTTCTTTTATCAGCAGATGACGATTTCTTTTCTTTTTTCTCCGACTCATACGTCGTCACAAACTTACTAGTTAATCAGACACAGACAGACACAGGTTCAAGCGTAATTGAACTGTAAAAGTTTTCCTCTTTTTCCCTCTTGCTGGTGAAGACATCGTAGCTCTACCTTTCTCTCGTTTGCAATCGTGTGATGAATACATGTTGGGTTTAGCGCTGGTCTTATATTGACAACATACTATTTGACACCAACGATAGTTAGATCAGAATGATTGGTGGATCAAAATCATTGGTTGACGTTTACGTTTTTAGATGTGTCGGTTACATGGATAAGCATTTTTTTGTTTTGTTTTGCTTTGTGCGAGTCTGAGTTGACACGCGTTTTGTCTTTGGCAGAAAGCATGTAGATTTCTTCTTTGATTGTTTGCTTTTTCTGCCACCTGCTATAACGCAAGAAGCTGAAGCACTTCATGGCGCCTGTAGAAAATCCGGGGCGTCTTAAAGCTGAGATCGCGATTAGCGGGACTCGTGTTAAATTGCATGCCCGACTACATTGCAGAAGACTGAAGCGCAGTTTAAGCACTTGATTGGCGCCTGTGGCCACCCGGACCGTCTATTATCTGGACTCGAGTGTTCAACTGCATGCCCGACTGGCCATACTGACTGGTCAGACACTTAACCTCTATAGGCACGTGGCCAATTTGACGATACCGATCGTGGCATGAAAGTTCTTTGACGTGCGCGTGAAAGGTTTGTTTTTCTTTTGTTCGCAGGTCTCGATCAACCCGTAATGTACACAACCTGAAAACACACACACACGTAGAACACTATTTGGAGAAACTGAGGGAGAGAAAGAGAGAGAGACTGATAAGATGAAATGACAATTTACTGCATGATGAAAGGCCATCGGACCCAGAGAGAGATAGCGTGGTTATGATAGAACATTTTTTCATGATCTGTACTATTTTTTGGCCTCTACGTGACTAATTTTGTAAAAAATAAAAAAAATTAAAAAAATTAAAAAAATTAAAAAAAGGTCGGTCCTGTTTTTTTCGGGGTCCAAGAGGTCTCCGCGATATAGCCGAATTCGCGATTTAGTGGACCGCGAGTTAGTGGAAGTCTGCTGTATTAGTAAACTGGTTACCATAATCGTTTAAGGAAAGATTAACACTGCCGTCGGCATCAATCAAAATGCCCATATCTTTTCGGATCACTGACGGACCCGGACATGAACATAACAAACCAAAACTCTATAACGACCCCTCCATATAACGATGTCGTTAGACAGAGGTACCATTATAGCTAGATTTGCATGTTATGCAGGGATCGCGTTTACCGGTAATTTCCGGTATTTTACCGGTTAAGATTCGCCAATACCGGAAAAAAAGTGGATGTCGGTCAGACGTACCGATTGTTATTTGGTTTGACCGGTAAAAAAAAAAGTAGTAATTACAAAAATCGTTTGTCAGTACGAGAGAGAGAGAGAGAGAGAGAGAGAGAGAGAGAGAGAGAGAGAGAGAGAGAGAGAGAGAGAGAGAGAGAGAGAGAGAGAGAGAGAGAGAGAGAGAGATTTGGATGGCTTGTTGTGACAGCGCTACAATGTTGCGATTATGTCTCCATTGATGACACTTGATGTCAATGTGTCAAACATGACGTCAAAATTCAGACATCATACTTTTCGCGCCATTTCTTTCGGTTCCCGGTCCATCGTGATCTTTCAGTTTATGTTATAAGGGACAGCGTCTAACTATAGCCGACATAGCATCATACCGGGAAATCACGTACTCACACCAGCTTAGATCTTTGTCTACATACAGTTGATTATTGTGAGGCGAGTCGATTGCGATGAAGAAGCAACGATCTTTACTGTCTTTTCTACCCCCAAGAGGTGAGAAAAGGCCTTTGAATGAAGGAACTGAAAGTGAAAGTACTTCACGGCCTAGTACATCTGCAGAGCCCGAGTCTCAAGCGGCGGCAAAGAAACCAACATCGGCATCTTCCACTGTCAAACGATTTCAGGAAAAATGGTGCAAAGAGTTTCTGTGATTGCGGACAGAGGGGGAGGGGGAGAACTTTCTCATGTTTTGTGAAGACTGCAAAAAAACACGTCCAAAAAATGGTTACACAAGAGGTTGTCGAAATGTTCAACATTCATCTCTCGAAGACCATTCAAAATCGCTAAGTCATAGAAATGCTGTTGGCTCTGCGCGTGAAAACTTTTTGACAACAAAGACTAGGCGAAAGTGAAACTGTAATAGTAAGTAACTAGTGAGTAAGTCTTCCAGTTGCGTGATTACTATTTGCTTTCCTATTTTATTTCGGAACTCTCTCTCTCTTTCTCTCTCTTTCTCACAGCGGCTGCTGATGTGTCACTGTCAAGTTGTGCGACAGTTGCTTTGAGGGGGGGAGAAAAAAAACGTCCGCATATCACTGACATTGATTTAATGTATTGTAAGTCATTGTTTGTCTTTTACTGGTTGCCTTGGCAAGCTTACCGATTTTCGTGAGAGACTTGTAGCCAGCTCATGACGTCATACCGGTTTGAAAAATACCTAGCGCGATCACTGGTTATGTACCACTCAGAAATTTTTTACATACATTTGTGACTTGCTTCATACCAATTCCCTCTTCATTTGCTCAGAAGAACATTGAGTTTTAGTCTTAATTATCTGAGTACCCTAATATTGTTGTAAGGTTATGAACTGCATGGCTA
Organism: Littorina saxatilis; assembly: GCF_037325665.1. NCBI lineage: Eukaryota > Metazoa > Mollusca > Gastropoda > Littorinimorpha > Littorinidae > Littorina > Littorina saxatilis. Next base: position 16,986,380 of record NC_090248.1, read on the forward strand.
GACCACAGAATTTCTAAGTTTGTGTCTTGAACTTCATTCCGGTATTGTACAGCTGCTTCATTTAGGGGTTTCTTATCCAGTTCAACTTTTATTTCTCACACTGCGTCACATGTTTTCTCTAAATCAGCCCTTTTATCATGTGACATGGTGCAAGTGTTATGAACAGCACATGCACACTCTGTTGTCCACTATGTACCGAATAAGTGTCTGATTTCTTTGAGACTAATGTTTTGTTTGATTTGGTATCCATCTCTCATCGGGCTGTGCCATAAAAGTCATATTTTCAGTAAATCACTTTGTGACACTAATTCTGAGGGCTGGCCATATTAATGAGTTTAGATTCATAAACTATCTTACTTTTTTCTGACAAATTCAAAGATTCCGATTGCAGATTGCGGACTATGGATTAAAGTTTACATCTGTATGAAGTCGGGTAATTTGAACTCAACTGCATGTAATTTGGACACATTGTTTAATATAGCCGCCACTGTCCAATATAAACGTACAACAGCGGTTAACGAATCCAGGTGAATTTGGTCTTTCAGTCATGCAAAATGGTCTGAAGAAGACATGAAGAAAGCTCCGACAGCAATGAAGGAGAGTCGGCTTCAGTTAAATTGATTTGCAAATGATTTCAGCTAATTTGAACTTTGCCCTGTTCAATATACCCGACTAGTCGTCCAATTTTAACTTTTCTCAAATTTTAGAAAAACAAGTCCATGTGTTGACAAAACACATAAGATCTTTTTTTTCCATTTTGCTTACGTGTAGGTCTAAACCCAATCTTCAGATATAACCTAGCCGTCTTTGCTTATCGACTTCTATGGGTCCACCACAGCGTCTAGTTCTTAGGGTGTCCAAATGACCCTCCTTTACAGTTACTGGACTGTCACATAAATGAATGGCATATGAATGTAAATTGTAATATAAAGCAGTTACCTGTGAGAAGCAACCGAACACTTGTTATCAATTCCAGGTGGTAGACGAGGCAGTGGCACTGGCCCCCACATGGACTCCACCGTCTCAGGCATAATACAGTCTTGATAGTCCCCTGACTTGAGGGCCAAGATACAGCCCCCTGTGACAGGCGGCGTCACGCTCCAATGAAGTTGTACCCCCACACCGTCCCCTAGGTCCACGGTGTCCTGAGTGCTGATGCCCCGCCCATTGCCCAGAGCCTGGATCTTCTCCAACATACGCAGCTGTGCGCTGCCCACCTCTGCTGTCGCCCCAAGGCAGAAACGTCCACTTTTCTGTATCAAGTCCACCATCACCACATCATTGTACTTTGTGTCAAAGGTAAAGTTGGCGTTTACCCTGACATCATTGGTTAAGTGCCTTGGACTGCCACGTACTGTTGCTATGGAATCTGACACATACAATGCTCTGTTAAAGTTCTGGTAACCTGTATTGTACCACAATTTCAGTTTGTATTGTCCCTGATAGTTTTCTGGCAGTCCAGTCACTCTGGCAGACTCCAACAAAACTGTAGTTTGTTTGGTCACTAATGCTGTAAAGTCTGCTGGTTCCATGTGTACTAATTTTCCTGCAGGAGGTTCTCCTCGGAACATAGCACCACTCTGTGAGAATGGTTCATCAAACATCTTCTTCCACATACGCCGAGTCCGAGCGTCTGAAACAGTGAGTTTTGAGCCTGCTCGGCGATCATTGACAGAGTCATCGTGATTAAATGGGTGTCCAATAATTCTGACTGTATCACGTCGATATGTTACTGGATGAAGCATATGTGTGTGCCAAATGATATCAATGTCATAACATGGTACAATGAAAGTGTTGGGATGCATCTTTTTTAGATGAAGAAACTTTTTGTAGCGCAATACAGCTTGACCAAGAAACTTTTCATCCCTGTAGTGAGGTAAGCTGACCTGATAAAAGAACACTTTCTGTCTTGTCACTGCTGCTTTCAAATCATACGTGAGCTTTGATGTGAAGTCCGAATCAAACCAAGGGCTGATTGGACCATCAGCCTCAAAAGGAACACTGGGATATTCATGGCGCCACAAGACACGTGATTCTTGGAGGCTCTGTTTCCGACGCTCCCTATCTAGTAACCTGTGATCAACAACTTTGCCAACGACTCTCTTGCAATCTTTTTCATAGGCGGCTGGGTTCAGGAGGTGACAGTGCCATATCCACTCTATGTCAATTGGTGCAGCAAGAAACCGGTCACAGTATTTGGCCGCCAGAGGGAGCCATAATTTTTCATAGCGCTGAATAGCAAACTGCACTGCCTGGCCCCTCTCCTCAAGCAGCTCGGTCTTCTTGTCTACAGCCTGGAGAAAGTCCACTTGCCACAGTGCTACTTGGCGAAGGTCAAGGCCAAAGGTTATGTCTCCAGCGTTAAATGCCATGGTCAAAGGTGAAATGTTCCAAAATTATATTCAACCCATGTTCATCGTACTGAAAGAAAAAAAAATCACTTCAATTAATATTTTGATTAAATACAGCTCTCAAAACACAAGAATACTTGAGACATGACAGCATATAAAAAAAAGCAATCGCAACTTACAAAATAACAAATCAGTTGAAAAGATATGTGAAGATATGTAAACGCCATGAGCCTCCCCTCTGGGAGGGTATGTGCGTAGAAATACTCACTAATAATAATAATAATAATAATACATCTTTGGATTATCTGAAATATCATCAGAGCAAGCATACATATATTGTGCTACAGATTACAGAATACAGGCAGCAATGGTAAGAAGTCATACTACTTGTCATAAAAATAAAACAAACTAGGCAGATGTGTTCGAGTCATAACTTTGTGATAAATCAGTTATAGGTACAGAAAGGTAATTCATTCCCCAACTTATTTCCAACAACAGCTTGACTTTACATGAGGTTAGTGTCAATACAGTGGATCGGAATGCAGTCGCCCCTGAAAATCAAATTCACAAAAGCAATTTTCTTCACCTTGTTAAAAACGACCCAAAAAATCAGAACAGCTAAAACTAGAAATTTGTTTGCCACATTAGTGAAAAGAACAGAAGAAAAATCAATTTGCTATCCTAAACAGTCGGTTTTGTTCACTTGTCCCGTCTTGCGATAATGCTATGGCAATTGCCCAAAATATTGATGTTTCTTCTCTGAGGCCAAACACAGGTTTTGATGCCATTTTAAATAGGTTATGCGACATAAAAAATGCAGTGCCACTTCAGTAACTGCTCAGCACAATGCTTTCATACTTAGATGGCAATGAGCCAACACATTTGAAACATGGGTGAAACTGATCCAAATCAAAAATAAGGAAAGCTAGGCCGGGGTCCAGGGGCTGTCCAGGCCCTGGTGGGTCAAAGGGGCAAAGTATCTTTGGGGAGAAGAAAATGACAAACAAGAAGGGCAAAGCCCATACGACTCACATGCTTGACCTTGACCTTTACATGACCTTGACCTTCAGGGTCAAGGTCAAATAACTAAACCTAGCAATGACATCATACACTAAGAACTGCTTTACACATTTTTCCTACCAAAATACATGTGACCTTGACCCAAGGTCAAGGTCATCCAAGGTCATGCAACACAAAGCTGTTAATTCAAGACATAGGAAGTACAATGGTGCTTATTGGCTCTTTCTACCATGAGATATGGTCACTTTTAGTGGTTCACTACCTTATTTTGGTCACATTTCATAAGGGTCAAAGTGACCTTGACCTTGATCATATGTGACCAAATGTGTCTCATGATGAAAGCATAACATGTGCCCCACATAATTTTTAAGTTTGAAACAGTTATCTTCCATAGTTCAGGGTCAAGGTCACTTCAAAATATGTATACAATCCAACTTTAAAGGACCCTTGCGACCTTGACCTTGAAGCAAGGTCAACCAAACTGGTGTCCAAAGATAGGGCTTACATTGCCCTGTATAGCATACATAGCTAAGGTTGCCATTCTCGATAACTTCAGAAAAAAATGCGAAAATGTGAAAAATGGTCGTTTTTAAGACAACAATTACGGCCCCTGTGACCTTGAACTTGAAGTGAGGTCAAGTTGCCGCACATGTTTTTTGAGATCTTGTAACCATACACCATCAGGCCACATCAGGTGTTGATAGACTTAATAGTGTCCAAGAAATATCCAACGTTAAAGTTTTCCGGACGGACGGACGGACGCCGGGACGGACGGACGGACGACTCGGGTGAGTACATAGACTCACTTTTGCTTCGCATGTGAGTCAAAAATGGACTTTCAGAGAGGGGAGATAGCTCTGTTGACAGCCACCCTTGCTGAAAACCAGTTGTTGTTATCGGCGTGTGTTCGACTTCTACTTTCTGCAAGGGATTAATTTACCAGTCAATTTTGTGCAGAAGTCTACTCCTTGATGCCTGAACACTCCTGTGTGCTTCCAAGCGAACGATAAAGATCCCAAAATCACAGCAAAATTCTCAGGGCTTACAAACATGAATACACCCATACAAGAAAAAGAAAAAATGGGTAGCGTCGTAATGTATGGCTGGGGAAAGCAGCCCGAATTTACATGAGGGTAACCTCACAGGACGATATGATACCAATGCTAAAAGCATCTCCTGGCATGCCAACAGACAATTTTTGAATGAAAACATAAAAACAAAATTTTAATTTCTTGTATCTCTTTTGCCTGTTCTTTTGGTCAATCCAACCGCATGAGGTTTCTCAAATCTCACACACACACACAGAGGCGCTGCGCGTGTGTGTACACAACCTTTCGTTGCTTAATACAGGTGTACCATACACATGCGCGCACAATCACTCATAATGGACATGTTTACCCCAAAAATGGCCCCCAAAAATGCATGCAGGTAGATGCTTTTCAGTGGCATGTGTCAGAAATCAAACATATTCCCACTTGAATTGAATGATCGAATGCTCTCATAGAGTCATACTTAACCAGAACAAAACTGATGTACCAGCTGCACACCTTCATCTTGACACAACAAAATGCACACATTCCAGGCTACATTTCAACAAAACAAAATCACTTCATATTCTGATTATTCAACAAAACAAAATCACTTCATATTCTGATTATTCAACAAAACAAAATCACTTAATATTTTATAGATTAATTGAAATGTACATGTTCAGAATGTGTGTGCTTGATTTCTCTTCTTCCTTTATATTTAAATACATGTTTGTGATTTTATGCTTCAACTCTGGAGGTGGTCTTTGATTTAAAACAATTTATACCAACAGAAACCACTTAGGTTCATAAAAAGAAGGTTTAGACAAGTACATGTAATAATGAGATTGAGACTGAACTTTATTTTACAAAGAGAATTACACAGTTCCCTCAGTTCCCTCGATTGCCTTGCTTTCATATCCATCATTTCACAAGTTAAATTATCAAACGAGTGTTGATTCATAGCTTGAATCAAATTTTAAAAAAGTTTCAAGTAAGTGTGTTTCACTTGCTAACTTTCAGGACACAGTTTGAACAAGAAACGTGGACAAATAACACAGAAACCTCACAGTTTAACCTCACTTACCTTGCACACGATGTTTTTCCTGCTTTTGAATTCATCAGACATCATTTCAGGGGTATGTCTATCAAAAGAGTGTTGATTCGTAGCTTGAATCAAATAAGAAATAAATTTCAAGTTAGTATGTCTTACTTGTGAAATTCCAAAAGAACTTTTCGTATCCCAAAGCAAAACACAACTGGTTAATACTAATAGATGATGAATGCAAATTTTCTCTACTAAAAGGCCACCAAGTCAATGTAAGTAGGCTATATAAACTGTCTGAAAATCAAAACCTAACAGTCACATAAGTTTAGTCTGTGTATGATAATTTTTGTGTGCGATGTTCTGTTGTGAACAGCCTGTGTAAAGACTGCCATGACAGTGACATTAGTAATAAACCGCTCAGTCTCACAAATGTTCTAAAAAGGAATTCCTTATTTGACCATTTTCATTTGGTGGATTTCCACCGACAGGCGGAAAAGTTTCACCCATGTTTAAAAGATACATGCTTTTGTAAGTCTGTTATGTGACAATCACTGACATTTGTACTCAACATATATATATATATCGTCCTTGTCCGATTGAAACCTCGTAACTCAATTTTTTGCGAAGTCTACTTTTTTACATCAAAATAATCTATGACTTTTTCTCTATTTTTTGGTTATTCTGGTGAAATCCTGAGATCACTAGAAGTCAGTTAAAAATGGGTACAAAAATACCTTGTATATCATTTTGGCAAAACCGCGAACCAAAATTGCACGTAACTTGAGTTATGAGTTTTTTCCGTTCGAGTGTTTTTCAGTTTTGGCAGATGAAAACCTTGTATGTCGACTTACGAGTTTTTTTAACATCTAAACACGGCAGTAAATAAATTGTTTCCATCAGATACGAGGTTACGGTAAGATGTCCGTACGCTCTGAGTTTAGGTAAAATGAAATATTAGCGTCATTAATGAAGCTAGAAGTGCCCACATTACGTATTGTGTATCAAAATGACAAACTACTACAGCAGTTATTGTTCAAATAGATGTTTTTGTTAGTATTTTTCCTTTGCTGGGTACAAAAACATAACTGCAAAGAGAGATTCAGTAGTTGAAGTATAATGACGTATCTCTTATGTAATAGTTCCGTCCTGAACTTCTGATCTTATTTGTTAGCTAAAGATGTACAGGTATGACTATGTCACGTACTGAAGTTGTTTTCAAGAGTCTGAATGCAGTCCGTCGTGTCTGGAAGTGGGTCTTTCACAACTCAGAAAGCCAATTCTCTTCGCTTGAAGATCTTTGTTTGGTGTGCTGTGTGTGACTGACTAAAAGTTCTATACCATGGGATTTCGAAACGGAACTCATCATAGGAGATATCACTGTTCGTATGATTGCGTTTCGTGGGTGTACTGTGTCTGCTCGACTTGTTTGCTTTAGGAGTCATGTTTCCTCTGTCTGGTTCAAGCTCCGCATGACTAAGCAGTGGTCAATTGATGGTGCAGCTTTCGCTTGGAAACAAGTCACTATTTTCCAGGAGTAATGGAAGTAGTGAAGCAAACCAAACCAAACTGGACAGTGGTAAGTGCGAAACGGAGCTATGACATCCCACGAAGTGCACGGAATGTCCAAGAGCCATTCAACAAGGAGGCAGCACCCTTAAATACTACTGCAGGCAAGGGAGAAAAGGTTCAGATTGATCATATCCCATTAAATGTAAATTCAGTACCTTGTATTTGCTGTTTGGTGTAAAGTAACGTACAGTTCATGGGTAAAACGAACATTTGGTACCGTAGTGGAGCACCAACCTGACTATTCTATTGTGAAAAGGATTTGTTATGATTTTTTGTTTGTAACTCAAAAAACTGCAGACAAAAATAGTGTAAAAAGAATTAAAGAGGGTGATTTGATAATTTATACACCAGTGACCGTGTTTTTTTCAAATTACGTAATAGCCTGATGATTGAGGTTGAAGTTTGCAAAGCAAATGACATGAAAATTAACTGGAACCTTTTCTGCACTTCCATAGAGAATTTCATTGTTTTAAACACAGTGTTATAAGGTAAATGTTGAAATGTATCCTTGATTCTGAGCTTTGGTGTAAAGTAACCAACGGATAAATGAATTTGCTTATGTATATTGAGGCAGGAGCAACTATTTTCAAGTGTTGCTTAGTACAGATGAATTCTACATTCAGCCATCCAGCTATTGGATAGTGAAACAGTTGCCTAAAGCTGAACCTAAGAAAATGACAGCACCTTAAAATTATGTTCTGGTGTAAATTATGTAACGTACAATCATTTGTGCTTTATCTGCAAATATTTGATAAACACTTGACACTCGACTGAAAAATCAAATCCTGCAATTGAAGGACAGGAGTACCGAGATGTTTATTCATGTAAAATTAAGGAGGTTTAGAAAAGTCTAAAAATTGTAACACTTTTTAGACACCTTGACAGATTCTTGATATAAATCATAAGTTAAGAATGAGAGCATCGTTAAAAATGCCAAAATGTGCACTCAAATCACTTGCAATTTTGAATTGAAACTAAAAATAGAATTACCGTACTTTTCGGACTATAAGGCGCTGCCGTGTATAGGGCGCACCCCCTACTTTTAAAAATAAAACTGAAACAAGAAGGGCAAAGCCCATACGACTCACATGCTTGACCTTGACCTTTACATGACCTTGACCTTCAGAGTCAAGGTCAAATAACTAAACCTAGCAATGACATCATACACTAAGAACTGCTTTACACATTTTTCCTACCAAAATACATGTGACCTTGACCCAAGGTCAAGGTCATGCAACACAAAACTCTTAATTCAAGACATAGGAAGTACAATGGTGCTTATTGGCTCTTTCTACCATGAGATATGGTCACTTTTAGTGGTTCACTACCTTATTTTGGTCACATTTCATAAGGGTCAAAGTGACCTTGACCTTGATCATATGTGACCAAATGTGTCTCATGATAAAAGCATAACATGTGCCCCACATAATTTTTAAGTTTGAAACAGTTATCTTCCATAGTTCAGGGTCAAGGTCACTTCAAAATATGTATACAATCCAACTTTGAAGAGCTCCTGTGACCTTGACCTTGAAGCAAGGTAAACCAAACTGGTATCAAAAGATGGGGCTTACTTTGCCCTATATATCATATATAGGTGAGGTATTGAATCTCAAAAACTTCAGAGAAAATGGGAAAAATGTGAAAAATTGCTGTTTTTTAGGCAACATTTATGGCCCCTGCGACCTTGACCTTGAAGCAAGGTCAAGATGCTATGTATGTTTTTTGGGGCCTTGTCATCATACACCATCTTGCCAAATTTGGTACTGATAGACTGAATAGTGTCCAAGAAATATCCAACGTTAAAGTTTTCCGGACGGCCGGCCGGCCGGCCGGACGGACGGACGGACGGACGGACGACTCGGGTGAGTACATAGACTCACTTTTGCTTCGCATGTGAGTCAAAAATCCTAGAATAAGGCGATGCCATGGATAAGGCGATGGTGTCGTGCATAAGGCGACAGCTATGAAAGAAAAAAAAGAAAGAAAAAAAATGAGGAAAAACATCGTACGTAGGAAAAAACACAAAAAACAACATCAATGATCAAACATGGCGACCGCTCAAAATCGGCACGAAACACTGTTTCAAACAGAAAGTCAGGGAAGAAGATCAGCGGTACCTCAATCGTCACTCGTTGTCGTTGTCGTCGTCGTCACTCTCACTCCCAGAAAATGGTTGTTATAGTTGCTCATTGATTTCAAGTTCACAGTGCTCGTGAAACCTATTTTATCCGAGAATAAGGCGACGTCGTGTATAAGACGACCCCACGATTTTAAATGAAAAAAAAAAGAAAAAAGTATCGCCTTATAGTCCGAAAAGTACGGTACGTCAAAAGCAAGAATGTGGAAGAATTACGCCATAAGCAAGGGAGCTCATCCTTTACTCTGTGTGTCTTTGCTGCTTACACGCCAATGTGGTGTTTTAAAATGAGCAAACACACTAGTCTAGAAGAAAAGAAAGAGGAGTGTGTGTGTGTGTGTGTGTGTGTATAAATTGATCTATAGAAAGAACTCTTCACAGACAGCCTACTGGGTATATATCTACCCCTTTCAGGTCCGATTGCAACACTGATCGAAAGAATAACCCAGGCAAAGTCCTCTTGTAGTTGTAGGAGAATAAATCGCTTGATAGGTGCAATGGGCATTCTTCTAAAAGAGTGCTGAACCTAAAAAGATCCATTTTGTTATTCAGCCAAATTTTTATATCTAGGTTTCGAACTGAAAAGGTCTCATCAGGCAGTCTTTCGGCGAAACGGAGAAGAATTCTCAAAATCCTATGCAAAAGAGAAAACCACATTTCTGCAGTAGGCTCTCATATCACATGTATTATATAATTATATATGGGTCGTTTTCAAAAAAGGTACCCAAAGAGGGTCCCCTATTTTGATAGAATAAATACAATGGTTTAAACATGTTATATTGCCAATTTTCGTGTTTCCATGTGTTGGAGATAATAAATGATTGATTGTTTATTTGGTGTTTAACGTCGTTTTCAACCGTTCAAGGTTATATCGCGACGGGGAAAGGGGGGAGATGGAATAGAGCCACTTGTTAATTGTTTCTTGTTCACAAAAGCACTAATCAAAAATTGCTCCAGGGGCTTGCAACGTAGTACCTTACTGGGAGAATGCAAGTTTCCAGTACAAAGGACTTAACATTTCTTACATACTGCTTGACTAAAATCTTTACAAACATTGACTATATTCTATACAAGAAACACTTAACAAGGGTAAAAGGAGAAACAGAATCCGTTAGTCGCCTCTTACGACATGCTGGGGAGCATCGGGTAAATTCTTTCTCGTCCCAATCAATATGGGACTCCCCCTAACCCGCGGGGGGTGATAATAAATGAATAAAATCCAAAAGATTGTTGCCTTCCTTTTTCTATTGAGTTGTACTGTTACTTATTTAGTACAAATTATGTCGATTTCAAAATGGCCGATTTGTGACATGACGATCGGCCATGCAAACAAACTGTTGTTGTCCCAAATGGAATACGTTTTGCAGCAACAAATATACAAAGATTAGTTGAGAAAAACTCATATTTCATATATATGCAAATTAATACAAGTTAAATTTCTGCCCTAAGTAGTTCAAAATTGCATCACAAAAAAACTGTAATAGTCGTTACTACAACCATCCACCAACTTCGCATCCCCTGCCTGTAAAATTAGACGGTTCCAGGCACTACTTTTGGTATCTATTTTGATATGTGAAGCAGTCAGATTGTGTGGACGGAATGTAAATTGTATGGAGTTTTATTTACACACTTTTTATAGCCTGAAATAAAAGCAGGACAGTTTCGTTACCACTCTTTGATGTAACGACTGAACATACATATATATTGTATGATAATTGTTTTACGAAAAGCAATTTCGATCTATATTTCCTGTGTATTTATACGCACTACCGGCGGAACTTCAAAAGTGTGATTCATGAAATGGTGCGCGTTGTTCCAACAGTTTTATCAACGGTCACGTTTTCGTTACTGTTGCGCTTGTGAATGTAACGACTGTTCTCTCTTTCGAGCACTTGTGTGTACAAGATAAAATGTTGCACCTATTTCGATTGGCATGTACATTTCTATTAGAGTTCCTGGACATGATGTCCCCAGACATATTTTTCATTTTTTGGATAAATGTCTTTGATGACGTCATATCCGGCTTTTTGTAAAAGTTGAGGCGGCACTGTCACATCCTAATTTTTTAATAAAATTGATTGAAATTTTGGCAAAGCAATCTTCGCCGAAGGCTGGACTTTGGTATTGCATTTCAGCTTGGAGGCTTAAGACTTAATTAATGACTTTGGTCATTAAAAATCTGAAAATTGTAAATAAAAATATTTTTTTGTAAAACGATCCAAAATTACTTTCATTTTATTTTTCATCATGTTCTGATTCCAAAAACATATAAATATGTTATATTCGGATTAAAAACAAGCTCTGAAAATTAAAAATATAAAAATTATGATTAAAATTAAATTTCCGAAATCGATTTAAAAACAATTTCATCTTATTCCTTGTCGGTTCCCGATTCCAAAAACATATAGATATGATATGTTTGGATTAAAAACACGCTCAGAAAGTTAAAACGAAGAGCGGTACAGAAAAGCGTGCTATGCAGCACAGCGCAACCACTACCGCGCTAAACAGGCTCGTCAATTTCACTGCCTTTTGCACGAGCGGCGGACTACGGTCATTGTGAAAAAATGCAGTGCGTTCAGTTTCATTCTGTGAGTTCCACAGCTTGACTAAATGTAGTAATTTTGCCTTACGCGACTTGTTAACTATTCTTGGGACCGGAGACACGAAACAGTTAACCAAATTTAGTTAAAATATAGTAAACCAAACTTTTTTTTCTAAAACATCCATTTTGATTAATGTATTGACAGTCAAGGTCTAAGTCATAGTGAACAGACTCAGTTTTTGCAGATAAACGAAAAACGACAGTTAGGGTAGGTGTATCTAATTCCGACCGATTGAGATTATTGTTTCATTCTAAGGGCTCTAATTCGTAAAGATTGGCATAAGCCTATATATGTCTTGTTTGGCACGATCAGCGTATTCCGTATGTTGTATATAAGACATAAGATAAGACAATTTAGACATAAGATCATTTATTGTCAATACAATTAAACAATGGATAGAAAAGTGAGGTTCATCTGCTCTTAAAATAACCAAACAACATATGACAACAACCCTGCCTCACCTGTTGGTCATGTTGACCCCCTTGCCTCGCCTGTTGGTCATGTGAACCACCCTGCCTCGCCTGTTGGTCATGTTGACCCCCTTGCCTCGCCTGTTGGCCATGTTGACCCCACTGCCTTGCCTGTTGGTCATGTTGACCCCCCTGTCTCACCTGTGGGTCATGTTGACCCCCCTGCCTCGCCTGTTGGTCACGTGAACCACCCTGCCTCGTCTGTTGGTCATGTTGACCCCACTGCCTCGCCTGTTGGTCATGTTGACCCCCCTGCCTCGCCTGTTGGTCATGTTGACCCCCTTGCCTCGTCTGTTGGTCATGTTGACCCCCTTGCCTCGCCTGTTGGCCATGTTGACCCCCCTGCCTCGCCTGTTGGTCATGTTGACCCCCTTGCCTCGCCTGTTGGCCATGTGAACCACCCTGCCTCGCCTATTGGTCATTTTAACCCCCCTGCCTCGCCTGTTGGTCATGTTGACCCCACTGCCTTGCCTGTTGGTCATGTTGACCCCCCTGCCTCGCCTGATGGTCATGTTGACCCCCCTGCCCGCCTGTTGGTCATGTTGACCCCCTTGCCTCGCCTGTTGGCCATGTTGACCCCCCTGCCTCGCCTGTTGGCCATGTTGACCCCCCTGCCTCGCCTGTTGGTCATGTTGACCCCCTTGCCTCACCTGTTGGTCATGTTGACCCCCTTGCCTTGCCTGTTGGTCATGTGGACCACCCTGCCTCACCTGTTGGTCATGTTGACACCCCATCCTCACCTTTTGGTCATGTTGACCCCCCCCCATCATCACCTTTTGGTCATGTGAACCACCCTGCCTCACCTGTTGGTCATGTTGACCCCCCTTGCTTTTCATAGATTGGCCTCTAGAACCCCCAGCCTCACCTAATGGTCAACTTGGTTACTTTGTAACAACTGTTACAGTTTTCTTAATGTTGTTTTTTTACAAGTTAGTAAAATTAGAATTGATCAACAAGTTTTATTTTCTGGAACTATAATTGGAGCATCTAAGTTTCATAACCTACATTTTTCTGCAGCTGCTCTTTAAAAACAACAAGAAACACTTTTCCCTTATTTTTGACCCTCTGAAATACCGAAATAAAATAAAATCCACAAGCGATAGATTAGTCTGCAAATAATTTTGAAATTTAGTATGAATCTTCCTTTTGACTTGAAAGCAAACATGATTTGGTAAAAGAAAAAAACCTCTGTCATTTAAACATGTTTTTTCAGAACTATTTGGTTACTATGTAGCAACTGTTACACTAGGCCTCCGGTGATATTTGATCACCTCCTACAAAGCAACCAATTGATTAAATATCCCAATTTTTGCTGATTCCTGTGTGTGAAAGTGTTGACTTTAATAAAATTGAACTTTCAAGTTTCTGGGCAAAATTTTGTTTTTGCACTTTCTTGTCACACATCTGAGTACCTTTTCTGAAAATGACCCATATATATATATATTATATATATATCATATGATTTAGGCGATATAAATTATTTTTAAATCTACTACTCATTTAACAGCATTCACGTGGAGACCATGAGGCAAAATATTTTAACGAGCATGGCGTACGAATAAGAGTAATCCTGAGCAGAGATTACAATTTTAGGCAAAAGCTATACACACTCCGAGTGTATACAGGATCGATGGGTCTGTATACACTCCAACAATGAAAAGCTCTGTTACAAATCTTTAGCCAATGAAATGACCCCTTACAAGTCGTTAAGAAGTAGCCAAGTTAAAATCGATCTGACATTGACTTCCTCTATCTCTTTTTCGGAGTGTCGAGGGTTGGCAAACAATGTATATTGTACAACCACTTCTGGGTCGATAACCACTCAAAGCGTGTTCCATACTCCGAGAATAAACTGCCGAGCAGTATCAGTTTTTGTGTGTGTTTGTTTTTCGTGCATTTGTCTCAAGCGTACTTTGATACTATGAATCGAAAGTGCACTACGGTCCTTCGTAAAATGGCATCGAATGACACTCCGAGTGTTGATGTAGTTTTCTGGTCTTTTCTGTACACTCAGAGAATGAAATCTACATTACTGTAAAGGTCGTGGAGCATCAGATTGTTTTTGTTTTTTTCAATCTGTGATAACCAAATCACATTAAGTGGCTTTGAATGGCAAATTGGTAATCTTGAACTTTAACGTGTTAAATTCCTAGCTCAGAATCCAGTGACATTCTTGTCTTATTTTTGATACAAGTCCATGTAAGCAAGCCAAAGAACATTTGTCGTGAAATTAATTGACGGATTGAGCTACAAACTTAAGCATAATTAATTAATTTGGTTGTTCAATCGACAAAACTGCACCGAAAATGGCGTACGTTGTCAACCATGGGATATCATTTACACGAAAGAGGTGTCTCCCTTGTCCGCACATACGGATAATTCCTTCTTTGACCATGTAAACGAAATGCATTCGTACAGTTCATCGGAAATCATTCCGTAACTTCAAAGGGATCTAAAATGACTTGTTATGATTACAAGTGCAGGTTCTACAAATTTGGAGACTTAAATGCCTCTGAATTATGAGCTATGAATTTAACACGCTAAAGTTCAAGATTACCCAAATTTGCTTCACGACCAAGAGTTAACGCCGGAGTGTATATAGGGGCAGAATCTTGTATACACTCCGAGTGCGTATAGCCAGTGCGAACATTTTATTTCATTGGAATAGTCTCATTAGAACGCTGGGTTTTAAGTTCATCTGTGATCTAACGTCGGTTTGCGATTGTGACGAAGAATAATATATATAGGTATACCTGTTCGTGACCAGACATACTAACATTAATTTGTGAGCGAACTTTTGCATTTTAGTTACCTGGCTGTTTTATCGACAGGTTTTAGTGATTGGTACTGTGTAGGCACTTCGTTTAGGCACTGGGTCGACGGTCAGTAGGTCAGAATGGAAAACAGATTGATCGGACCTTTTCAGGCGCATTGTCGGCTTCTGGTCCAGCGCACGATTACACTAATCCTATCAATTATCCTTTCCTGGACAATTATGCGACACATTCATCGCCACTAAACAGAACAATTAGAAATGCATAACTAACCTGTTATGCTTCTTCTTTCAAATGTCGTCTGGTCTGGCTGTTTACTTCCGGATTCATGAAGATTTCAGAAAATTCGTTTCCGGTGAAGTGCGTTCAAGATTCCCACTGCGTTCAGCTTTCCGATTCGATATATATATATACCCGAGACTGAAATGTTGTTTCCTTGTCAAATTAAAGAAGTCAATTTATTTCAGGGAGGAAGGCATTGCAGTTTTTAGCAAGCGAAGGAAATTGGTGGTGACATTTGATAGATTTCGCCTCAAAATTCGATTTCTTCGAAAACGTGTGTTGGGCGCAAAGTAAGAATCTGGGGCAGAGTTGGAATAATCGGGATTTCCCGAAACCTCATTTGATTTCCAACAAAGCGCCGCATTTCCGGAAACGAGCTGCCTCGTTCTAGAAATGGCAACCCTTCGCCTGGCACAAAAAAGTATACCCTTTTCACAGGTCATGCATAAGGTATATGAAAAAGCAAGGTCTTATACAGGGGAAGTCTTGAATGGGGGGGGGGGGGGGGGGGTGTACACTGTGTAACAATTCTCTCAGTGACACTGAGCGCATGCAGCTAGCTAGTTGCTGCTGTCTCGATCTATTTTGAACACAATGATTTTTTTTTCTCAGAGTAGAGTGTTAGTTTGTTACAACAGGCTGAAATCAGAACTTTAATTTGAATCAACATTTTGCAACAATCAATCACATCAATATAGCGCACAGACTTGCACATCACGTTTCAAGAACCTAGATTACCATGTTGTTGTAAAATGTAAGATCTGAAACGTTAAAAATTACGTAAAATTGGTGCGTTTTGGTCGAGTGGCCGGGATGGGTCGTTGAACTGTGTTGTTACAGCCCACCGAAGTTATCAAAAGTGCGTTATATACAATGCATCTGCTTTTTCAAGACTAAGCATTGATCACTTTAAAACACAAGGATCATCATGGGCCATCATGACTTGTATCATTTTACATCGCATTCTAAGAAAGAGCAGAATTCTCACTATGCGCGCGGTACATTTCTAGAATCGCGTAGCGCAAAGTTGGAATTCCTACAATGGCGGCCATTGTTGGAATTCCAACAAAGCGCAGGTCATTTGCGGAAAAGCGCCGATGACGAGATGGGTCGCAACACCTGTGTTGGGCGCAAAGTAAGAATCCGGGGCAGAGTTGGAATAATCGGGATTTCCCGAAACCTCATTTGATTTCCAACAAAGCGCCGCATTTCCGGAAACGAGCTGCCTCGTCCTAGAAATGGCAACCTTTCGACTGGCACAAAAAAGTATACCTTTTTCACAGGTCATGAATAAGGTATATGAAAAAGCAAGGTCTTATACAGGGGAAGTCTTGAATTGGGGGAACACTGTGTAACAATTCTCTCAGTGACACTCAGCGCATGCAGCTAGTTAGTTGCTGCTGTCTCGATCTATTTTTAACACAATGATTTTTTTTTTCTCAGAGTAGAGTGTTAGTTTGTTACAACAGGCTGAAATCATCTTTAATTTGAATCAACATTTTGCAACAATCAATCACATCAATATAGCGCACAGACTTGCACATTACGTTTCAAGAGCCTAGATTACCATGCAGTGACAAGAGCCTACTCAGTAAAGGGACGTAATGCTGTCTCTGCAGCCAAGAGAGACTGTGTGAGTTTAATATATAATCAGTTAAGACTGAGTAAAAAATTATTACAATCGATAGTTACCAGTGAAAAGTTATATCGGAACACTCTTGTTGTGTTTTTGTTGTTGTAAAATGTAAGATCTGAAACGTTAAAAATTACGTAAAATTGGTGCGTTTTGGTCGAGTGGGATGGGTCGTTGAACTGTGTTGTTACAGCCCGCCGAAGTTATCAAAAGTGTTTTTGCTTTTTGTAATTCGGTTGGTTTGGTGCGTTATACAATGCATCTGCTTTTTCAAGACTAAGCATTGATCACTTTAAAACACAAGGATCATCATAGGCCATCATGACTTGTTTAATTTTACATCGCATTCTAAGAAAGAGCAGAATTCTCACTATGCGCGCGGTACATTTCTAGAATCGCGTAGCAAGTCAAGTCAAGTCAATATTTATTTCAAAAAACCCCTAGGGTTACATGAATAAAATAAATAAAAATTGCAATAAACACGACAAAAAAGATATATGTAATAATGAGACACAACACTTCTAATTAACCGAAAATAAATCAAGCTTAATTCATAACAAAATAATTGTAATCATACATTTTTTTTTCTTTTTTACAGGAATGTATATGTTTCTGTGTGTGATCAAATAATCAATCAATCAATCAATATGAAGCTTATATAGCGCGTATTCCGTGGGTACAGTTCTAAGCGCTTGTCGAAGAGTTGTCGACACAGGACTAACAAAGAAACTAACATCTACAGACGGACACGAACCCTATCACACACTAGCAAACCCTGATAAGCATACAACAAACAACTGTTTAACAACAATGTACACATCAATAGCTAGGTCCAAACAAAATAATATTAAACACAAAGAAAACACCTCTCACAGAGCACAGCACAAGAATGTCTTTTGGGGCACAACCCATCACGTCGAGCATGAAAGTCGCAGCCAGCTACGGGAAGAACTGAGTCTTCAACCTACTCTTGAACGCGTCAAGAGAGGGGCTCTGGCAGGGAGTTCCAGACGGAGGGGCCCGCGGAGGGGAATGCACGCTGACCAGCAGATGTGAGTTTCGAGCGAGGGATGTGAAGGCGGAGTGGGTCAGCAGCAGAACGAAGGGGACGGTCGGAGGGCTGGGTGTACAGGTCCAGGGAGGATTGAAGGTACTCGGGAGCAGAGTCGTTGAGACACTTGTAGACGAGAGTGGACAGTTTGTAGGAGATTCGGGTGTTGACAGGGAGCCAGTGCAAGGAGCGAAGTAGGGGGGTGATGTGGTCTCGCTTCGTCTTCCTCAACGTCAGCCTGGCAGCAGCGTTCTGGACTCGTTGTAGGCCATGAATGGATGAGGCGGGGAGGCCAACCAGAAGGGAGTTGCAGTAGTCCAGACGACTGAAGATGAGGGAGACAACCAGCTTGACACAGGCGTCGTGGGTGAGGTAGCGACGGATGGAGGCGATGCGTCGTAGGTGGAAAAAGCAGGTCTTGATGATGAAGGAGATGTGTGTCTGCATGGAGAGAGTGGAGTCGAGAAAGACGCCAAGGCTCTTGACAGCAGGGGAGAATGGAACAGTCGCGTCATCCAGCAGGAGGTCGGTCACAGTGAGGTAAGCAATCTTCTGTCGTGTTCCAACAAGAAGGGCCTCCGTCTTCTCACTGTTCAGCTTCAACTTGTTCTCAGTCATCCAGTTCTTGATGTCAGTGAAACAACTGGAGATGGATCCCAGGAGATGGTCAACGTCCTCCGGCTTGGCGCTGTTCTGGAGCTGCGTGTCATCGGCAAAGGAGTTGTAGTTCAAGCCGTGGCGTTCGATGACCAGGGAGAGGGGTTGGGTGTACAGGGTGAAAAGGACAGGGTGAAAATAATCAGAACTCTTTCAAAATACTCTTAATAAAATATATTAAATGCAATAACTTTCGTTTCTTTGTTAATTCAAATAACTGTTTAAATTTAACTGCATTTGACAGCCATCGTCGAACGCTAAAGAAGAAGAAGAAAACTGCATTTGAATTTCTACGAAAATACAATGGTAACAACCTTTTCCTCACATTTTCAAATAAATGACACTGAAATATATATAATGAAATTCATCAGCGTCAAACATCTTCTTCCATAGAAAAGCTCTTTTCACATAATCAAATGCTTTTTCATAATTAATAAAAAGACAATATAACCTTTTTTTCTTTGATAGAAAGTAATCAATAATACTATGTAAAGTAAAAATGTGGTCGAGGGTTGAATGACCTGCTCGAAAACCGGCTTGTTCTTCACCAATGACTGAATACTCATCAAAATAATTAGTTAGCCTATTATTCAGAACACTGGTAAATAACTTTCCAAAGCAGCTCATCAGGGTTATACCTCTGTAATTAGCTGGGTCTTCAGCATCTCCCTTTTGTATATACATGGGGCGTAAAAGTCCAACAGACCATTCGTGGGGCATGTGTCCAGAACAAAGAATTACATTAAACAGCTTTGTATATACTTTAATCAACTTCCCAGCAGAAGCTTTCAAAAACTCATCTATAATTTGATCATTTCCACAGGCTTTATTATTCTTTAGCTTTTTAACTGCTTTTAAAACTTCATCTTCTGTTATCATACAATTTAAATCAGCGTTATCATTATGTACCATTTCATTTAAATTAGATTCATTTTTATCAACCTCATCTTCACCTGCTAAAAACATACCTTTAAAGTGTTTCAAAAAAACGTCAGAAGAGACTTTTGGTAATTCTTCATTTTTGGCTCACGTAAGTGTAGCCTATGCGATGGTAAACTTTGTCTGTCTGTGCGTGCGTGCGTGCGTATGTATGTATGTATGTATGTCTGTGGTAGAAACTTTAACATTTTTGGCTAAACACCGAAATACTCATTTCACGTGGTTAATTTTCAAGCACCATCTTCAAATTATTGAAGCAATGATCAACATTGTGTCGGCATGTGTGTAGTTAAAGCGTGTATCCAAAGAAAACGGGTGGTGGGGGGTTTTGAAGGGGTACAAGCAGTTGACTGGTTTGTGTTGTGTTTGGCATGTAGACGGCAGGTCAGGTGTCAAGATCAGGTCAGGGGTCGCGCGAAGGATTGTGGTCCAGTTCTCACCTCGCCGATTCGCCGGGGAAGACGATTTCATGTTGTTCGGTTTCTAAGCTCCAGAAAAGTAAATAAAGAAGATACCAAAGGGAGATTTCCTACAATTTGATCTGCACAGCGTGTTTCCAATGTCCACGCGAGGAAGAGCTGTCGAAAGCGCGGCAGTCAGTGTCGATCTTGCAGCCGTATCCCGGTAAGTTCAGAGACAGATCTAGTGTCTCCCACTCTGATAACGTGTCACCTACTGTTAATCCGTTTTGTTTTAATTTCTTTTTATTTCAGCAGACACGGATGTCAAACACAGTGCTAGGCAGTCACCTCTAGTGAAATGAGTTGATCTAAAGTGCCTGTAATGTTTGGATGTCTTTGCTCGTGGTTCGATTTATGTGAATTTCAAGACTTGCAGTAGAGTCTCAAGTTAAGTTTACTCTGCCCGAAAAAAACTGTCCACCATTTACTTGAACATGCAGATAGTCTATAAGGAAACGGAATGAATCTGTTCTCAAAGTCAAAATGATCACGATTTTTTCCTCAGATTCAAAACATGCACTGTCATGGTTTTGTCTGTACAGTACTTTGCAACAACTTCCTTGAACGTGAAAGACAGTTTTTGAATGCTAGATCTGTATCGCGTTTCATTCCAGACTCGATCCTCTCTTTGATTGTAGATCTACTGTTTGCTGTTTACGCACTATCATATGATTCGCTATGTAACGTTTGGTAAGCTTACCTTGCAACAGCTTTCTTGTCTTTGTTGGCATTTCTGGCTGTGTTGACCGTCAGAATTATTTTAAGAACCAGGCTGCTGCAGTCGACATGTTTCGCATATTGTAGGGTTACCATGCTGCATAGGTAAAGTGGCTTGTATAACCTGACTATTCTGTTTCAAAACACTGTTTATATTTGTGTAGGTTGTAGTCATCATAACTAATCGCATTTTGCCATTTGTTTCAGAAAGGAGGTTAACCTACAACAAGATCGACGCTATGTCAGATATATGCCTCAGCCACATGAAGACTTCCGAATTTAGATCTACTCGGCATGGTGACAAGTCTTGATGAAAAGTATAGGACTGAGGACAGCAGTGGAAAAAGTGCCCACATGGCAGGTACCTAACCTATTACCCTAGTCATTTTATCTGTTTGCCTTCTTTTGAAAATTATACATGGAGTTGATATGATGCGTTAGTTTTAACTGTGTGTGTGTGTGTGTGTGCGTGTGTGTGTGTGTGTGTGTGTGTGTGTGTGTTTGTGTGTGTGTGTGTTACGGAGTGAGTGAGTTTGTGTTATGTTACTGTTTGTTGATTTCTTACGGGAGCCTTGAAGGCTTCGCCTCTTGTTACCTTTCTATCGGTGCGGGCCGGTAAGTCTCTCTCTATCTCTCTCTTCACATGTTTATTCTTTAGCCATTTTGTACTAGTCCCTCTTTAGGGCGAGGGCCAGATGTAAAAAAGCAGATCACTGCTTACTCCATTACCCTCGTTAAATAAAGAATTGTTCTTGTCAGTTCTTGTTCTCCCTCTCTCAGTATGATTTGAAACAGTTTTGCGTGACGTAAATGACTTAAATCGAATCCGCGACCTAGGACGGACAAGGGGCAACTGCATGTGCAGATCGACCCAGAGACGGTATCCATGTCCCATCCCGATGTCACACGCATGTTTCATCTAAAGGCATTCTTTTTCTCTTATCTTCCCCTCTCTGTCGGTGACTACTCTCTCTCTCTCTCTCTCGCTTTCCCTCTCTCAGTATGATTTGAAACAGTTTTGCGTGACGTAAATGACTTAAATTGAATCCGCGACCTAGGACGGACAAGGGGCAACTGCATGTGCAGACCTAAGAGACGGCATCCATGTCCCACCCCCATGTCACCACGTTTAAAGACCTCCGTCAATCTGCCACAAGTGCAGCTGGCTGATTGCACCTAAACAGGCATGATCATCTAAAGACATTCTTTTTCTCTTATTTTCCCCTCTCTGTCGGTGACTACTCTCTCTCTCTCTCTCTCTCTCTCTGAGTATGGTTTGAAACAGTTTCGCGTGACTTAAGGTCGCGGATTGGAATCCGGCCCGGGACGGACACGGGTTAACCAGGGCCGGACTACCGGGGGGGTTATGGGGGTTGCGCAACCCCCCCCCTAGCCTAAACATGTACCTTACTTATTTAATTTTTTTTATTATTATTGCTTATTTTATGCCGTTTCATGCAAGGAGCGACCATTTTCCTATCTCAGAATATGACCTACCCGTCAGCTTCAGGGGGCTTCGCCCCCTGACCCCCACAACGAGGGGTGGGGGGTGGGGGTGGGTTCTAGGGTTTCCGGACCCCCCCCCCAGCCAAAAAAAAAAAAATATTGAATGAGGTATGCATTTCTTTATTTTACATTGAGTTTCAATTTTTGGGGTATTAATCAGTGACAAAATCTGCTGCCTGAAACTGGTAATGATCATCCTGAGAATGCACCAGATTGCACCATTTTGCATCCTTTTTTTCAAAATTTTCCGGGGGGGCATGCCCCCGGACCCCCCTAGCAAGCTAGGCGCTTCGCGCCGTCGGCTCGGCGCTTCGCGCCTTCACACCCATATCTTCACACTATACTTTTGAAAAAAAACAGTCATAAAATGAACTGATCCGCCCCTGCGGCGCCAGGGGGGACATCCCCCTGGGCCACTACTGGCAACCCCCCCCCCCCTCCTCTTCGCCTAGTCCGGCCCTGTTAACTGTTTGAGCAGACCCAGACACGGTATCCATGTCCCACCCCGTGACACCACACGACCCAACCGTGTGAAAACTAATACTTGAACTGCAACCATACCTTCCACGTGCCGGGGTTCGCGATCGAGCATTTGTATCCTTAGCGGATTATGACTTTATTCAGTTAATATGCAATAAAGTCATATTCTGCTAAGGATACATTTATTGACTAGTCGGTTTCCCCCTTCGTATTTGTGATTTGTACGTTTTCTTGTTCTCATCATTACATATAGTCGCAGTGTTACCTATAGGGCATTACATTTTCACCAAAGCCGAGGTTACTAAAAAAAATATGATGGGAAATTCTGGGGAAATTGACCCGCTGGAAGTACTTTTGGATTATTTCGATTCATAACATCATCCAAAACGTTTGGAATGAAGCAAATGATAAAAATACAAGAATTACGAGTTCAGAAAAAAATATAAAATAAAACTGCCGTCGAAGCGGATCGAACCCGGGACCACAAAAGTAAGGACTAGCGAATAATCGGGCGCTTTACCATCTGAGCTATTCTGTCGCACTGTAGGCGAGGGAGGTTTTAATTAACTTCAAATATTACACTTCAGTTCTCGAGCGTGGCGACGACTCGAGTTTCCGAGTCTCTCCGTTTGTATTTGAATTGTGTACTGTTCTCTTTATCTCACTGTTCGAGGCAATTTCAGTTAATAACTGACCCTATGCTCCCGGTCACTTCGTAAAAGTTTGGAAAGCATGTATGTTTGGTATGTATGTAGGCATGTATGCATGTGTATTGGTGTGTCGGTGTGTCAGGTGTGCAAGAAAAAAAGGGTATTTTTATATCATGGGTTTTATGAATTTTCTTCTTTTATTCTTTTATAGTTATTAATTAATGACCTATATGTGCTGATGACTAAATTAATTTCCTTTGTTGGATCAATAAAATGTTATGAGTTATGAGTTATGAGTTATGAGTAGCGATAATTTCAAGCGTGGCCGACATTATTGCTACGAAATGCATTGACCAATCTCCGAAAGGCGCTGACGTCATTTTTTTGTCATTTTCATTTTCATTACTTTATTGCATGAAAGGATTTCCCTACCCGGCCCAAATCCTCTATTCTCGGTGACATACTAAGAAGTTAGTTCGGGAGAACGACGATCTATGGACGGTTTATCATATAAAGGGAAGTAAGCGGTTAAAAACGGGCGTCGATAGAGTCAATGGACAGTGATGTCTACTTGTAGTATTTCATTCACCTGTGGTCTTGCAAATTTGGTAGAAATTGGTCTGTCCTTAGTAGTTGATAATATAATAATATAATAATGATTATAATGACAGCTTATTTAATGCTGGAGAGAAAAAACGGGATTTCTCCAGCATTTCTGCAGAATGTCATCTTCCGCCGAAGCATCGTTTTTTTTTCTGCAGCAAAATAGTTTTTCTGCAGCATTATTGCGCTTAACTTTTTCTTCTGAATAATCTGTGACAGTTTTTCTTGAGAAAAACCAACGTTCTTGTAAAGTAGCGTTTTTACCCGTCTCCCCCCGGGATATAATAGCTTGCTCCACTCACTCCACAATGGACCAATCAGAAGGCGTGTCAGTGGTCCTTCACTCCCATCCATTCATTCGGAATGTCTTCTGGGTGATATGCTACCGGTGCAAATAACACAACACAAAGTGAAAGTTAATTCAATAGAGACGGTTATTTCTCCTGTGACAGTATATGTGTGCGCGAGTGTGTGTGTGTGTGTGTGTGTGTGTGTGTGTGTGTGTGTGTGTGTGTGTTTGTCACTGTGTGAGACATCATGTGTGCATTTGCGTGTGTCAGTATATGTATGCGAGATGGTGTGTGTGCGAAGGACGGTTGGGGATAGGCGCGTGCACACTATCAATACGTCACTCAACAGATGAGCCGAAGACACGGCGCATCTCCTGCCCTTATACACACAACAACACATGCTTTGGCGGATGATGACAGTATTCAGAAATGCTGCAGAAAAACCTTTTTTAAAACAAAATAGAATGGGTAATTCTGGGAAATCGTCCACTGTATTCTCAATAATTATGCAACTTTTTGATTATTTCGATTTGTCAAATCATTCAAAATCTTTGGAATGAAAAACAAGTCGCGTAAGGCGAAATAACAACATTTAGTCAAGCTGTCTAACTCCGGCACAGAAAGAAACTGAACGCACTGCATTTTTTCACCAAGACCGCATACTCGTAGTTTCGTCAGTCCACCGCTCGTGGCAAAGGCAGTGAAATCGACAAGCCAGAATAGTGCGGTAATGGTCGCGCTGAGTAGGATAACACGCTTTTCTGTATCTCTATTCTTTTTAGCATACTGAGTTTGTTTTTAATCCAAACATATCATATCTATATGTTTTTGGAATCAGGGACCGACAAGAAATAAGATGAAATTGTTTCTAAATCGATTTCGGACAATTAATTTTAATCTATCCCGGACTAAAAATAGAATACGGAATTACGGGAATGCTGCTCATGCAAGGGCACTTACGCACTTTATTCTATTTTCAGTACACGACTCAAAACCTTTGGAATAAATAAAAATGAATAACAATTCAAGAATGAAGAGTTCGGAAAAGAAAAGAAAAAATTGAAAAATTGAGAAGAACAGTTTTAAAAAAAACTTGCCAATTACGGAATTCGAACCAACATCCTAGTCATTGAGCCAACCCGGTGTGACGTTTTCATCTTTCGCCGTGTTGATATTTCGCTTCTCGGCCTCGTTGATCTAGTATAAACTCTACACTGAACAAAAAAACACCCTTCGATAGTACTGATGAGCGACCTTGTGTACCTTACATTCATGGGGCAAAATTTGTCCAACCAATTTGTTTTATTTAACTTAGAAATTTGATTCATCCTAAAATGTTTTCCTTCTTACTCAAGGGACGTAACCACTCAGTACACGTTTTCGAAGAATTCGATTTTGGGGGTGAAATCTATTAAAATTTACCACCAATTTTCTTCACATGCAAGAAACTGACACGCTTTTCGTCCATAAATAATTTCACTTCTTAATTTTACCAGGAAACAACATTTCAGTCTTGAGTATATGTCGAGGGGGAAATATGTACACAGGCGAAAGATGAAATCGTGACACCGGCCCACAAGTCTCTGGGGTAAAAATACGACAGGTGAACTGCAAACATACATTACACGTGAGTTCTCGAACATGTGTCGACTCGTCGGTTTCCGAGAACATTTTTTCTCAATTTTTCCTTCTTTTCCTAACTTTATATACTTGTATTTTTTTCTTTTTACATTTAGTCAAGTTTTGACTAAATGTTTTAACGTAGAGGGGGGAATCGAGACGAGGGTCGTGGTGTATGTGCGTGTGTGTGTGTGTGTGTGTGTGTGTGTCTGTCTGTGTGTGTGTGTGTGTGTAGAGCGATTCAGACTAAACTACTGGACCGATCTTTATGAAATTTGACATGAGAGTTCCTGGGTATGATATCCTCAGACGTTTTTTTCATTTTTTTGATAAATGTCTTTGATGACGTCATATCCGGCTTTTCGTGAAAGTTGAGGCGGCACTGTCACGCCCTCATTTTTCAACCAAACTGGTTGAAATTTTGGTCGGGTAATGTTCGACAAAGCCCGGACTTCGGTATTGCATTTCAGCGTGGTGGCTTAAAAATTAATTAATGACTTTGGTCATTAAAAATCTGAAAATTGTAAAAAAAAAAATTTTTTTTATAAAACGATCCAAATTTACGTTTATCTTATTCTCCATCATTTGCTGATTCCAAAAACATATAAATATGTTATATTCGGATTAAAAACAAGCTCTGAAAATTAAATATATAAAAATTATTATCAAAATTAAATTTTCCAAATCAATTTAAAAACACTTTCATCTTATTCCTTGTCGGTTCCTGATTCCAAAAACATATAGATATGATATGTTTGGATTAAAAACACGCTCAGAAAGTTAAAACGAAGAGAGGTACAGAAAAGCGTGCTATCCTTCCCAGCGCAACTACTACCCCGCTCTTCTTGTCAATTTCACTGCCTATGCCGTGAGCGGTGGACTACGAGTATACGGTCTTGCTGCGTTGCATTGCGTTCAGTTTCATTCTGTGAGTTCGACAGCTACTTGACTAAATGTTGTATTTTCGCCTTACGCGACTTGTTGATTTATCCCAAAGGTTTTGAGTCATGTATTGAAAATCGAATATAGTGCGTGAGTGCCCTTGAACAGCTTTCCCACAATCCCGTATTCTATTTTTAGTACGGGATATCCCCAAGGAAAGGTCAAAGGGCATATGTATCATCGCGTGTCGACTGCTGGTAATAGTAGTAAAGTACTTCTAGTATAATAGACTTCTGGCAAGACATAACCTCCTATCATTCTGCTATTGTTTGGTGAACAAATGTTCTAAATCTCTCTTCGCAGTCAAAAATGAGATCAAAAAGAAAATAGGGCGCTTTTTTTTACCACCCTGCAAATGCCCTTTGACCTTTCCTGCAAACAGACGTGGGGGTATAAAAAATGTGTTCACCAAACACTAGCAGAATGATGGGAGATTATGTCTTGCAAATTTGGTAGAAACTGGTCTGTCCTTTGTAGTTGATTATATTCTCTATCCAGGCTCCTCTTCGTAGAAGAACTGCTGCAACACGAACGTTAAAATTGTCCATGACACGTCCAATCATGTCAGCTGTCAGATTTCCCGATTTCCCTTCTGATGTCGTTCTACAGAGCTGCCAGGGTCTGGGGATTGTTGCCGTATATCTTGTCCTTGAGGTACCCCCACAAAAAGTAGTCGGGTTGGGTTGGGATCAGGGGAGTAAGGTGGCCAAGGGAAGTCAGTGCGTCGTGAAATGAGTCTATCACAAGGGATGAGCCTGGATAGAGCACAAGTGACATAATGTGTTGCTGTAAGTTTACTGTTACATTATTTTGTTAGAATGTATATGTATTTGATGTTTAAATAGTATGGTTTTATTCATAGTTAATATGTAAAGCGCGGAGAGCATAGTTTACTGTGGTTCGCGCTATATTTTTAATTTTCAGAGCTTTTTTGTAATCCAAATATAACATATGTATATGTTTTTGGAATCAGAAAATGACGAAGAATAAGATGAAATTGTTTTTGGATCGTTTAAAAAAACAAACATTTTAATGACAAGTTTCCAATTTTTAATGACCAAATTCATTAATTGTTTTTTAAGCCACCAAGCTGAAATGCAATACCAAAGTCCGGCCTTCGTCGAAGATTGCTTTGCCAAAATTTCAATCAATTTGAATGAAAAATGAGGGTGTGACAGTGCCGCCTCAACTTTTACAAAAAGCCGGATATGACGTCATCAAAGACATTTATCGAAAAAATTAAAAAAACGTCCGGGGATATCATTCCCAGGAACTCTCATGTCAAATTTCATAAAGATCGGTCCAGTAGCTTAGTCTGAATCGCTCTACACACACACACACAGACAGACACACACACACACATACACCACGACCCTCGTCTCGATTCTCCCTCTATGTTAAAACATTTAGTCAAAACTTGACTAAATGTAAAAATGAATAAAATACAAGAATTACGAGTTCAGAATTAAAAAAAAAAAATTTGCCAACGAAGGGCTAGCGTCGAATCCGTGACCACCAATGTGATGATAAGCGAGTGGGCGCTTTACCAACTGAGAGCTTATCTGGCTCACAGTTTGCAAGAGAGATTTTAACTTCAAATATTACACTTGAGTTCTTAAGCGTTGACTCGACTTGAGTTTCCGAGTCTCTTCGTTCGTATTTGTGTACTGTACATTCTCTTTGTCTGACTGTTCAAGACAAGTTAAGTTAATAACTGACCCTATGCTCACGTTCACTTCGTATAAGTTTAAAAAGCAATCTCAAGTAGCGTTACGTACATTTCAAGGGTGACCACACCGACATTATGTTGTAGTCTGGCTCTGAAATGCATTGACCAATCGCCGAAAGGCGCTGACGTCATTGCATGAAAGGATTTCCCTACCCTGAGTGCCATTTTGTTGTTGAGATTTGAAGGATTTAGTTTAGGGCGACGACGCTCTATGGGCGGTTCATTATATAAAGGGAAGCAAGCGGTTGAAAACGGGCGTCGACAGAGCCAATGAAGAGGGATATTAAGGGGTTACTTGTGTGTTCAAATCGCTCGTCAGAAACATTACACATTTTGTGCACAGGTTCCTCTAAGCAATATGGACACATCTGTGCAAAGGAAAAAGGGGGTCGACGTATTAACTTTTTTTTTAGAATTTTTTTACTGGGGGTTGTCAAGTACGATTTTGCGAAAAACACTGCGATTTTTAACATGATCCCAACTGACATATTTAGCTCTACAAATAATAAATGAGACATTAGTTTGTGTATATAAATGAATGGAGAGTATAACTTTATCATAAAACGGTACTTATCAACGTGCATTTTCAGAAAATGATCGAGGTTTATCGAGGGCGTACACATAAAATTATCACTCCTTTAGTAGTAAAAACGTATTTAAAAAAAAATTCGCGTGTGAGAAACATTACACATTTTGTGCACAGGTTCCTCTAAGCAATATGGACACATCTGTGCAAAGAAAAAAGGGGGTCGACGTATTAATTTTTTTTTTAGAATTTTTTTACCGGGGTATTGTCAAGTACGATTTTGCGAAAAACACTGCGATTCTTAAGGGGTTACTTGTGTGTTCAAATCGCGTGAAAGAAACATTACACATTTTGTGCACAGGTTCCTCTAAGCAATATGGACACATCTGTGCAAAGAAAAAAAGAGGTTGACGTATTAACTTTTTTTTAGAATTTTTTTACTGGGGGTTGTCAAGTACGATTTTGCGAAAAACACTGCGATTCTTAACATGATCCCAACTGACATATTTAGCTCTACAAATAATAAATGAAACATTAGTTTGTGTATATAAATGAATGGAGAGTATAACTTTATCATAAAACGGTACTTATCAACGTGCATTTTCAGAAAAATGATCGAGGTTTCTCGAGGGCGTACACATAAAATTATCACTCCTTTAGTAGTAAAAACTTATTTAAAAAAAATTCGCTCGTCAGAAACATTACACATTTTGTGCACAGGTTCCTCTAAGTAATATGGACACATCTGTGCAAAGAAAAAAGGTGGTCGACGTATTAATTTTTTTTTTAGAATTTTTTTACCGGGGGTTGTCAAGTACGATTTTGCGAAAAACACTGCGATTCTTAACATGATCCCAACTGACATATTTAGCTCTACAAATAATAAATGAAACATTAGTTTGTGTATATAAATGAATGGAGAGTATAACTTTATCATAAAACGGTACTTATCAACGTGCATTTTCAGAAAATGATAGAGGTTTCTCGAGCGCGTACACATAAAATTATCACTCCTTTAGTAGTAAAAACTTATTTAAAAAAAATGAAGATCTGTCCAGTAAATTTCTATGAATCGCACACCACACACACACACACACACACACACACACACACATATATATATATATATATATATATATATATTTACTAGATGAATACCCGCTTCGCCGGGTAGCAAGAAGAGCCGAATACCCGGCTTGAGTGGTGCACCGTACGCCGGCTTCGCCGGGTCCGAACCATGGACCCGCCAAGCTTAGGTCCCTCCCAGATTCGTGGAATGGGAACGCCAAGCTTAGGTCCCTCCCAGATTCGTGGAATGGGAACAGCACGAAAATGATTCAGTGGCCATAATGCCATTCCTGATCATTGGGCGGGGATGTAGCTCAGTTGGTAGCGCGCTGGATTTGTATTCAGTTGGCCGCTGTCAGCGCGAGTTCGATCCCAGGTTCGGCGGAAATTTATTTCACAGAGTCAACTTTGTGAGTATAAACATTAGCAAGAACCGCAACCCGAACACACTCGTAACACCTTAATGTGTAGATAATATACCTGTGAGTGTACCTATGGAGAACAAGAAGAGCAAACGCTCGATCGAGTCACTTTCGCAGTTCTGAATATTATATGAGGCATCAGATGGACAGGAAGAAATTGCTATTCACAACACAATGAGTCACGTTCACATAAAATTTGAGCCCGGTCACTTTTATAGTTTCCGAGAAAAGCCCAACGTTAAGTTGTGTGTTGCCGAACAGAAAAGGCTAGTTATCTCCCTTGTTTTTCTGATAACGTTCGTAAAAGGCTACAGATGTAAATACTTTGATGTAAAGAATAATCCTACAAAGTTTCAATCACATCCGATGAACTTTGTCAAAGATATAAAATGTCTAATTTTTCCTTTGACGCTGACCTGTGACCTTGAAAAAGGTCAAAGGTCAACGAAACCATCGTTAAAGTGTAGAGGTCATTGGAGGTCACGACTAAACAAAATATGAGCCTGATCGCTTTGATAGTTTCCGAGAAAAGTCCAACGTTAAGGTGGTGTCTACGGACGGCCGGCCGGACGGCCGGCCGGCCGGCCGGCCGGACAGACTAACACTGACCGATTACATAGAGTCACTTTTTCTCAAGTGACTCAAAAAACCACGGTAGGCAATTGAGCTACTCTTTTTTGTGATTCGCCCTGGACCTTATTTTTTTTATGATTTGCTGTGTGTTTTTTGTTTTTCTCCTGATAAAAATAAAAGAAAGCATTAAAGTTCTGAAGAGTCCTCACAGACACAGAATCTGTTTGGTGATGTCTCGTCCACAAAGCACTGGTAGACAATACTGTGTTTTAGAACACCAGCATTTATAAGAAGCACACACACATACGCACACACACAGGGATGTTGATAGGATTTATTTTCTGAAATTGGACATTTTTAGGCAGTCCTTAATTGGCGTCACCTGAATCCCCCTCCCCAGTACCAAAGATTGGCAATCCTGCCAAAATGGCAGCAAAGTTTTTGATGGTTTGAAGTAAGTTTCTGCACTTTGAAAAGCCAACTGCCAAAGCAAAACAACATCCCTGCGTGCGCGCATACACACACACACACACACACAAGCAGTAGTTAGTTATTTTTATTTCTTATAAGCTGCAGATTAGAAAAGAAAACTACAGACAAAGCTGAAGAACCCTTGGGTTGCGTGAGTACTTCAAGAATGTCCTCAAACTTAATTTGGATTCTTGCCTGTTGAGAGTATAGATCCCTGCAAAACATTTTCAAGGAATGATTTTTTTCATTCTGGTCACATTAGAAGGCTAATTCTGCCTAGCTGTTTCGAAGAGGAAAGTCGGTTGAACTTTTGCCACTGCCAAATCTATTACCACTTGAGGGATGTCTATGATCTTTTCCAAAGAAGCATCAGCAATCAAAGATGGTCCGTTAACAACTAGAGGAACTTTTAGGTAAAGAAGAGATCTGGTTGGATTGTGTGTGTGTGTGTGTGTGTGTGTGTGTGTGTGAATGCGTGTGTGATATTTGGGTTTTTATTTTGAATCTATTATATCTCTGAATGCTCGTTAAGAGGTCTACCGCTGACAAGCCCTCAGCTCCTCTAATACTGACACTTTTGAACCAAACTATGAATGTGTTGAAAAAGCCTATCAAATATTCAAATTCCTGTGTCAAAGTCATAGGTACATTTTAGACACTTGGATGGCTTTGTTCACACAGCTTACCTCCGACTTCTGAATCGCTGAAAGTTTAAAAAAAGAAATTGAAACTTGGTGTGCATGCAAATTACAGTAAGTTGAAACCTTCATAAGAACAAGAAATGTTGTGCAGGGTTGATGTCTAGTCTCTGGTCCATGGATCTCTGTGTTTGCATGCTGTACCTTAGAGCTGTGTGCCAGTATACAAATTCCCAAACCGTTTTGTTTTTCTTGTGTTGTACCGGTACCAGAAATCTTAGAATGAGAGTCTATATTCCATGAATATTATAATATATACACATAGTACCAGACTGCTTACTTCATGAATTTCTTGAGAAAAATTAGGCGACCTGCATGTTCTGCCTCAATTCCCTTGTCATTTTTGTATGCCATTAATTTTAAGGCTGTCCACTTGACTAACCATCACCTTTCGGATCGAAGATTTTGTTTCCATGGATCATGTAACCGTCAGTCAAATAAGGGTTCCTTCAAAATCGACCTGACAAAAACGAAAGGGACCAAATAAAAATCGCTGAAAAATCCTAGTGGGCAAAACTTGACGTTTATATACAATAAGAAAGTCAAAACAATTATCTACCCAGAACATGTTGTTTTGTTTAGCTAGATTGCGTATTTCGTGTGCTTTTCTATTCCTACTGATGCAGGTGTCGATCACATTAGCGGTCAAAAACGGGAGGTTTTGCGTCAATTGTGTGGGGTACCATGAAAAAAAGCGCCGTATGCAAAGACTGGGTGGATTGCTTTAAAACCTCCCGTTCTTGACCGCTCATGCGATCAACACCTCTAACACAAACTAGCTAAACAAAACAACATAATCTGGGTAGATCATTGATTTGACTTTCTGTAAAAGTTGCAACATTTTGCCCATTGATTTTTTGTCCACTCCGGTTTTTTTCAGGTCGATTTTGAGGGTACCCTTATTGGAGTGGCGGTCACATGATCCATATAAAAGAACTCCTTTAAAATCTGAAAGGTGTACGAGATAGTCTTAGTGGCCGGTCTTAACTGGCATACAAAGTTTGAATGAAATGACACATGAATTAAGGCTTTAATTGGGGTGCGAAGTTTGGCGCAATACATTTTTTGCTAAATTTAGTTTTTTTTTGGTTTTGGAGATATAAACATGTGCCACAAACATGATCAGTAGTGATAAAACATTTAAGCATCCCCATGCAGATTTGGGCCATTCTATACACTGCCCACCATAAAATACTAGTCAAAAGCATTTGGGTGCAGGTCTTTGTAAAGTGGCCTTTCTTGTTAAAACCAGTTATATGGCTAAAAGGACATTTCTTCCCCAGTACCATATGTATCATGAAGTTTGATTTTACATGTGGTAGTGTCTATACAGTGGGATACGTTCATGTCTATACAGTCAAATGGAAAACACGGACACCCCTGAAAATCAAATTCACAAAAACAATGTTCCCCCCGGTTAAAATCAACAAAATATCAGAACAGCTAAAAATGAACAAGTATTGCACCTCAATGAAATGAACAATCAATTTGTAAGCCAAACCAGTCAAGTTTTGTTCACATATCCCATCTAGCAAAGATGGCATGGCATAAAAATAATGTGCAGTTACACTGTACCAGTCTTTTTACCAGAGACAGCCTCCCTCACCAACCTGAGTGCTGTTTTTATTTCTCAAACAAAAAAGATCCACCACCAATAAAACAACGTAACAGTTTGATACCCAAAAATTCTTCAAAGTTTACAGTTTATTATTCATCTCATGGTTTCAAAGTTCTCTCGTCTTTCAAAGGTTACAATTTTCAAACAATGTTGGGTGTATTTTTTTCTGTCAGGTTCTAAATGAAGCAGAAAAAGGAAGCCAGACTTATACCACCTTTTTTATGAAAAAAGGATCCCAAAGTGAAATTTAATCATGTACATGATTGCCATCAGAATAGAACTTGGTGATATCAGTTCTACACTGGTCAACCAAGACCTGTACAACACTTAGCTGTCATTTAAACGTTTCTAGTCTTGACCAGCAAATCCAAGTCCTTGCTGCTGATGCTTCTGGCGCTGTGGCACCATCCTCCAAAAGTAAACTAAAACATGGTCAGTCTAAGGGTCCAATCAATGTCTCTCAATTTGAGCATCCAAGTTCCTGAAGTTTTCAAAATGTTGAAATGGCTTGTTGTGCGACCATCATGGCCTAGACTGATCTGTACTACAGCATGGGCTGTTGAGTACAGGTACACATGTACTACCTTGTTACACATGTGCATCTAACTATCTCCCCAGTGATAATACCCGTAATGAATGTACAGTGGAGTCCAGCTATAACGAACCTGGGTAAAACGAAATCCCGCTTTTAACGAACTGCCATTGATTTCCCGGCAGACAGCCTTCTATTTCTTACTTGTTACTTTCAGGCTACAACGAACCTTTTGAACTCATTTGCATAACGAACCCCTCTTATAACAAACACGTTTTCATCCCCCCAGAGCAGTTTTGTCTCTAAAAGTCACAAGGCTACAACGAACGGTGCAAGGTCTCGGCCAACCAAGACTATGGCATACTCGTAGCAAAGCCGCGGAATGGTACCGTAAACCAAGAATAGTGACGTAATTACGTCACGGTCGAAAGTCTTTGACGTCAATGCCTCCCTGTAGTCTTTTTCTCTCGCGCGGTGTGTGTGTGTGTGTGTTCATTTTGTGCACATGTGTTAGTGTTACTGTTTGTGTGTGTGTGTGTGTGTGTGTGTGTGTGTGTTTGTGTTTGTGTGTGTGTGTGTGCGCGTGCATGAGTCTGTACTCGTGTGTGTGTGTGTGGTATGTGTGTGTGTGTGTGTGTGTAAGAAAGAAAGAGAGAGAGAGGGAGGGAGAGAGAGAGAGTGTGTATGTGTGTGTGTGTGTGTGTGTGTGAATGTCTGAAGAGTACTCGGGTCCAGCGCGAGCGTTTTTTATAGACACTGACCTTCTTCCCAGGGGTCAATGACCCAGTTTTAGCTATGAGGTGGTTCCCCTGTCATATGAGAGAGGAAACATTTCCTGCACAGGGGTCAGTGACAGTTTAATCTATGGGGCGGTCTCTTTGATGTCTCAGCTGAAACATGCATTATCACAAGTTGTTTGACTGGTACTCAGGCGGTCTCTTTGATTTTTTTCTATTTTGATACACTCCAGGAAAAAAAGTCCCGCCTTATGACCCGGAAAATACCGTACATGCTTTTACACGACTTTTTAAATTTTACTTCTAAAATTAGAGTAAAGTGAACATTTGAACTATGCCTCTCTATGGATTATATTATGAAGCATGCAGAGATTGTACTCTCCAAGGAAAGATCGATGGGACGATCATTTGAAGGTGAGTGGGAAAACTTGTCTTGAGGCCATTTAGGGTTGAAAACTCTACAGCGAATTACTGATATAACGAACTAAAATGTATCTCCCTTGAGATTCGTTGTACCCGGACTCCACTGTATCCTGTTTACTTCTCGAAGGTAGTGTGAAAAAAAAGAAGCAATAACAAGCTAACACATGATTATGTCAATCTTTAGAGTTATATACATCCAGAATAGTTTGCGCTGGGTGAGAATGTTTGTAGTCCACCGAGGACTGCATAAAATTGCAATCTTGTATGCACATGTTTTCAGATAAAAAGAGACTGTCTAGAATTCACATGATCAAATATTTCAAGAAGAAAATGCAACTTGTCACTGCTAAGAATAACAATTAAAGTGTTCTCCTTGCCAAAAAATGTTGGGTTTTAGCCTTGGAGCACATCATGCAACATGTTTTCTAAAGTCAGTTTGGACACTGCCTCAGACTATATAGGCCTATATATTTTTTTATATATGGCAGAAAAGTTGACAAACTGGTTCAGGCAAGTCTTGGATCGTTCATCTGCCCTTGTGGCAGAGAACGGGTGAGAACCAAAAGGTCGAGGACCAAAAGATTGAGGCACAAAAGGTCAAGGACATTTGGTCGAGGGTCAAAATGGAAAATTTCCTAGATAAATTTTCATTTAATTAATATACTTACCCGAATCACATTAGCATTGAGTCACCTGAGATGCTTATCACTGAAAAACGCTTACCCGGCTAAAGAATTTAAAGGGAAGCAACCCCATCACCAAAACGAAAGTGAAAGTAGCTTTGGGCAGGTTTCATGGTATTAGGCCATTTTGATAGTCTCAGATTTGCTTAGTCTTTTAAATCCACATCTGTGAGAATCTGCTGTATTTGTTGTATTAACATGCAAACTAGTTGTTGTTTAAATACTTTTTTGAAAATAAAAGTTGAAATTTTTGATAATGTGTTTATTTATGTGCGTGTGAATGGTGGCGATCGTCAAAATACGGACGGATGAATTTACTTTTGCCACAGCATCACTAAACAAAGAACTAAATTCCAACACACACACATGCACAAGTATCAATGCTGTGGTGGTTGAGAGTGCCAGAACACATTGAAATGATTGTTTTTCAACAACAATCGATATCCATAACACAAATTCTAACTTATACTAGCTCCGCAAAAAAAATGTATGGGGATTCGGATCTGTCCGTCCGCATAGCGATATCAAGAGCATCGAAACTAATTGTGATTTCACAGGACAAAAACACAAGTTTACCTAATTTTGTATACTGTAAATACAAGTTTGTGCACCCTTGAAGTGAGTTATAATGTTGCCGAGGTCAATTTGCCCTTGATCGACGCACGGTGACCCGAGTTTCAAAGTTGCGATCCAGTCCGTCTAAACAATGTAGCGATCGCCACATTTTTCTTTTCATTCAAAAACTAACCGTTTGGGGAGGAAGTGACCTCACGTTGTTTTACGTTGACGCTCGCGCTCGACAGAAAAAGACCGCAACAGTTTTTCAGTTAAAAAAATCGCAAAGTAATTACATTTTCTGAGGTTTTCTAGTGTCCGTCTAGTAACAATCGCCACTCTAGCGATCGCCACTGAGTGTTGAAGTCACATTTAACTCCATTTTCGACTGTTTTAAGAAACTATTTTGACGCTCAATCGTCACGTTTCAGTGTCGAAACACGTACTGTGCATTTGCAATCAGCCGGTGTGTCCAAACTGAAATGCGAGTGATGCCTCGATTTGTGGCGATCGCTCACGTGGTTGACGGACAGAAATACCTTCTTAGGGGGTAGGGGAACAGTTACTCCTCCATACAATAATAACAGTGTTCACAAATGATTGCAAACTTGTCTCTTTATAAACTGTTCAGACATGTCTTCTCTTCAATAATTTTCAGTTTTGCTCGGTTTGTTAATCAGGAGCACCCTGCAGTAAATGTTTCATCTGTGACAATGCTCGAAATGTTGACGTAATTCCAATGCCCATATCCTTCTCTTGTTACCTCATCTAGCCAAAACCATTGAAGATAGAAAGACATTTATTGAACAAACTAGATGCACAACACGAGTCTTAACACGTTTTGGTCTTACATGCATATGAAAATATTGATGGCCATGGAATGGTTTGAAAAAAAAGACGGTTTTTTCCTTCAAAACGGTCTAGGTCTGCCGGAAGTCGTATTTTTTCAAACCATTCATTTGAGAATCAATATTTTGATATACATACAAGAACAAAACTTGTTAAGAATGATGTGGGGCATATTTTTTGTTCAATAAATGTCTTTCTATCTTCAACGGTTTTGGCTATATGAGCTATATGCATGCATAGGATGACCGTATTGCTTTTTTTGCGTTTTCAGGGTATGCCGCTTTGCGCCTGGTTTTTAGATATAAATAAGGACCAGGACTATAAAAAAAATTACTGTTTTTAGTTGTAACAAACTCACTTTGTTGGAAAAACATGTCCTTTGAATTGTGTGCCAACATTTATTTTGTAGAATTTGAGTGTGTAAATAGTAAATTGCTGAACACAATACTGTGAAACCTGCCTTTGGTAATGGGCCAGCACACTGGGAGTTACCTCCCATACGGGTGTGTGCCACGTCACTTCCTCTAGGAACACGTGCCTATTCTCATACGGCTTTAAAAAATCTTAAAACCATAAGCGGGGCAGGTGGGAGGGAATACAGTATGTGATTCGGGTAAGTATATTAATTAAATGAAAATTTATCTAGGAAATTTTCCATTAAATATCATATTCTTACTCCGAATCACATTAGCAGATAACATCAACAAGGCGGTGAAATGAATCAAAACTCACCATCAAGTTCTGGACAGGAACTGGCCTGCTGCTATGAGCGCTGGAAGGCCTCTGGAGCCATCCTGTCGAAGAGCTGTGACGTCCCGAAGATAAAAGTTTATGAAAACATCTTCGGAACGCCAATACGCAGTTGTCAGCACCTCCTCTAGACGTCTGGAGCGCAGAACTGCCAGAGAGGATGCCCACGCCCTCGTTTCATGGGCTCGGGCCGAGTCAAGTGGCAAGGAGGGCATAACCCCCCCCCTCTTTGTGCGACTCCACTCATAAGCCTGCTTGATGAGCGAGGACACCCACCGGGCCAACGTTACCTTCGACAAATCTTTCTCGCGCCTAGTAAGGAGAGAGATAAACAACAACTTCTGAGAACTAGACCGAATCGGCTGAGTCCGGGCTAAGTACAGACGAAGTGCCCTCACAGGGCAATTGACCGAATCGGGGTCATCCGGGGCCAACGCGCTGGTCAGAGCCTTAACTCTAACCAGCGGAGAGGCCTGCCCCGGAGACTGATTCTTGGCCAGGAAATCAGGCCGGAAACGCAAAGATGCGGAACCGTCCGGCTCAAAGGAGATATCCCCAGGCTGACCCGACAGGGCGTGGACCTCGCTACCCCGTCGGGCCGTAGCCAACAAAAGAAGAAACAGCGCTTTGCGAGTGACATTGAACAGACTGGCCTCGCTTAAAGGCTCAAAATCCGCAGAACGAAGGAATTCCAGGATTAAAAACAAGTCCCACTTGGGAGCGGGCAAACGAGCTTTAGCCTCCTTAAGAGCAGCCCCTTTAATGACTGCAGCTATAACGCCCCCGACTCGAACAGAACGACCAATCTGCTTAAGAGTCGCCGAGATAGCGGAGCGCCGGACCCTCAACGAGGAGACTGAGGCGCCCTGTGAAGACATGAAAGAGAGGTGGTTAGCGACCTGAATAGAGCGCGGAGCCACCGAACTCACCCCTCTAGCTGAACACCAGGCAGTCCATGCCTTCCAGTGGGAAGCATAAACTGAAGAGGTGGACGCTCTATGCGAGCGAGCCACCAAGTCCAGAGTCAAAGACGACGCCCCAGAGCGCTTCAGCGAGTCCCGAACAACTTCCACACGTGAAGCTTCAGAAGACTGGGCTCCTCGTGTGGAATGCCTGTTCGGGGCTGCACTAGTTCCCCTCGCACGAGTGCGAGAGGAATGGGGGGCCCTTGGGCGAGCCGAAGAAGATCTGGATACCAGACCTGCAACGGCCACAGAGGAGCGACCAGAAGAAGAAGGGCCGGCCCCTCCATCTCCGCTTTCCGGATTACTCGGCTGAGTAACGGAAAGGGAGGAAAGGCGTACGCCTCCAGACCCGTCCAGGGAAAGTCCAGAGCGTTCACTCGCCATGCCTGAGGGTCCGGGAATGGCGAGACGAACACCGGAAGCCTCTTCGAGTACCTTGTGGCAAAAAGGTCTACCAGAGGCTTTTGGACCTGGGCCCAAAGGCGAAGCAGTGCCCCGTGAGTGATCGTCCACTCCGACTGAAGCACTGTACCGGAACGACTGAGCGCATCCGCCAGAGTGTTCAGCCTCCCTGGAAGGTACCTGGCCGAGATCGTGATATGATGCTGAAAGCACCACACCAGGATCTCGCAAGCCCTCTCCGAGAGAGACGGGGACCGCGAGCCTCCCTGCTTGTTGATGTACGCCGCCACTGTCATGTTGTCTGTAAACAGACGAACATGTTTGGCGTACAGGGAGGGCAGAAACTCGGCCAGAGCTAGAGCAACTGCCTCTAGCTCCAACAAGTTGATGTGCCACAAGGACTGCTCCGTCGTCCACAGACCGGAAGTAGTCTGAAGATCTGTATGTGCCCCCCAACCCTCCCTGGACGCATCTGTAAAGAGGTCCAGGTCGGGGAGGGGCACGACGATCGGAACACCTCTGCAGACCCACTCCGTGTCCAACCACGGAAGGGTCGCAGACTGGAACCATCCCTGCAAAGGGATGAGGGCGTCCCAGTCCACCAGAGGAGAGTCCACAAACGACTTCAGAGCGAACTGAAGCGGACGTTTGTGGACCCGGCCCAGTGAAACCAGAAGAGCCATAGACTCCATCTGCCCCAAGATGGAGGCGAGCGAGCGGATGGAAGCCATCAGGAGAGGTAAAGTGGAGCGAATCTGAGCTTGGAGCTTGTCCACCCTTCTCTGAGAAGGCTGGACAGTCCAAGCGACCGTGTCGAAAGACATCCCCAGATAAGTGAATGTCTGAGACGGGGTCAGCTCCGACTTTACCCGGTTGATCGAGAACCCCAACGAGTTGGATTCTCGAAGAACCGTCAGGGTATCCTGCGAACAGCCGCTCTGGGACTGGTTCATGATGAGCCAGTCGTCCAGATAAGCCCGCAGACGGATACCCTGGGACCTCACCAGTGCACAGACCTGTCTCACCACCATGGTGAAAATCCATGGTGCGAGAGACAGCCCGAAAGGGAGTGCGCGAAACTGGTAGATCTGATCTCCCCACCGGAAACGAAGCCATTTCCGGTCGGCCGGATGCATAAGAATGTGAAAGTATGCGTCCGTGAGATCGATCGAGGTCACCCAGTCTCCTGGGCGGAGAGAGTCTCGGACAGAGGCTGGCGTCTCCATCTTGAATTTTATCTCCCTCAAGAAAGTGTTGAGGAGAGATAAATCCAACACGGGACGCCATCCTCCTGACGCTTTGGGAACAGCGAACAGACGCCCGTAAAATCCCAGGGAGCTGTGGACCCGAACTCTCTCCACCGCGCCCTTCTGCTCCAGGGAGGCAATTTCCGACTGCAAGACGGAACGTGCTTCCTGCGAGAAGGGGGGCTTGAACCGCGGCGGCACTCGGGTAAGAGGCGCCTTTTCCTCCCGCCAGAGTAGACGGAAGCCCGATCTCACCACTCCCACAATCCATTGGCTGTCTACCACCGACATCCAACGAGAAAGTGCCCGGGAGGGGCCTCCCGCCATCACCAAGGTGGAGGGCGGGAGGGGGGTGAGATCGGGAGCGCTTCATTGGGGGTGTGGCTTACTTCCAGAGCCGCCACGCCCCCTCCCCGATGCCGTCCTCTTCTTCCCACCACGAGCGGCCGGCGGAGCCTGCCGCTTCTGAGCTGGCTTGGGGTTTGACGATGTCTGAGCCTGCTTCTGCTTAGAAGGCTGAGACTGTTTCACCCCCTTCAGAGTGTAGTCAAGGAACTGACTGTCCTTGTTCGACTGAATCTCCTTCTGTCTGGCATCCAGTGCCAGCGGACAGAAGAGAGACTCCTCTGAGACCGGGGAGACTCTCAAGGTCTCCCTAGTAGCCAGCTCCGTGAATTGGGACTGCGAGAGGAAGAGATCCCTCCTACAGAGTACCGCTTGGGTGTACTGCAGGGAGGAAAGACGCAATTGTTCCTCATTGACCTTGGCCAATGCGGTCAAAAGCGCAGAGACATCGTCCGCATTCTGTTCTTCACTGAGAGTGAAAGGAACCAGCGAATCGGTCAATGCCCGAGACAGAGTCCGAACAAGAGTCTCCGCAATGGAGGACAGTTCGATCTGCCGACGTCCAACCTCCTCAGCAGCGAGGAGGGAAGCCTCCGAAACCGGCAAAACCGAATCACGCTTGATCGGTTTAGTCAGAAGAGGCAGCAATTCCCGGGAAACCGGAAGGGTAGCCCTAGGGAGTGCAAAAGACGCCAGCCAACTCTGGCTCTGATTGGGCATGCCAAGCTTCCTATTGGCCGTAGGCACGAAGGAAGAGGCTTGAGCAGCTGAAGCCACCCACTGCTGAGCTGATTCCGGAACTGGACCAAAAGGAAGCAGTAACGGAACAGGCCCTGGCCGAATACCACTCCCCGCATGTGCTGGACGAACCAGCGAATGCGAAAGTTGGTAAGCCACTGACGGAGACTCGGCGAACCGGAAGGAAGAAACATCTTCCTGTGCCGGCCGGAAGTCCGCCATGGCAGAAGGAACGAATGAAGCGGAAGAGTCCGCAGCCATCACCCCTTCAGGGAAATAACGAGACGTTACTTCCGCCGCGACGTCAAGAACAGACTTGAGCTTCGACGGAAACACGCCCCGCGACTCCTCGCTGACCACTGATGGAGCATCAGAATAGTCACACGTGGAACCATGACCGAAGTCACCAGTTCCGGAAGCAGAAGCATGCCCTGGCAAACCGGAAACCGGAAAAGCCTGAGCACTAACATCATCCTGCAGCCCAAAACCCTGTGAAGGTAAAGGGTAAGCAGGACGACCATCCGCAAAAACCGGAGCTGGATGAGCTGACGTCACTCCCCTGACTGAGTGGAGTGATGCCTGCTCAAGCCTAGGCACTTGAAGGCCGAAAGGCGCACGCTGCAATCCACTATCTGGTATCCGGAAGGAACCACCAGAAGAGGAAGAAGTGTGTCCGGCCGAAACCGGAAGTGTAGCCAACGGAACCGCAAAATGCGGAAGTGAAGGCTGCACTGGTTGACTTCGCGATCCGGAAGGACCGGAAGTCAGTGAATACTCCATCCTGCCGCGACCGCCGTAGCGTGCCGGAGCGGACGGATCATCACTTCCGGCGAGTGCCGGAAATGCGGCAGTCGAAACCGACTGCCGCCGCTGTTCGATCAAATCCGGGGCCTCGTAGGTTATCGCCGGAAATGAAAGATCAGCATGGTATCGGTCGTGACCCGATGCGAAAGAGCTGTCCCCCGAAGGAGAACGTCCAGGCGCCTCACGAGGGCTATCGGACCAGCTCTGCTTACCAGCCGACGCTGAAGAGGGAGGACGCTGCTCCAAGCCGGAAGTGGAGGACAAAGACACGGAAGCCAATGCCCGGACGTCACTGCCAGATGCCGGAAACGCCGAACTGCTGGCGACGGAACGCTGAAACTCTGCCTGCACCAAGCTGCGGATTTCCGGAACCAGTGACTTTAACAGAGAGGAAACCAACGCACCTTGTCCAGGTGCTAACAACGATGACGAAGTCTCCGAAGTAGAGACAGGTGCAGAAGTAACAGTAGCGCTAGGCGCCGCAAAAGAAGCAGAAGTAGTAACAGCGCTAGGCGCCGAAATAGGTACAGCCAACAAAGTGTTACGCTCTTGGTCTGTAACAAGTAACGTTGCTTTGGAAGAGGAAGACTTAGACTTAATTTTCCCCTTGGGGTCCGACTTGCCACGGCGCTTGTCTGAATCAGACATGTTGACAACAACACGTGGCAACGCGAAAAAATTTACTGAAACATAAGTCTAAACGACTGGAAAACTCAGTAAACACACGCACTAATGCGTCCACAAAATACTATAGCTAAACTTGCCCCGCAAAAAACAGAGGCACGGAGAGCTACAAACAAAGTCACACGAGCTAGAAAACTAACTCACACAACAAAATGGCGACACGCAAGACACTGACACGCTAGTCAACAACACGTGGCAAAGTGAAAAAGATTTACTGAAACGTAAGTCTAAACGACTGAAAACACAGTAAACACACATGCTTTTGCGTCAACAAAATACTAAAGCTACACTTGCCCAAACAGAAAGGGGGCACGCAGAGCTACTAGCAAAGTCACACGAGTTAGCTAACTAACTCACACAACAAAATGGCGAAACACGCAAGTCACTGACAAACAAGTCCGCAAAAAACGGACAACGTACAGTAACGAAAACAGCGCAAACAACCAACAACAAACGGGAACGAGCTCACCAAACTGTAGGCAAGGCGAGCAGAAAAGCTGGGTAACGTGGCCGGCGGGTGTCACTCAAACACGCAAGGTCAGCCACAGAGCGTCAAAAAGTGAACCGTCCTCTCCGAGGTGAAAAAGCCGTATGAGAATAGGCACGTGTTCCTAGAGGAAGTGACGTGGCACACACCCGTATGGGAGGTAACTCCCAGTGTGCTGGCCCATTACCAAAGCTACTTTCACTTTCGTTTTGGTGATGGGGTTGCT
Organism: Littorina saxatilis; assembly: GCF_037325665.1. Classification (NCBI taxonomy): domain Eukaryota; kingdom Metazoa; phylum Mollusca; class Gastropoda; order Littorinimorpha; family Littorinidae; genus Littorina; species Littorina saxatilis. The sequence goes on from NC_090248.1 coordinate 17,030,746, forward strand.
TCCCTTTAAATTCTTTAGCCGGGTAAGCGTTTTTCAGTGATAAGCATCTCAGGTGACTCAATGCTAATGTGATTCGGAGTAAGAATATGATATTTAATGTCAAGTAAGACAAAAGATCAAGGGTGACAAAAGGTCAACAGCAAAACGTTGAGGGGACAAAAGGTTGAGGATTTAAAAAACGGTAGAGGATTTAAAACGTAGATTTCATTTTCTGTGCCCGTGTGTGCTTAATTCATTATCTTTGATTATGCATTCCCAAAGAAAATGCTGCTTCGAGTGAACCACGAGGATTTTAATAGGATCTGAATAGGTGTAGGGGTGATTTGTGAATATGAACACACACACACACACACAAAGTCAACTTTTGGGTTCATTGTTGAATCTCTTCTCATCTAACAACGATGGTGTCCTCATTGACTTCTGGTACTCTATAAAACTAACACTATAAAACTAACACTAAATTTATGACCTGCACAATATAGGCACTCGAAGCAGAATTTTCTTCAGGTATGGTTAATCAAAAATAATGAATTTAGCACACACGGGGACCAGAAATTAAGTCAACATTTTCAAACCTCGACCTTTTTTAAACCTCAACCTTTTTTTTAATCCTCGACCTTTTTCAATCTTCGACCTTTTTCAATCCTCGACATTTTGTCCCCTCGACGTTTTGCTGTTGACCTTTTGTCACCCTCGACCTTTTGACTCTCGACCAAATGTCCTCGACTTTTTGTGCCTCGACATTTTAAACCGACCTTTTGTTGTACACCCACAGAGAACAGTAGTTGCTCATACATGTACAGGTGTTGAAATGTTGAATGCTACAGGAAAAGAATTGTTGTCACCATAAACTGAAAGCTAGAAAAGTAATAATGTGTGTTGGATCTTTTATCTGCACTTTTGACCAGTTTCACATGATCATGCAGAAATCATGATCATCCTGTCAAACATTCATCATCTTTAATCACACAACTAACCTCATAACCATATGGATAGAGTAATGTCTATGGGCTTTAAAACCCTTTCTGTTTGACACTGCAGAGGAAGAGGGTTAGGGTGTCATTTGTGTAAACTCCTACAGGGTACAAAAACAGTAAAATGGTCAAAAGTTTTAAAGTACATGCATTACTATTCTCTGAGAAAAGTAGGAGTGCGAAAGGGCCAATACAGCATGACTTCCCTTCTTTGTCTCTGTTAATCCAGGGAGAAAATATCCAGCGATATTTCTCCGTAGGCCTAAAGTTCGGCCATGACCTAGGCAAAATAACTTGCGCAGCCGCAGAAACAAGAAAATGGAAATCTTATGAAGCCGTCATCAACACGAACACAATGATTGCAGAAGCCAACTCTGTACCTACACGACCGAGACACAAGACTGATTATTTCACAGCTGCAAAGGGTAAGCTTACTCACGTCAGGTCTTCACTGACAAGCTAGGAACAGACGGAAAATTCCAAACAAAAGTAAATGACGTCAAAGTCTCTTTCGCTTTGCGTGTAACTTTGTCATGACGTCTTTTTGTGACGACAGTATACGCGACAATTTGTTCGCTTCCGGTGTCATTTTAGACTGAAAAGCAACTCAAAAGAAGGAGCTAAGCCTGTGTCTTGAAACAGCTGAAACACTCTTTTGGATTGCCGTTTCAATGTTAACCAAAATGTTAAAGAAGAAAAACAAGGTTCAGTTGCGAACTGACAGCGGATTGAGCATTTATTCCTGTTGATGAAGGTACGCTTGAAGCTTTATTCTCTCCGTCAACCAACAAGACTAGATTTGTAGCAGACGAAAAACAAAGTGTGCGTTTTTCCTGTCTTGTGAAGGCGATTATGTCGTTATAAGTTATCTGTACGTTGTGAAGACATTTCAAAACAAAATTTAGCTTTGATGCGTCACGGGATATAAGCTTATACGTTTTCATCCATGGAATTGTTTTTTTCCGTCTCGGCAGGGTGAATGAATTCATGATGTTTTTTCCGGAACTGGACAAAACTGGCCGTGCCAAGACTGAAACAAAATATAGTTCTACAACTTCTAGGCTTGGGTTGATTGCCCATGGTGAATTTCCAATGATTTGTTTCCACATCCCATGACAAATTCTCTTTACTTTGGTCATGCCATATATACGTTACAGTTCCGTCCATGCATGGTATCGCGTGATATTTTGTCTCGACGGGGTGAAAGAATATAATGACGTCACTCTCGGCAGAGCCTCGAGTGACGTCATCATATTCATTGACCCAGTCTCGACAAAATATCAGGCGATACCATGGATGGACGGAGCTGTAACTTATACATATCATCCTCAGATCGAGTGGAAAGAAACTTTGAAAATAGCAACACTTTTTAAGTTCATTATCTGTGTACATGTACAATAAGTGTTATAGCCCAGAAATTGTCTGTCATGCTTTAAAGACTATTGGGTTCTAATATATACATTCTAGTAACTTACCACATTTGTTTTTTTACCATAATTTTTAATGTTTAAGAACCAGATTTCCAAAAGAGTCAGTCACAATGTCAGTCACGACACAGGCTTTTTACTTGCAGCTAGAGCACAAAGAATTTCTGCAAATGAAAGCAAGATCATAAATTGTTGAGATGAGTGGAATCAAGCTCCCTTGTTACAAAAGCACATGCATACTTCCAGTTTGGCACTCCAAATTTCTGTTTTTTCTGAAGCAAATAGAATGGCTGGCAATGTATGTTTGCAGAAGAAGAATAGCTTACATAGGCCCAGTACCAGAAAAGCGACATTTATAGCCACCAAGACATACACAGTTTGGTTTTGATGCAAATATTGGTGTTTAAGTAAAACACAGTGGTCAGTGTAGACGTTGATTCTCAGCGCATAATTATGCTTTGACTTTTTTTCTTTGTTTTTCACCTGACAACACTGGTACTCATCTGGTCATTATGAATCAGGACTCCAGTGCTGAAAAATCAGGTCAGTCACACTAATGACATTAATTTAATTATGAACATAATAACAGAGCAATGTCAAGTAAATCATTGCAGTTATGTATATCTCAATTATGATAAAGTGAATGTTACTCTGACTTTGTTCAGGTCCAGTTTGCCAGAAAACATTTCCAAAGGGGTCTCATGGACTTTTAACTTTACCTCTGAATATAAGGTTTGAGCAATAAAGTCTCATTTCATCTGAAAACACTGTTATGTTAACAATATATCACAGCAATACAACAACGCAATGACCGACATGTATTTACAATTGTGACATACAGCTCAGCACGGCTTTATACCTGTCATATTTTAGGTTTGTCCACTGAAAAAAACTTATTTACACAATTTACCAAAAAATGATTCCCTGTACAGTACTGATGTCACTATGTTTGAATATTGTTGCTAGTCACTTGATGTTTTGCATGATGTTAATGATTCATCCTTACTTAAAACTAGTATTATACAACTGTATGTCCATCAGACAAAACACAACCTATTCAAAGACAGTTTTTGATTTTTGCGGGTCAGAATCGTGTCAGCTGTGGCGTTCATCATCCGCTCCGCCTTTGTCCGGTCATCCCCCCCTGAGTCATGACATTATAACATTTTAAAATGAGCTTAAAAATATAGAGATCTCAGTATGTTTCGCTAGACTGCTCTGAACTGTAATTCCTGTATTTCATAGCTGAATAAATCAACCAACTGCAGTGTCCAGGGCATGCTTGTCAGTCTTTTTTGGGACTGTGGTAGCTGTTACAACCATGAGTGCACATTCTGAAATACCCTATTATATACAAGTATATGGGGAAGCACTGAGAACTATCAACAGCCCAAAATTACATCATTAAATAAGTTTGAAACTTCAATGGACAGGAGGGACAGATACACAGTAAGGTCATTAGACATGTGATCTATGTATTTAAGTACTGTATCTACAACAACTATTCGTGTGTCCCTGTTGGGGACAGTCATGTGATCAGTAATACAAAAACAATGTAGTACATAAGGTAATCAGCAAGTGAAAGGACAAACCAAGGAAATGACAGCTGCAATGAACACATGGAAAAAGACAAGGGGGCAAAGAAAAATACATTTTCCCCAGTTTGTTCTTGTTTACATTTAGTCAATTTTGACTTAATGTTTTGACACTATTGGATCGGGAATCAAGACAAGGGTGGTAACGCGTGTGTGTGTACAGCGACTCACGGAAAATTACTGGACAGATCTCCATGAAACTTCACATGCAAATCCTCCAAATGGTATCCCAGACGTGTTTTTTCGATAAATGTCTTTGATGACGTCAAATCGGGCTTTCAGTATTGTCATGACCTCATTTATCAACGAAATTGATTAAAAAAAACATTGTTAAAGCAATCTTTGACTCAGTCTAAACTATGGTATTGCATTTCAGCTCATTAATGAATTAGTTTGTTAATTAAATTTGTCATTAAAATCAAATTTTTGCTAACACTTTAAAAAAAAAGATTGCATTGTGTTCTTTATCATTTCCTGAATTCAAAAATATATACATATGTTGTGTTTGGATCAAGAAAATCCATTGAATGCAAATAAGGTTCATTGGGTTTTATGTTACTGAGACAATGTGTCAGGGCTTTTAAAAATGTCAATAAGAAGCACCACATTATGAAAAGTCCCAAAAACAGATTTGTGTCTTTTTTGTTCAATATTTGTGGTTTTGTGTAGCTTTATAGTTCACAACACTGGATAATGGGTGCCGGTGTGATTTAGAAAAAGCTGTATAGCCATACCATATATGTGTGTATTCAAGATTCATGAGGGCAAAGTAGATGATGGTAACGTAGTTTCACCTCACGACAGAGTGAGGAGTTGCCTGATGGCCCTGCCAATATTTTTCTTATAAATGCTCCTGTTGGTGAAAACCATATCACAAGTTGGAACATTCATTGTTTTTCTTTTGCCAGAAAAAGCTGGTTAAGTAGATGACGGTTAATTATAGAACCCCCAGGTCAATTTTTTCCTCTTAGTTGCCTCTTCGCTAGACTCAGTTGCATCTCAGCAGTAAACAAAGCACATACAAAAACTAAACACTTTTGAAGGTTGTTTTGGGGTATTTGTGTATTTGTATGTATCCCCCAAATGGGATGAAATTATATTCCATAACGGATTTACTGTTTTTGCGCCCATTTCTCCGGACATTTTTACTTTTTGCCATGGTGTCAAGGCACAAGGACCTCCATCTGCATAAATATGACTGCAGCAACAGCAATGTCCGATGTGTCATTTAAAATGATAGTGCATGTGATCAGAAAGAGCTATATGTGGTCTTCAAAAGTACGCCCGGACAGTAACGTAGATGACGTTTTTGGCAGTATTTATTGCTCTCAGGATAAGTAAATGACATGTGTTGATGTGCCGCAGTTAGCTGGTGGTCGACTATAGCAGAGGTGAAAAAAGTTTAAATTTTTCATCTTTTTGTATTAGCTAGTGCATTATACCCCCAGAAAACGAAAAACTATAATGGTCGCTAATCTTATCGACACTGAGCGTTTCTACGCCGACATGGGTTTTGACCAACCTATGGTTTTACCAGTCCTGTTGAAACAAACAATGAAACATGCAGTACATTCAGATTCATTCAGTGAGTTCCACATTTTGTAATGTGTATTAATTTCGCTTTACGTGACTTGTTTCTTTCCTGTTATATCTTCTTTCCATCATGTGGTTTCATTGTTTTCATATCTTTCAACTTGCCAACAATCTCTTTGCTTCTTACTTCCTTATATTATTTTCAGCTCTTTCTTCATCCTCCCATCTGGCCGCGGTCAATAAATATGAAACAAAAGTCGATATGCCCCCCCGAGGACCGACAAAAACGCTGGTCTGACAACAAACCACCAAACATCGTTTTTGTCATCATTTTGGTAGTGAGAAAATAAGTGCCAAATCAACACAGGGAGCCATGCTTTGAAAATCGAGTTCCGTTTTGATAACACATGGTTTGGGGCCCAGCACGTTGTTGCAATCAAAGCTGGCGTGTGAAAGCAACTTTCTGTGTTTTGAGTTCATAAAATGTTTGGATAAATATGTCAGGTTTTAGGATGCACAGTTCTGTAGGTTCCTCTCAGTATTCCACCCCCCTCGGTTTTCAGTTGTAAATATTAAGCTTAGTGATCCAATGTGGAAGCTACGTTGGGTCAAAGGTCACAGAAGATATGCGTCGTGCAGCGAAGGAAAGAATCGCGATCTTGTTTCCGACTCATTGCCTCTTTGTTTTTCATTAGACCTATTCTGCTTGCTCGGCTTTGTTAGATGTTTGCATATCTTGTTGTTAAGTTCTTTGCTTTTATTATTATTTCTTATTTGCGCTTCGTTTATCGATATGTCTTGTGCACGGGTCAAAATTTGTGTGTCATGGGTCAAATGGTTTGACATGAACTTGACGTTCGTGTTTCTCTGAACGTCTGTGTATCGAAACACAGATACACGCACTCCATGACTTTGTAAGAAGACAAAACATATCGCTAGGTTTCATTTGTTTGTGATGAATTTATGACCTTTCATGAAGTAGTTTTGTTTTTTGTTTACTTTTGCCAGTTTGCCAGTTCGTTTTTGGAATTTTGCAAAGCAGTGCTCTGTTTAGGTCTGGGGAAACGCCAATGAAAAGAGCCGAAGGATCCCCGAGCGTTTCTATTGGGTTTGCTTTTGATTGCTTCCTGCAACTATGGTAACCTGGGATTTATTGCGTGGGGAACATGAGATTTATTTCCCAGGTGTTTGTGAATGAAAACTCGTGAAAATGATGACAAATCTATATGTTTTTGGATTCAGGAAATGGTAAAGAATAAGATAAAATCATTTGTGGCTCGATTACTAAAATTACAATTTTAATTAGACTTTTGAGATTTGCAATGACCAAACTCATTTATTAATTTTTAAGATTCCAAGTTGAAATGCAACCCCTGGGCTGCATGGGAGATTGCTTGACCAAAATGTCAATCAATTTGATCAATAAATGAGGGTCTGACAGTGTCGCCTCAACGATATGACGTCATCAAAGACATTTATAAAAATTTTAAAAAAGAGTAAAAAATGGTCTGGGGATACCATCTGGAATAATTTGTATGTTAAGTTTCATGAAGATCTGTCGAGTAGTTTTCTGGGAATCGCTCTACACACACACACACACACACACACACACACACATAAACACACCACACCACCACCACCACCCTCGTCTTGATTTCCAGTCTCCCTCGTCTTGATTTCCAGTCTATGTTAAAACATTTAGTCAAAACTGTCACAAGGGATTGTCCTCTAAAAAGTTCTATCAAATTTGCATTGGAAGACTATACACAAAATATACACAAACTTCCATGCACAATATGTGTGCATTACTCTTGACTCGCCACTGATGCATTCTGTGTTGAGTTTTGTGAGTCACTTGGGACACTACACAAAGAGTACTACTATTATTACTACTTTGTCAACTGTGTAGAGTAACAGATGTGACAACACCGCATCATAAAAAACGTAGTCAATGCACAAGCTGCATGAACAAAACAAGAACATATACATTTCCTGTTAAACAACTTATGAAACTCAGAGTTGCTCACAAATTCAGCTTGAACAACTCTATTTGTACAGTGTGAAACAAGTGGCTTCTGTAAAAGAAAAAGCAGAGGAAGAGATGAGACAAGAAGGAGGTGGAGCGGCATGGTGGGTGGCCCTACAGAAAAGTCAGTAGAAGCCATGGCCTGACTCAGCCAGCACTTCAAACACCTCCTGGTCCCGCCATAGGCGGCCTCTGGTCCAGGCTGGCGCTTCTGAAAGAGGAAGCATTCAGACCGTATGTATCTGAAGAGTTGGAGCTGGATCTGGATCTGTCTGAGAGAAGGGTGGAGGCTCCCTGGTAGGCATATGACCTAGCTTCATTGGCCGTCTGCATAATGAGATGATGTCGCTGCAGCACACGAGCTGGGACATCCTGCTTAGCTTCTGTGCATAGACGCACAATGAACTCCACCTGCTGCACAGAGAGGAGGTCTGCGATGGAGTTGGGAAACACCCATGTTGTGTTACCGTCTTCATGCTGATAAAAGACACGTTTGAATGTCACATTCTCTCTGCTTCGGTGCACTGTCCACCCATTCACCAATTCAGCATCCATCATGCGCAGCCCACAGTCACAGATCTCTGACTCTCTCAGCATTCTTTTCAGTTCTTCCAAATGGTTTTTGTAGGGTCTTGGTGAAGAATAGTATGGATGATCTTCTTCTCTCCCTTGCTCTGTTTCGGGAGTAGGCATTGCGGCCCGACACCATCCTGGTAACTCGTCCAATATTTCTTTATTGCTCTTGTTCTTTTTAGCTTTTTTCTCTGCCTTCTTTCTTTGTTCTTCTTCTTTTTTCTTCTGCTTCTGTATTTTCTTCTGTTCCTTCCTTGACAGAAGATGTTCATTGGGTTCTGGAGCGATAAAGGGGGAGTCTGGACATACAACAGACCCATTACTGCTGCCGGAGATTCGAGGGTTTTCCATGCCTGTACTGTCAAGGGACACCCTGCCTGGTGGTTCAGGGAGCTCCCGCCGGCTGGTGCTGCTGTTGCGCCGTACATCAACCTGGCTGTTGGCACTATCTGAGACAGGTTTACCTGGTAGCGGGGGGATGTCTTCATCAGTGCCATCATCACCACCGGGAGTGGTTGCATGCGCTCTGTTCAGAGGGTTAAGAAGTCTGACGTTGGTCACTTGCTCCAAGTTGCAGATGTTGTTGGATGTGTAATATGCATACAGGTCATGGAAAGAAGGGAAGGGCCGTTCAGGGATGATGAAGAAAAACACCCCAGTAGGACTGCTGTCGTCAGGTTTTTGCTGGACATTGACATGACGTGCATGGTTGTCCTCGATGCTGTAATATACCATATACACAAAACACACATAAGACAACATAACCAAAAAAAGATACAACCTTAAAAGTGGTTTTACATAGGTATTCTCAACAGCTATGATGCTATTAGCCAACTTGCACAATAGGTGAGAGCTGCCAGGTCACGCAATAAATCTGCATCATCTTGCGGGGCCTTGGCCCTTGCTAGATCTGCTTCAGATTGTGAGAAACTTTATTTTCACCGGCTTGGAGGCGAGACTGTGCCATTGTGGAATAGATGGCCCCATTACGCACACAATATACTTCATCACATTTAATAACTACCCAAATAATTAGTAATTCTTTACTGTTTCATGTTAGATGCAAAGCGCAAACATTTTAGTGCATGTATCTAAAACAAAATCAACATGGATGTTCATATATTATATCTTTTTATTTGGTTTATTTTCTAGACCCACTGTTAAATCTATGTTGCATGTCTTTTTTGTTTGAATTGATTCAATCAATAACACTTACAGTGATGGTAAAAAATGCTTCTGATTTTATCTTAATTATCATTCACCCAATGACTGAGTCGCTACGAAGTCATGTGAGTATCACGCGCGCGCGAACCAAAGGATAATGCCAATTGCCGCCGAGAGCCAGAGGCTGATGGACGTATGAACACTTTATCTGAACCCTTTTCGAGTGTTTGTGTGTTTTTCATTTGTGATTTTGTCATTGTGCTTGTGCTAGAGTGTATGTGTGTGCTTGGATGGTACTGCATCCACTCGGGAGTACAAACGTTTTTATCCTTGTTTTTATTCAAGCGCAAATTAGTAGTTAATTGTCGGGGCTGTTGCACACTCACACTGGGTTGGGCTGAGTTCCCGCACTGCCCGCAGGATCATGAGTGATTTAGGGGAAACCCTGAGTCAGGGAGTATTGTATTTGAAGAACAGAGAGATAGCGATGATGACAATTCAAAGTCCCTAATCGAACAGCTAGATGCGAAATGGGAAAGGCAGTTTGCCAAAATAAAGTCGCTGCTGAGTCAGCAAAACCCGGACCTAAAGAAGAGAGGGCGCGACCCCAGTCCGGATGTACAGGCTCATGATGAGCTGACGCATAATGAAGGCAAAGAAAAACAAGTAAAAAAGACCAAACTTGCAATTGTTCACAAAGAAACATCCACCAATGGACCACAGAGTAGTCGCTCCAATGAACTGACCGCTGAGACGGACTCGTCCGATGGAGAACTTGAAGATGATGCTCTGTCCATTAATTGTGATGGAGATTTATTGAAAGACATCGAAGTCGACCTGGATGAGGGAGAAAAGACAGCTGATGCCGTATCCTCATCCATGGCAGATCTCATAAACAAACGACTCACCAAAGGGCTCAATGAAGACAAGCTGACTGAGCGCATTGACGGTTATGCTCGGCCCGAAAACTGCACTTTTTTGCAAGTGCCTTCAGTCAATGCGGAAGTCTGAAAAATTCTTCCCCTATCAGCGAAGAAAGTTGACCTGAAAGTGGTTGCTACTCAGAGAGCGTTGGTAAAGGCAGCGACTGCAGTTGCACTCTGCACGCAGGCATTTTTTCAGGCGCAAAGGGAGCATGGCTGTCCAGACTGTGACATTTAGTCAGTGAAAGGGGGCGGAGCTAAAAGGCTCTGTTTGTTGACACAGCGACGGTGACTTGATCTGTTTTAATCCGTCCTGAGTGCCCAAGTCAGGCAAAGCACAGTTCAGTAACAACCGTGTTGAGTTTTGTTTTTTTCAAATATGCTTTTCAACATTAAAAAGAGGAAGCTATTTCTTGCATATCACTTCATACATTTCTTTTTAAGAGCTTTCAAATAATACCAAATACTATATTATAGGTTGATATCACAAAAATTCTAATCGTGCAAATCGTTATGGGAATTCTTCAAATTTTATCAAATTTAATTTTTGGAATACGTTTCTGTGCGTTTTGGGAATTTCTTGATAGGAAAAGATAACTGGGTAAAACTTCAACCCTTTTTGATTATTTTCCAACTATCCGCAAAGTTGCATCATTTTTCTACACTGAATAAACCTCAGTTGAATCTGGCTACCATCTACAGACTGGGTTTCAAGCCCGGTGAGTCAACGGCTACGGGGATGAACAAGAAGAAAATGCTCCAACAAACGTTTAGAATTAAACTGCTTTTGAGCATGACAACGGATATGCCTAGTTGGAGAAAAAAACCTCCTCTTTTCATTTACGTTTGTGCCGTGCGGGACAGATAGCTGCTGAGCGCTCTGACCGGGCAGTTAGTGATATCGGGGTCTCCTGGTGAAAGAATCTTGCTAAGCGGTAGACTTCACTTGCAAAATGAACGTGCAAGCTTTTGTTCGAAAATAGTCAAATGTGACTTGCCGAGATATACCATCAGTGAGAACGCATCCACACTTAGTTTTAAAATCCTGCCAGTCACCTCGGCAATATACCACCCCCACCCCCTTACTTCCGCACCTCTTCCCCCTGTAGCTGTGGCAAAACAGTGACCAACCACGCGTACGTGCAAACCCACTTGTTCCTCTCACAAGGCGTTAATTGGATCACAATTGTGGGCAGTCTTGCAAGGGGACCGTGTACGTGACAAGCGACTTCTGACCGTTACCCCGCCGCAAGCCGTTTCTGATTGTTAACAACAGATCTTGCTACCCTGAACATTTGGAATAAACACTAGTTGGCGAGAAATACTTTTGTGTTCGCAAGGAGGCACCATTAATGTCACTCCTATAACTGGCGTATAATCACACACAACACACTCGCGCACACACACATACATCCCCCAACCAATCTTTTTCTCCAAGTCGCTGTCACTCTCGATTTCTCAGCTTAGCTCTCTGCGTTTCTGTCTGTCTGTTTTGTTGCTCATAAGAAAGCACAGGGCCCTTGCACCCCCCCCCCTTCACGCACACACACACACACTTCTATTTCTTGTCCGTCGTATCTTTGTGTGGAGTTTGTGTGTGAACCGTTTCTTCCATGTTGCAGTAAGAAAAGGTTAATGCATGTAGATGTTGCAAATGTACATTTGAACACCACACTACCATGTACAACCCATATGTCTTGTGTTCAAGGCTATGAATATTCAAGTGAATTACTCTCTTTTTATGCTTCAGCATTCGCTCATTATTGTTCATTGCCAAAGTTGCACCACCCCGGGTGACGATTTTATCAAAGAACAAAGAGCGGCGTTATGCTTTTCTTTGAATTATAGTTAATTTAAGCCGTAACGTTGCACTGACTTGGTTACCATGTGACAAAATCACAGTTGCTGATAAATGTAGTAAAAATTCACAGTCCAGCACGTGTCATTTCTATAACCACAGGTGTACAGGCGAGGTACCGACCCGCCCCCTCTGAGCTCGCCCCCGCTTTGTAGTAGCCGACTTCATGGTCTCTTTGCTTTCAATCTGTCAAGGGTGCCATCCTGCCCCCGTGTATTCCATGCGATGAAGTTAACGTTTCTCGTGCAAAACAGATTATAAAAAATGACATGTTTACCTGAGTTTTGCCTGAGTTTACCGTATCCTATGCGATGAAGTTGACTTTTGACGTTTCTCATGCAAACATTTTTACAGTGGAACCCCCATTTTAAGACCCCCCAATTTAAGACTCCCTCCCTTTTAAGACCCTGTTTTCTCAAACTTTCTCTTCATAACCTCTGTAAATTTACCCCCATTTTAAGACTCGCTCCTTTTTAAGACCTTGTTTTCTCAGATTTTGGGAGGTCTTAAAAGGGAGGTTCCACTGCATAAAAATGACACGTTTACCCGAGTTTTACCTGATTTTTGTCATTTTTACATAGTTTTCAAAATTGAACATTCATTTTATATTGTTTAACCAGAGAGTCCGTACCGTATGAATCAGTTGTTTACTATTATTGACGGCAACAATAAGTAGCATGGTGACGATGAAACCACGCAACATAATTGTTTTTTTCCATAGAGCACATGCATGCACATCCTGTGATAAGCATAAATTGCTCCGGTCCTGGGATACTTTGTGCATAACATAGGTTAACGTATACTGTATCATTGAAAAGATATTAAGAACATATTCTTACAACAAAGTTTGTGTGTGTACGTGTATGCGTTATAGTCTGTGTGTCTGTCTGTCTGCGTGGCTGTCTGTCTGTCTGTCTTTCTGTCTGCATGTATGTCTGTCTTTCTTTGACTGTGTGTGCAATACAGAAAAAAAATTCTGTTCATCTATATTCGAAAATTTTAGTAATAAATTTTGATTTGATTAATATACTTACCCAACTCACATATAGCAATTTACTTCAGTTTAAGTGGTAGGGGGAAGTAACCCTAAAAAAAGACAGCCTTGACTAGGGTCAAGGCCAGGTTCATGGTCAAGGTCACCTCCCTGAGGGCACTGCGCATGCGCTAGCGCTACGCCATCTTGGATATCATTCTCGCTGAAGCATTTTTTAGGGAATCCATAGCGGGGTAGGTGGGAGGGAATTTACGATGTGAGTTGGGTAAGTACATGTAAGTTGAAAATTTATTACTAACATTTTTGATTTAATTACATATCTTATCCCAACTCACATATAGCAGATTGCTAATAAAGGTGGTGGGATACTCACTGTATGAACTAGGCAATATTTGCCCTGCTGCTACCACTGCTGGTAGCGCGCTGCTACCGTCCTGCCGCGTACTGAAAATGTTGCGCAGGTAGTAGTTGATGAATACGTCCTCCGATCTCCAGTAGGCGGAGTCGAGGACTTCAGATAATCTTCCTGATTTAAGCACCGCTAAAGAGGAGGCCCAGGCTCTTGCCTCGTGCGTTCTTGCTGACGTTAGAGGGAGAACTGACTGTCTCCCCCCCCTTTTCTTTTTGCCACCATTCATACGCCTGTTTGATCAGCGTTGAGACCCATCGAGCCAGAGTGACCCTCGATATGTCTTTGCTCCAAGCTGTATTCAGTGATATGAAAAGTAGCTTTTGCTCGTTAGATCTAATTTGTGCCGTGCGGGACAGATAGCTGCTGAGCGCTCTAACCGGGCAGTTAGTGATATCGGGGTCTCCTGGTGAAAGAATCTTGCTAAGTGGTAGAATTCTGATTATGGGGGATGTATGTTCTGGTTTTTGGTTTTGGCTAGGAATTCCGGCCTAAAACGTAAAGCGATGGAACCATCCATCCTTTTCAAATAAAGTGTCTTTTGGAAGGCCAGAGAGTGCATGGATTTCGCTGCCTCTCCTTGCGGTGGCCAGTAATATGAACAAGAGTGTCTTGCGACACAGAGCTTGTAGATTCTCTGTGCGCTTTTTGTACCAGGTCGAGGGTCATGTTCGATGCAACTGAGCGGCGCAGGGAACTCCTCACAGTCTCCAGCCGTGAAGGCATAGGGACTGTGGGTTCTCGTGGTGGATGCCTGTGCGCGGTTGCAGTAGCTCTCCCTTCTCTAGGTTAAGAGGGATGGGAGGTCCGTCTGCCAGGCGTAGCAGATCCGGAAACCAGTGTTGGCTCGTCCACATTGGGGCGATGAGAATGAGAGATGGACGTTCTATCTCTGCCTTTCTCAGCACCTTGCCGAGTAGCTGGAATGGTGGGAAGGCGTAAGCCATGAGGCCGGACCAGTCTACTTCCAGGGCATTCACTCTCCATGCTTCAGGGTCCGGAAATGGGGAGATGAACACCGGCAGTCTCCGTGAGAACCTGGTTGCGAATAGGTCGATAAGAGGCTTGTCGACCAGTGTCCATAGGCGCTGAAGCGCGTGATGAATGATCGTCCACTCTGTGTGGAGAACGCTCGAGGATCGGCTGAGTGAGTCTGCCAGGACGTTGAGCTTTCCGAGCAGATGCGGGGTTCCATACCGATCTCAGAGCTGCCTGGAATGGCCTTTTGTGTACTCTCCCCAAGGGGACAAGTGCGGCCATGGATTCCATTTGTTCGAGCACTGATGCTAGCACCCTGACGGGTGCTTGTTGCTGTGACGTCAAGGATCTCAACAAAGTTTGCAGTTTGTCTACTATCCTCTGGGAGGGGCGGACTGACCACTTTACCGTATCGAAACACATTCCCAGGTATGTGAAGGTCTGGGATGGTGTAAGTTCCGACTTGGTTTGGTTTATGGCAAAAACTAGTTCGTTTGCTTGACGCAGCACGATCGGGGTGTGGGCACTGCATGACTCCTGATCCTGATGGAGGATCAGCCAGTCGTCGAGATATGATCTGAGTCGTACCCCTTGCACGACTAGGGCGCAAAGTTGGCGCACCAAAGACCTGTTTAACCCCCCAAATGGAAATCAGGAATGCAACTGGTACTTTTCAGTAATTTGAGGCATCTTTCAGTAGTCTTTTTTATCAACCATAAACCAGCTCGAAAATGATTAAACGCGTGCTACAATGCAAACGCGTGCTACAATGCAAAGTTCAAAATTGATGATAACCATGTTTAACAGTATTGTACCACACACACAGAAGCTCACACACACACAACACAAGACACCTGATATATATGCAAGTTAACAAAGATAAATTTACTTTATATAACAAAACAAGAAGGGCAAAGCCCATACGACTCACATGCTTGACCTTGACCGTTACATGACCTTGACCTTCAGGGTCAAGGTCAAATAACTAAACCTAGCAATGACATCATACACTAAGAACTGCTTTACACATTTTTCCTACCAAAATACATGTGACCTTGACCCAAGGTCAAGGTCATCCAAGGTCATGCAACACAAAGCTGTTAATTCAAGACATAGGAAGTACAATGGTGCTTATTGGCTCTTTCTACCATGAGATATGGTCACTTTTAGTGGTTCACTACCTTATTTTGGTCACATTTCATAAGGGTCAAAGTGACCTTGACCTTGATCATATGTGACCAAATGTGTCTCATGATGAAAGCATAACATGTGCCCCACATAATTTTTAAGTTTGAAACAGTTATCTTCCATAGTTCAGGGTCAAGGTCACTTCAAAATATGTATACAATCCAACTTTGAAGAGCTCCTGTGACCTTGACCTTGAAGCAAGGTAAACCAAACTGGTATCAAGAGATGGGGCTTACTTTGCCCTATATATCATATATAGGTGAGGTATTGAATCTCAAAAACTTCAGAGAAAATGGGAAAAATGTGAAAAATAGCTGTTTTTTAGGCAACATTTATGGCCCCTGCGACCTTGACCTTGAAGCAAGGTCAAGATGCTATGCATGTTTTTTGGGGCCTTGTCATCATACACCATCTTGCCAAATTTGGTACTGATAGACTGAATAGTGTCCAAGAAATATCCAACGTTAAAGTTTTCCGGACAGACGTCCGGACGGACGGACGGACGTCCGGACGGACGGACGGACGGGGGGGACGGACGGACGGACGACTCGGGTGAGTACATAGACTCACTTTTGCTTCGCATGTGAGTGAAAAAACCACAGTATTTACAGTCAAGATGCATGTCAACAAAATCACCTCACATTCAGTCACATCAGACATCCTGCATTAAAACTAGTCATAATAACACTCTCCAGAAGCTACCTTTAATTTTAGTGGACCGATTCGTTTATTTTATTTAAAAATTGTCTTTTAAGTTTTCCAATTCAAAGAATTGTTTGCTATATTGGAGAAAGATTAATGGAGATTCAGAAAGACTAGAATTTCGGCAACAGCGCAAGTCACTGATGAGCACGACCAGAGACATCTATGTCTCTGCGGGACTGACCGTAGCGAGAGATCGGTTCGCAGGTCTCACAGGCATGGGAATTGAAAAAAGTAAAAAAGGCTGAAAATTTGTAAGTAATGGCAAAGTCGACGGGGCGAAGCGCCTAGCCCTGCTAGGGGAGTTCGGGGGCATGCCCCCCCCCCCCCCCCCCCCCCCGGAATTTTTTTCTCCAATGAACCCAAATGGTGCAATTTGGTGTCATCTAAGCTCCAAGTTTGCCATTAAATTCAGTTTTTATAACCATTTTTGCCTCCCCCATTTATTTTTTCGGCGTACACTTTTGCTTTTTCGGCGAAAAAAAAAAATTTTCGGCGGAAATTTGCCTTTCGGCGGACAATTCCCATGCCTGGTCTGAGAGATTCTGCCGAAGCAGAGACCTAGGTCAAATAAACTCGATGTGAAGCAGGCTCATGTTTTGCCAAACACAATTTTGTGTTTTTTGTTTGTTTCCATGTTCATTTGTGTACTGTATTTTGTTAAATTAATGCTGCGTCTAACCTCGGGACACGTTGTTTGGTTCGCGAACGGCTGCAGTGCCGCGACGTGACTGACCAGCTTTGTTGTTGCACTGATCTCAATTCGATCACCAAAATGCATGTGATTCCCTCTTCTTAGACTTCGCCAGACACGTCCACTTGACTTGATAGTTTTGCCGATATTTCTGTACAACTTTATCTTTTTTGGTTGGCATTTAGTCCCCAGAGAGATCGGCCTTACACTTCAGACCCATGTCAATTGGACCGAATGGACAGGATGGTGATTGCCACAAAACCGCGCGTTGACCGACAAATACCTTGCTGTGCTCATGCGCAGACAAAGCTTTTCCGGTCGGCCATGAGCTAAAAAGTTTTCGGGAAATCACAGTCCTGGTGACTACCAGATTTTTGACTTCGAATTTTCGCGCACGGAAAAGGTTCTCGCGACCAGAATTTCCGTTAGATTTCCGTAATACCGGAATTTAGACCCCAAATCCGTAATAATTCCGGACAATCCAGGAGGGTAAACAGGTCTGGCACCACCATGGTGAAAATCCATGGGGCTAGCGAGAGGCCGAAGGGAAGAGCCCTGAACTGAAACATCTTCTCTCCCCACAGAAATCTCAGCCACTTCCGGTCTGAGGGGTGGATGAGGATGTGGAAGTATGCGTCTGTCAGGTCGATCGACGTCACCCAGTCTCCTGGCCTGAGTGCGTCTCTGACAGACGTGGGTGTCTCCATTGTGACCTAAGGAGTGTCTCTTGAAAGAGATGCAAGTTCCAATGCATATCTCCCCGTTTCCTCCAGTGCAATGAGTGCGTCCTCTGTGTAGTTTGAAGGTTTATCTCTACGATATCCTTCTTCTCTGAGTGTCGCTTATTCTGGGGTGACTGGAAGTGGAGCGAGTGGCAGAGCATAGGTGTCAATCAGGTTGTGCGGTCGCTGGCTCAAGCTGAACCTGCGCGACGCTGACTGTAAGTCATGAGAGGAGTGCTGGTCTGAGGCAATCCACGCCTTCGCTAAGTCGGGTGCCTGCCCGTGCGCTAAAAGTAGCGGCACTGTACCTACGGGCATGACGCCTGTCGAACCTGGGTTTTTGGCCAACACCTTTGACATCTCATATGCCACCGACGAAGACTCAAGAAACTTGAAAGCTTGTGTTTCCGTTGGCGTTGGTCGGAAGTCGCTGACCGCTGACCATGGGGGCGCGGTAAAGCCTGACGCCGAAACAACACCTTCTGCGAAGTACCTTGAGGTCACTTCCGCACCAGCTGCTAAAGCTTGACTCAGCTTGGATGGCAACCAGAAGTTGGCGTCCTCATCTGTAACTGAATGAGTGCCCCCATATTCTGATTCACCATCCTGCGCGTAAGCGCTGGCCGGAAGAGCATCGTCTACGTGACTCTCTTCGTCACGGACGTATTCGACCGGAAGCAGCAGGCATCTGCGAAACGGAAGTTGGCATTCCGTGCGATTCCTGTCTTAAGGCTTCTCCCTGCCGCAAGGGCGGAAGTGGAGACTGTTGCACAGACACAGGAGACTGAAACGTCTCGATGTGTGCGCATGCGTCTCCTTTTCGATCGATGATCGAATGCAATCCCGCATCGACGACCCGTGGTTCTCGTCCATTAAAGAGCTCAGTACCCGGGTGCATCGAACTTTCGCTCCAAACAGGACAAGCCGGGGGAGGTACTCGTTTCGGTCTATGCTGCTCATGTTCTCCAGGCAACCTGGATACTAGTGAACTGTGAACTGTACTTTTAGAAAGGCTCCCAGAGCCTGAAGAGCCCGCAGCTCGTGGGAAGTAGCATCCGTCGTCGCCGGAAGCCATGTCTTCCGCGTGTACGTCGGCCGACGTGATGGTTGAGGAATGAGGTGCTTTAATCCTTGAAAGGGAGTGAACATCGCCGACCCCCGACTGAGGGCGCACAATTCAGCACCTGTTGCTCGCAATTCTGCTGCAAACGTCTGCTGTTGAGAAAACATGGATTGCATTTGTGCAGTAAAAGAGGCGAACAATGAAGTTATGTCCTCTTTATCACTAGTTTTGCTAATCTTGCTTGGTGTAGGTTTGCTTTTAGTCTCTGGGCTCTTGGGGTTAGCGATTTCTATGTCAAAAGAGGTTTGAGACACAGGTTCGAAAACCTTAACTAAGTCTTGGCAGCTCTAGGTTTCTTCTGCGGTTTTCTAGACGGCGACTCAGCTGCTATCTGTTTCGCACCCGCCTTTTTCTTTTCATTGTCAGCCATTGCTGATTTAGTTTGAAGTTATGTACAGAGTACAACAATACTAACCTGTGAAATTACGAAAACGAAAACCAATGAATAATTAGAACGTTCTCACCAAGAACCGCACAAGGAGCAGAGACAATCGTAGGGAGAACCGAGATGATGGTCTGCCTTCCAGGCAGAAGGCTGGAGTAAGTCTTAGCGTAGCTCGTAGTAAACATGTCTGATCAACTCGACGCTGAAGTGTAGAATGATATCTAAGATGGCAGCGCGCTAGCGCATGCGCAGTGCCCACAGGGGGTTGACCTTGACCATGACCCTGGCCTTGACCCTAGTCAAGGCAATCTTTTTTTACATTTAGTCAAGTTTTGACTAAATGTTTTAACATAGAGGGGGGAATCGAGACGAGGGTCGTGTTGTATGTGTGTCTGTCTGTCTGTCTGTCTGTCTGTCTGTCTGTCTGTGTGTGTGTAGAGCGATTCAGACTAAACTACTGGACCGATCTTTATGAAATTTGACATGAGAGTTCCTGGGTATGATATCCTCAGACGTTTTTTTTCATTTTTTTGATAAATGTCTTTGATGACGTCATATCCGGCTTTTCGTGAAAGTTGAGGCGGCACTGTCACGCTCTCATTTTTCAACCAGATTGGTTGAAATTTTGGTCAAGTAATCTCCGACGAAGCCCGGACTTCGGTATTGCATTTCAGCTTGGTGGCTTAAAAATTAATTAATGACTTTGGCATGAAAAATCTGAAAATTGTAAAAAAATTAATTTGTTTATAAAACGATCCAAATTTACGTTCATCTTATTCTCCATCATTTTCTGATTCAAAAAACATATAAATATGTTATATTTGGATTAAAAACAAGCTCTGAAAATTAAAAATATCAAAATTATTATCAAAAAATTATTATCAAAATAAAATTTTCGAAATCAATTTAAAAACACTTTCATCTTATTCCTTGTCGGTTCCTGATTCCAAAAACATATATAGATATCATATGTTTGGATTGAAAACACGCTCAGAAAGTTAAAACGAAGAGAGGTACAGAAAAGCGTGCTATCCTTCTCAGCTCAACTACTACCCCGCTCTTCTTGTCAATTTCACTGCCTTTGCCATGAGCGGTGGACTGACGATGCTACGAGTATACGGTCCGGCTGCGTTGCATTGCGTTCAGTTTCATTCTGTGAGTTCGACAGCTACTTGACTAAATGTTGTATTTTCGCCTTACGCGACTTGTTTAGGGTTACTTCCCCCTTACCGGGGTGAAGCATAGTTCAGCGTCCTAGCACTTAAACTGAAGTAAATTGCTATAATTATGTGAGTTGGGATAAGATATGTAATTTAATCAATATTTCTTAGTGTAATACATCTTTTACATAGCCCACACCTCTCCCACAGTATAGATGTGTGTATGTGACAAAAGCAATATATATATATTGATGTCACCAACTGCACCAACCTTTTAAGCAAGTACACAGTATGTCTGCCAGTATGTCTGCGTATATTTGTGTGGCAACGTGAACAATACACAAACTCTCAAAGCCATGTGTGTGTGCATGTGTGTGCAAGATAATTGGGGGTGAGATAGGAGGGTGCGAATCGCCTCTCTTGCAAAACTCAAGATAATTCGGGGCCATATGGGAGGGGGTGAGTTCGGATGGGGAGGGTTAGGAAGGGGCGAGTTAGGAGGGGGCGAAGAGGGACGTCACTGGTGCATGTGCGGTAAAGGTGCTGTGGGCCGACCGTTCGTCTAGTGGACATTGCTCAAGTGGCGGACTTGACAGCGGTCAATGAGAAAGAGGCTACCATAATTGAAAGAAGAAAATAAGGAATACAATTATATCATTTTTGTGATTCAAATTCCAATTTTTGAAAAAGTGAAATAAACAGCTGTGCTTGATGTTCTGGCAGCGCATCCACACTTTCACAACTTCCAACAGACACTATCTGTCCAGCAAGCCGCCAGCATTCTATTTAGTCTAAGTTTTTCCACTATCTCTACTCTTAAATGGCATCTACATCTGCGGACGATCCTATGCAACAACTCTTCAAACAGTTCGAACTCTCACTGGCCACAGCAGCGCATCTGAAAAGTCACAGCTTCCAATCGTCACAGTCGCTGGAACTTTTGACGCCCAAGTTAATGGACGGGTTAACAACACGCACACTGGCCTAGCGGCTGTTATTACAATCACTGGAGGCCGATCACAACTTCGGCAACCAGAAAAAGCCCCACACAACAGACGATGTCTGTGCCAATGCTGAGAACTATAGCCCCAAATCCCACTCCCAAGACTGTGACGGTCAGAAAAGCCTTCATACTCACCTGACACTGTCAACAAAACTGCAAGTGCAAGCATATACGATCTACTGGGTGCTCTCCCCTCACCCTGCCCTACAGTCAACAGCGCAGACCACTCCCACCACCAGATGGGAGGGAAGCACAGAGATTTCTGAATTTATTTCTCTGAACAGTACCCATGCCTCCTCCCATGCTGGAGCCTGCACTACCTGGCTATGGTGGATAGCCGCCTCGCCATAGCCGAGAAGAAAACTCCACTGGACAAAGTGACTGCTGCCCAGTACATGGAAGCAGCTCACAGGATTCACAAGGAAATGGTGTGGACAGACAAAGCAGACAGGCAAACAAGCCTACCTGTTCAGAATTTCCCAAATAGTACAGGTATTTTCAAGGGCCTCAGTCCTGCTCTTTGACAGAGAATTCTGCAAAGAGCAAGCTCAGCGCAGGCTCTGTTGGACGACACTTCTCCACCTTTTGTGTGAAATACATAATTACTTAGAAAGTGTTCAGAGCTTTCTAAGATCTCCTGCATGACAAGCTGCGTCATAATCCCAAAATGTGCATCAGGAGGTTTTTGTCTATTTTACACAGACTACCTCATCATGAGAGCATTTTGAAAAAATCTCCAACTTCTCCAAACAAAACTAAAAACATCGTGAGAAAGACCAAGGTTTCCGGTTTCCAGTGTACGTTTCCGTTGACCCGGAGATTTTTTCCCCGCTGACTAATCAGAACTTAAAGAAACATAACCCAGCGCAGAAAAGGGAAAACTGAAAAAGCATAGCAGTTACAAACTTTGACACTGACCAAGAATACTTTTCTCTCACACTATCCCACCTTATGTGGGAAATATATAGTTATAAAGAAAATGTTTCGAACTTTGCAACGATCCCAACCATGATATGCTGCGTGATACTGATAATTGCAAAATATGCAAAAGGGGTTTTCTTGTCACTTATACACAGAGCAGCTCGTCATTAGAGCATTTTGATGAAATCTCAAACATCCCGTAGCAAAACTAAAAATATTGTGAGAAAGAACAAGGTTTCAGGTTTTCAGTGCACTTTTCCGTTGTTATTGCATTAGAGCATTTTGATGAAATCTCAAACATCCCGTAGCAACACTAAAAAAATTGTGAGAAAGAACAAGGTTTCAGGTTTTCAGTGCACTTTTCCGTTGACCCAGAGAGTTATCAGGACTTAAAGAAGCATACACCAGTGAAGAAAAGGGACTACAGAAAAAGCAGTACACGCGGCGCATAGCAGATGCAAACTTTTACACCAACCAAGAATACTTTTTCTCTCACAATATTCAGCCTTCTGTGTGCAAAACATATATAGATACTCACAAAGAAAATATACAGGAAATGTTAACGACCCCCAGCATGATATGCAGAGCCATAATCACAATACAAAATGTGCCTTTTTAATACAGAGTAGCACATTATTAGAGCATTTTGACGTATTCTCTGGAGTTGTTACATTTTTCTGTTTGTACTGAAAACATTGAACAAAAGTGTAACGTAGTTGAACTTAAATGAATAAATCATGGAGCCACCCAATGTTGCTCTGCGTAGTTATTAGACCTAAAGTGGCATACTCCAGAAAATAAACAATCCCATCTTCAAGCAACCACACGTGTAATTTGTATCGCATGTTGTCACAATCTTGGGGTTCTCCAAGCAAACAGACATTAGAAAGAATTTTTTTTCTTTCTGAATTCCAGCAAACTTTTCCGCTAACCCGCCATATCATGTTTTGCAATCGCAAAAAACAACACCTGAAAAAGCCATACATGCTTTGAAAGTGGTACATCGTACACCTGATTACAAGAAAAAGCAATTAAGTCACCGCAGGCTGCGGTGGAGAAGAAAATGGTTTGGGTAATGAGTCCTTGCCGTGAATAAGAGTTTGACAGCTGCTTTAAAGTGAATGATCAAGGAGTGATTGTCTACTTTAACCTCATGTCAAGTCATTCATTTTTTCTCTGATCTTACGCCTAACAGTACTGAAGAACACAAGATCAAATATAGCCACATATTTATCGGTCCTCGTGCAAACTTTGCATTGTAGGGGAAGCATCCGAGTTTGTTTCTGTTGTAATTAGCTTGACGCGTGACCTCAACACCAAAGGAAGCTATACTATCTGCCCCAGGACGAGCAAGGTGGACACTTTCTCATTGACCGCTGTCAAGTCCGCCACTTCAATCAAGATGTCCACTGGGCGAACTGACGCCCCACGGCGCCTTAACTGCACACGCACCTCTGTTTATAGTGTGCCTTTTTAGGTTTATCGGCAACTGTGATGTAGTCACATGGTAACCAAGTCAGTGCGACACTACCGCTGGTATTGCCGAGGTTACCAAAATGATTTTGAAAATAAGGTCTTGATGCGTTCTCGCTGATGGTCTGCTATCTCGCATTTTACTATTTTCTAACAAAACCTTGCAAGCTCGTTTTGCAAATGAAGCTTGATCACCAACACAGCCGGAAAGTAAATAAAATAGGTTTTTGTTCTCACTTGCTAGGCAGATCCATTGTCATGCTCAAAAAGGTTTGATCGTAAACGTTTTTTGATTATCCCCATGGCCATTTACTCACCGGGAATGAAACTGTAGATGGTAGCCCGATTCAGCTGAGGTTTATTCAGTATAACAAAATGATGAGGATAATTGGAGAGTAATCAGGAAGGGTTGAAGTTTTACCCAGATTTCTTTTTTATATCAAGAAATCCCAAGAACGCAGAGAAACGTACCCCCCCAATAAAGAAATTTCACAAAATTTGAAGAATTCCCATACAGATTTTTTATGTTTAGAGTTTTTATATTACCCAATAAGATTGTGTTTGGTATCGTTTTAAAGCCTTCAAAGGGAAAATCACGAGCACACAATTACTAACTTCCTATCTATGTTTTATTTAAAAAGTCATATTTAGAGAAAAACAAAACTCAAAACTGTTCTTACTGAACTGTGCCTTGCCTGACCCGGGCACTCAAGAAGGATTAAAACGGATGAAGTCACCGTCGCTGTGTCAACAAAGAGGCCCTCTTTTACTGACTAAATGTCATGTTCTGGACAGCCATGTGTCAAATCTTGCATCATATTTAATGTTGAGAATGGTGGAATTGTTGCAAACAAAAATGTCACATCTGCATGAACACTTGCAAACAAAAAGAGAACGCTGAAGCGTGATTAACCATTCAGTAAAGCATGGAAGCCAGACACACCAGCGGCGAAGGGATGGTAGTAGAGCACAAACAAATGTCCATTTCGATCACATCTTCCCAACACGCACACACACACACACCATACATATGGGTCGTTCTATAAAGCTGTGTACCACAAGAGGGTCATGACTTTAGAGATAGATTTCGGAATGTTATCCTTGCTTCTCAACTATAATAAGTATATCAGCTGACTGCAAATTGATCAAAGAGATAACAATAATAAAATCAAGGAGATCGTCTGGTTGGTTAGTGTGTTTCATGAAAGAAAACATAGAAAATGGTGTCAGAAATGGTGCCAGAATTTGTTTTGTTTTATCCGTGTGGCTACCAATGAAATGTGAGCATGAAACCACAGACATACATATTTGTTGTGTTTAATGTGCTAGTGTTGCATATGCACTTAGCTGTTTGCCCCACCAAATGTTTGAAGTGTGCATTTGGATCGGTCAAAAATAACGGTTTTCCGACGTAACATTGGTTTCCAAAACCAACCGCGAACTACGCGAGCATGCCTATAACTTCAGTACGCTGGAATATGAGATTGTGTGTTTTATCAGCCATTACTGATGTGTTGTGAACATGTTAGAATGTGCGCCGTGTCAAATCGATACGATTTGACTGTGATTTTGCCTTTCACGTTACGTCACTAAGCTTCGTTTCCAATTGTTCTGGTTACGATGGATTGTACAAATTGAAATTTGTTACTTACACACGGATCAGATGTTTTGTTTCTTTCGCATCCTAAGTTCTACAACATCGCTGAAAGGTATTTTCATAAAAACATTTTTATTAAGTTTTGAAACGCATCAGGCGTGGAGCGTTTTATGTGTTGTTACCAACGAGGAACGAATGTTACGTTGGAAAATTTTCACGACTCATCGCACTTAAAGTTAAAATTTTTCACAAATTTGACATGTCAATGATTTGTGTGTGTGATAAACGTGCTCGGTGTCTCTTTGACAAGCCATAGGCTATTGTCTGTAGTCTAGTCTTTTGCCAGTTGTAAGAGTTTAGCATAAAAACCGTTGGAGCTTTCATCAAAATTGGAACACACTGAACTAGTTTTTCTCTTTCTGAAAACGACAAAAATAAAGTAATCATATCTAATTCTGTTGCAAAATAGAGTTTGTGAAGCTAATTTCTGTGCTGGTTGGAATAAAAGAAGTATTCCCTGCCTGGTAATACTTAACTTATACGTCCGGAAGACTTGACTGGGCGAACCGATTTGCATCAGATATCAAATTCATTTTACTGGCGTATAGCACCCTCTACCCCCTTGGAATGAGCTCTAAATGTGAAGCAAATAAAACTTGTTATTAAATACTATGGCTTTTTGTTATCTGTCTTGTGTGTTTGGATCCCATGTTCCGGTAAACATGTGTGATGTTACACAACTTTCCGACCACCCCTCGTACCCAAAAAAACATAAACTTATCTTTTGTTTAGCATGGCACCGTGGCATATGTCTACATCTTTCACATAAACCATAAAAACAACCTATTCAGACACTTTCAATTTTGACGATGCATGTCACACTTTTGGTACACAGCTTTATGGAATGACCCATATACACACATAATTGTGACCGGTATGAAGAGAGAAAGAGAGTGAGTGAAAGAAATACAGACAGACAGACAGACAGACAGACAGCACGACAGAGACAGAGAGGAGAGACGCACAGACAAACTGAGAGAGAGGCCAATTTTTTTCTTGTGCTTGGGGGAAAGAATGTGGCAAGATGAAGTCATAATCTCGCTCTAATCAATATGACGTCATTTGCGTGTTCCGGACTCCATATATGATGTTCTATAATCTATGAGTCGGCTGAGGAGCTGTCAAGTCAAGGTTTCAAAGCCTGCTAGCCTTTCGACAAATTTAATTTCTTTGAGTGTATTTTCCACACAAACCAAATAAAACTACATTTTTTTTATATCATAAAATGATAAGGCATAAGCGAATGTTCATTTTGTAAGTCTTCTTCCAAAAATAAAGAAAGTCTTTCTTTAATTTTAAGCATGTTTTTCAATCAATCCCAACAAAACCATATATTTTTGGAAACAGAAGAAAATAAGGAATACAATGATATTATTTTTGTGATTCAAATTCAAATTTTTGAAAAAGTGAAATAAACAGACAATTTTGAAAGAACATTTCACAAACAAATTTAAGGTACCAAGCTGAAATGCAATCCCATAGTCCAGACTGGGTCAAAGATTGTGTGACAAACGTTTCAACAAAATTGATGAAAAAATGTAGCAGTAACTGTGCGGCCTCAACTTTTGCAAACGGGCAAATATGACGTCATCAAATAGCGCTATCAAACATTGGAGAAAAACAACACAAGGAAATGCCCTCAAGTATGTGTAAATCAATTTTCATGTAACCGAGTGCCGAAACACCACAATCACCTTTGGAGGCGAAGTCCAATCAAACAGGATTGAGAATTTTAGAGCTTATTTCTAAGCCCTATAAAAACTGTTATGCATTCGCAAAGGAATCCATGAACATACAGAGAGTCAAAAGCCGCCAGACCCCATCACAAACAGAACTCTACAATCCACAGGTGTTGCCTACTTCAAAGGCGAACAACTCTGCAGAGTCTGCTGTGAAGGGCGACGGTAGTCTCCCTGTCACACTCGCCCCCGTTTAAATGAACTTTGTCCCCAAAGTTCCGAACCATGGACCCGCCAAGCTTAGGTCCCTCTCAGGTTCGTGGAATGGGAACAGCACAAAAAATGATTCAGTGGCCATAACGCCATTCCTGAACATATCATGTCGAGTCCCATCCCTGTCGACGCCGCCAAATGTAACCGAGTGCCGAAACACCACAATCACCTTTGGAGGCGAAGTCCAATCAAACAGGATTGAGAATTTTAGAGCTTATTTCTAAGCCCTATAAAAACTGTTATGCATTCGCAAAGGAAATCCATGAACATACAGAGAGTCAAAAGCCGCCAGACCCCATCACAAACAGAACTCTACAATCCACAGGTGTTGCCTACTTCAAAGGCGAACAACTCTGCAGAGTCTGCTGTGAAGGGCGACGGTAGTCTCCCTGTCACATTCATGAAAATCCGTTCAGTAGTTTTTGAAATATATATGCTTTGCACACACACACAGACGCACACACACACACACCTAGGCAGACAAACCTCGCTCTCCGCTCTCGTTAAAACATTCAGTCATTACTTGACAGAATGTAAACAAGTCGCGTAAGGCAAAATTACTACATTTAGTCAAGCTGTGGAACTCACAGAATGAAACTGAACGCACTGCATTTTTTCACAATGACCGTAGTCCGCCGCTTGTGCATAACGGAGTGAAACTGACGAGCCTGTTCAGCGCGGTAGTGGTTTCGCTGTGCTGCATAGCACGCTTTTCTGTACCTCTCTTCGTTTTAACTTTCTGAGCGTGTTTTTAATCCAAAAATATCATATCTATATGTTTTTGGAATCAGGAACCGACAAGGAATAAGATGAAATTGTTTTTAAATCAAATTCGGAAATTTAATTTTGATCATAATTTTTATATTTTTAATTTTCAGAGCTTGTTTTTAATCCAAATATAACATATTTATATGTTTTTGGAATCAGGAAATGATGTAGAATAAGATGAACGTAAATTTGGATCATTTTATATAAAAAAAAATTATTACAATTTTCAGATTTTTAATGACCAAAGTCATTAATTAATTTTTAAGCCACCAAGCTGAAATGCAATACCGAAGTCCGGCCTTCATCGAAGATTGCTTTACAAAAATTTCAATCAATTTGATTGAAAAATGAGGGTGTGACAGTGCCGCCTCAACTTTTACAAAAAGCCGGATATGACGTCATCAAAAGTATTTATCGAAAAAAAGAAAAAAACGTCCGGGGATATCATTCCAAGGAACTCTCATGTCAAATTTCATAAAGATCGGTCCAGTAGTTTGGTCTGAATCGCTCTACACACACACACGCACAGACAGACAGACACACACACACACACACACATACACCACGACCCTCGTCTCGATTCCCCCTCTATGTTAAAACATTTAGTCAAAACTTGACTAAATGTAAAAAGGATGGCATCTAAATTTGTTCCGTCAAAGACGCAAGATGATCAACTTAATCCAGAACTGATATAACAACGGCTCTGCAGTGGTTTTAAGTGGAAGACACAAGACATTGCTTGTCCGTTCCAGTTGAGAATCTCCTTTCAACTGCCAAAACTTCCAAGTGGTAAAAGTTGCCTGCGGCTGAGCGAACTATTGCGCCTCAGCGTCTAAAGAGTTCTCTCAACATTGTATTGTGCAAGTCGGCTAAGCTCTACCTAGCTATCTCTTAGTGCCCTCATTATACTTTGATGTGTTCTTTTATATCAATTTTATGGAGAATATGTTCCACACTACCCGTCATAAAAAAAGTAGGCAGATGCGTTTGAGAGCAGATCTTTCTGATGAGGCTGTTGATTGTAAAACCGATTATATGACTGAAAAGGCCATTCATTCCCCTACCTTATTCAGAAAACAGATTGAGTTTTCATTAGGTAGTGTCTATACAGTGGAACCTACAACACAGACAGCCCCCAAAATCAAATTCGCAAAATGAAGGTTCCCACGTTAAAATTGACAAAAAATCAAAACTGCTAAAACAAAACATGTTATGCATGTCAGTAGAAAGAATCAAAAAACAAGAAAGGTAAGTTGTTGGAATGTTTGTTATTGACAAAAATACGTTACATTCACAAATATATCGACCCAACGGTCTTTTAAGTGCACAGACAAACAATTAGTTACGAAAACTTATCTTGATGGAATTGTCTACCGCCTGCCACGAAGCCGCAAGCGAATGAATCAATGAATGTCAGTAGAAAGAACAATCTAATCTGCATCCAAAACAGTCCGTTTTGTTTATATATCTTGTCTAACAATGACATTATGGCATGATAAATGGTGTAGGTGTCATTCCTCTGAGAAGGCGTAAAAGGCGGTTTTTGAGGCCGTTTTAGTGGGCAACGAGACAAAAAACAGTACATTTCAGTAACTCCTCAACGAATTGCCTTCAAACTTTCGGTGATTTGTGGTACAGCAACACCTCTAAAATGGCTTCAAAACCTGCCTTTTATACCTTCTGAGAGGATTGACACCTACACTGCTCAGCATGCCATAGCGTCAATGTTAGACAAGATATGTTAACAAAACTGACTGTTTTGGTTGAAGATTTGATTGTTCTGTCTAATGACATGCAGGACATGTTTCGTTTCAGTTGTTAGGATTTTTTGTCAATTTTAACGCAGGCACTTTGATTTTGCGAATTAGATTTTGTGTCTGTGTTGTAGGTTCCACTGTATAGACACTACGTCATGTAAAGTCAATCTGTTTTCTGAATAAGGTAGGGGAATGAATGGCCTTTTCAGTCATATAATTGGTTTTATAATCAACAGCCTCATCAGAAAGATCTGCCCTCAAACGCATCTGCCTACTTTTTTTTATGATGGGTAGTGTAGTACTGAGCAGTAGAAGAAAAAGGTTGCAAGCAGTATGGCAGAGATTTTGGCCAATAATCTGAGCATGTGATGTGGCACTATGGATGATCCTGTACGAATAAAATAGCAGCAGAAAACTGCTGTGCCTACATTCCTGTACTTTTAACTTTACACAGCTGATTAAACAGATCCTCCCGCCTCCCATCCCCTCCCTAAATAAATCTCACTGAATCATCCAAGCAGATGTCATAGAAGCTGATGTAACATCTATTTTTAATCAAGTTTTACAAACACTGCAAGGTGACTCATATATTCCCAACCTGATTGTCAGTGTGAGTGTACCAGGACAGCGGGTGCTTGGTCTCAAGAGAAAGGTGCCAGGACCTTTGTCGTTATCTGTAACATAGTCAGCTGCCTGCAAGGAACACATGAATGCCATTTAGTGATTTACTCATGCCATGCACTGCAACAACATGTACAGGGAGATGAGGGAAACATTGAGAACTGGGGCAAAATATTCACTAGAGGTAGAATGTTTAAAAGCCTGAAAGGGAGAAATCAAAGCTTTATTTTTACTGATACAAAATTATCCTTGTGAACCCTTTTTGACAGGAAGGTTTTGAGCTAGCATGTGGGGTGGAATGTGGATTCAAAACTGATCTCCGTAGGTATGTAGATTACCTGGCAAAAGAAACGAGCCACAATTATGCACACTGTTGCGAGTTTTGTGTGTGTGTTGTTTTGCACATAAAACCCACTCATGAAAATACATGAATGTATGTGGGAGTTTCAGCCCATGAATACAGAAGAAGAAACAAGAAGTGAGTCGTGACTGCAGCAAAAGGTGTAACTTTGCAGGCCTGAAAGTGGCAAGTATTTTACTCGCCATGGCGAGTAGAAACATGTAACTGGCGAGTAGAAATGTGCATCTACTCGCCAAATGCGAGTAAAGTTGCTGAAACAAATTGTTTGTTTGGCTAGTAAAGTTTGCTCTCTGGCTAGTAAATGTTCAGAATCACTAGCCAAAGGCAAGTACACCATTTGTTGGACTTTCAGGGCTGCTTTAAACCCCTATCAAAATCATAAAAATGCTTATTTTTCAACCAGATAAAGACAGTCGTGCAGGGCATCAATAACCTTTTGTTTTGATACATCAGAAAAGCAACCCACCTGCTCAGTACTGAACAACAATAATTTTTGTTGTGCAACCTCTCAAAACTGACGTAATATATTCCAGTTTTGACCTCTGATGCGGTTAACATCTATACTTCTGTTGAAATGGCGTAACATGAAAATGATGCAAGAAAGCTATAGAAAATTCCTTGCACTTGATAGGTTATTGGTAGATCTTTCTTCCGGTATACAAACAATTGTGGAATTTTGTATAGTCTGAATTTGTTGTTGATTTTTTAACTCAAGACTTTTCTCTGTTGCTTTAAATTTTGGGGGTACCCTGATTTGAGTGGCTGTCACATGACCACCAGAAAAGAATTCCTAAATCGAAAAGTGCACCAAATAGCCCAAATAAGCACCAGTTAGGGCATAACAATTTAGATTAAATACCACGTACAGGTACAGTATTGGTTGTAATACAAAAAAAGACAATTCTTTCACAATTCTTTCAGATTTGTTTTTATTTTCAGACCGTGCAGGCATTCTCTAATACCACTTGAGTTTATGAAAATGTTTGTGTCAGTTCCTTTTTCGATATTTTTTTTTTCATGAAAAAATGATATTTTTTCTTAAATCTAGTGTATTACTTTACCATACCTTACAATAGCCTAGCCTGGAGGGATTAGGTCAATCGCGCCCATGATTACAAAAGATAGCTATCGGTTTCGTGCCGGATTCGGGTAAATAATCTTACCGCCGATCAAGTGGTATCCGGACTAGCTGTGGGACTCTCACTTTTCGTTTGGATGAATAATCTCCATGGAAACTACCACCCCAAGTGTGAGAGGGGAGGAGGGCGAGAATCCATGTGAGGTGTGGTAAGTATGCTTATCAAAACTAGATTTAAGAAAAAATCTGTTTAATTGCACATACTGTTCCAATGCCTTACAATTGTCAGAATGTAACGAACAGACGGAGGGATAGCCTAGAGTTGAGGTTCCGCAGTGATGTGCAGCTGATGGGTCACCAAGAAGTGAAAGGAGCTGCGTTTGCAAAGTCTCAGCGCAAGACTGTGGTGAAGAGGTTGCCTTAAGTTTTCGGAGCCCAAGGAAGTTAAGGCCACCTTATCCCGAATATGCACCTGATTACACCCGACTTACTTACTGCCCATTATGCAGGTTGGAATGTAGGACAGCAACGAAGGTCCTCCACTCCTGTCTGTTCTGGGCGAGTCTCTGGATGGTATACCACAAATGGTTCAGGGTTTTCAGTTCTCCTTCCACCCTTCCGTCGCCAGGTGTTCTTGGGTCTGCATGCCTCTCTTGCGTTTCCCCTCTGGTGTCCAGTGAAGGGCAGTCCTGGTGATGCTATCCTGCTCTATTTGCATGACATGCCAAATCTATTTCCACAGCCTTCTCATGACGATGGTTCCATGCTCTCTTGATTGCACTGGGTAAGTAGCTGTTGATTGGAGATGGTATTGGGCCAGAAGACCTGCAGGATTCTCCGGGGGGGGGGCAAGCTACGTCCAGAGCAGGCTGGCTCTGCTCTCAAGAATTAGTGGAGGATGTAGCAGGAAAACTTTACTCAGTGTTGATATTACTGCACAGGCAGTGGTCAGGCCCGTTGCTTGTGCAAGAGTACAAGTTGTCAAAGGATGTTATAATCCGTAACCAAGGTTTGTCAAAACAAGTTGCTTGTTGAATTGAAAACCTGACTGCCACTAACTGAAGTGGTGGCTCATATGGTAGTATATGCTGTCCTTTATGCGGACAGGCTTTGAATTCATGTTAAGAATAGAGAGAATGTACAGCACATAGTGGAGCGGTGAATCTCTAATGGAAACGGCTGTGACCAGCAATACGGCTGTAGATATAAGGGGAATGTACAAGATACCTGTGCAATCAAAGGAAATAACCATGTAAGGTAACTTATGATGAGTTGCGGTTTTGGTTTAGGTTACAAATTAACAACAGGATTGCTAACAATAATCCATATGCAAAACTTTTGACCAACTCTGATGTATAGGGTGTCTAAAAAAAAAGTACCCAAAAAGACATTGAAACATCAGTACCGAGAAATGGAAAAACTAATACGTAAGCTAATACGCTAATATGTACCCCAGACCAAGAAACCTACAACAACTGAAGGCAAACATTCTCAGAGAAATCCAGAACATCCCAGAGGAAACATTCCCCAATGTAATGAACAATATGGCAATGAGGATACAGTCTGTCATTGGAAAACGGGGTGGCTACATTGATCACGTGGTGTGAACAAACAGACGATCTCAACTGAAAGCTGTGAACTGGGGACAAAACTTCTATGAACTGACTGTATATCATGCAAAAATGATTTCAATAAAGTTACTGACTTGTCTGTATACAGTATTAAAAAAAATTCGGGTACTTTTTTTTGAGACACCCTGTAAATAATTGGAATAATTTACTCAACATTGTTTTAGCAGGAACACCAAATTAATTTTGTGTTGTTGTTGTTGTTGTTGTTGTTGTTGAGAACAGCACTAAACAATTAAACAAGAATAAAGATATTTAAACATCATTTAAACACAGCTGGCAAACGGCTGAAAATCTGATAGTGATATTACCCGCTATTACGAGCTAGTCGTGTGACAGAGAATTTTCTTGCACACGAGACTGTAGATGTTTCACGACGGCTTTAGCCGGAGTGAAACAGCAGCAGTCGAGTGTGCAAGAAAACTCTCTGTCACACGACTAGCTCGTAATGGCGATTATGTCTCACAGCTTCAACAGAGGAGAGAACAAACACGTTTTGCGTACTCACGCTTGATAAACCTAAACACAGGAGCAGCCATTGTGGAGAGATCTACTTTTTGACGAAAGTGACCGAACAACTATAAATGACATCTCGGAATATGTGAATGACGTCACAGTCATCGTCACAGTCTGTATCTTTTGAAGCATCGCAATCTTCATGACGTCTTTCTGTGTCTGCATCCGCGAAATGTTTGTTCTTTCCGGGATCTTTGTCATCTATGTTCACAACTCTGTCCTTATAGTGTCAGACTAACAGGCCTCCTGAGCGAGCCACTTTCCAAGGGCAGCTAAATTCGCGTATGGAAACAGTACTGTCGTCTGGGATGCCGTTTTCAGTATTCTGAGCGTTGAAGAATTTGTAAAGAGAAGAAACGATAACAGCAGGAGAAATAAAAGTCGTGTGTGCATTTTGGGGTTTTTGGGGGGACGATTTCGAGTTTGAATCCGTTCTTGCACATGCTCCAAAGCGCGTAACATACAATCTTGCACACGTTTGCTTTAGTAGTGGCAAAGAAGGAAAGCGTGTGACATATATATATACTGTGCAAAAAAAGTATCGCATAGGTGAATAGTTCTAAGTTCCAGACAAACATTCTGATTGGAACGCCTCGAAACTAGCTTTTGCAGTTCAGTTGAACCCGATAGTCGATTGAGTGAGCAAAATTCACCGCGCACGTGCAAGATGTGCATTTTGAGGCCAAAACGCCCATTTTGTTGTTTTGTGCTCCTGTACTGCACGTTTTTTGGAGATTTCACTCGAAAATTCGCGTAAGGTTAGCTGAGCTCATGTGCCAACTTGGGCAATAAAAAGCGAAGCAATTCTGACTGATGCGGCCATTCCCTGAGGAAATGAAAAATGTCACAACTCAACGCTTCAGTACGAGAGAACGCCCTTGGCCGCCTTCAAGCAGGCCAGAGCCAATCCGAGGTTGCCAGAGCCCTGCGGGTGTCCCAGAGCACCATCTCTCGCCTCTGGCACCGTTTTCAACATGGTGGGTCGTCAGCTCCCGCGCCAAGGTCAGGACGACCTAGAGTGACGACACAGGCGCAAGATCGCTACATCCTGGTCACCCATCTCAGGCATCGGTTCCAGTCAGCCTCGGTGACCGCTAGGGCACTGCCTGGTGGCCGCCACATCTCCGTGCAGACCGTCCGGAACCACCTGCATACAACTGGTATACACGCTTACAGGCAACTCCGGGGCAACGTCCTGACTTGCCGCCATTGCCAGGCCAGTATGCAGTGGGCGAACCAGCACCTCCAATGGACCCTTGCCAACAACAGGCGCCACGTTGTCTTCAGCGATGAGTCTTATTTCCTCCTGCAACATCACGACAGCAGGAGGCAAGGAGAGCGCTACCACCAGCAGTGCGTAGATGAGGCGCCTCCTCATGGTGGTGGGGGCGTGATGGTGTGGGGGGCCATCACCAACACTGGCAGGAGCCAGCTTGTGGAAGTTCCAGGCCGCCTGAACGCCCAGCACTACGTGCAGGACATTCTGCAGCCACACGCCCTGCCCCTGCTGGCCGCGCCACGGGCTCAGTTCCAGCATGATAACGCCAGACCCCACACCGCCAGACTCACCACAAACTTCCTGGCCGCCAACAACGTGAACACTCTGCCCTGGCCCTCTCTCTCCCCAGATTTGAACCCAATTGAACACGCATGGGATGAACTGGGAAGAAGGCTCAATGCGAGAGTTAACGCCCCTCCCAACAGGAGACAACTCTTCCAGGCCTTACAGCAAGAGTGGGACAACATTCTGCAACAGACTTTGCGAAGACTCATTGCTTCTATGCCAAGGAGATGCTAGGCTGTAATTGACTCACGTGGAAGCCATACTCGTTACTGACTTTGACCTTGGTTTGTGTGAAGGTCACGCTCAATGAATAGCTGCATCAAAGTGCAGCAAATAAAGACATGCATCTGTGCTATCGAAAAAGCTCAAAAACTTTTCTGTCCGACTTATGTATTGTTTGTTCGAAAGAATGAAATGTCAATAAAATTATTCATCAAACTAACTATGCGATACTTTTTTTGCACAGTGTAGGTTACACACTCCGAGTTCTGAATATCGTGCATATTTTCCCTAGGGTCGATTTTCAGGTATTACCGAGCCTCTGGCGAGGTAATACCTGTAAATCGACCCGAGGGAAAATATGCACGATATTCAGGACGAGGTGTGTAAGCTTTTTATTCCATTACTCCGACGTTTTCATAAAAAAAAAATGTTGACACAAACTCTGCGAGTGCCTGTTTTCTGCTCATCAAACCTTCCACGACCGCAAATCGTGTCATCAAATTCATGTGCGAAAAGTTAAACGAGTCCCCTTTTGTCTTGTTGGTAAACACGCCATAAAATGTCTGCTTTTGTATTCAGTCATCTATACTGCTTAACCCTTTTCTGACTGACACAGCCATTATCTAGCAATCATGCCTGCCTGAGACTGCCTTTTAGAAACAGCCAAAAAATGGATAACTTCAAATAAGCAAATAACTCACTTGTGCTGGGCTGTGGTTCATTCGAGTCGTCCATCGTAACTCTAACACTGTGCACTAATTCCTCCGAATCGTCTATTTCTGCTTCTTCAATATCATCGTCGTCTTCAATGTCACTATCAGAGTCAAGTTGGAGCTCTCTCACAACCTCTTGTAAAGAAAATCTTCGATTTCGATTCATTTTCGGCAGATAATGCTCCAAATTAAACGTGATCGGGAAAACACAGGAAGTGGTCAAGGGAAGTAACCACTGAAACACTTTTATGCACTGAAAACATGGACTGAGATGTGGATTTGTACGGAGTTTTGCTGTTACGTTTATATTCGTAGCCCGGCAGTAGAGACTGTTTAGCTGTTACGACTATAGTCGTAGCCCGTCAGAAAAGAGTTAAGAAAACGAATAGCAGTTATTTCTAGCGTGTTGAAATGAAATTTGATACTGTGCAGTTACCGACCGGTTTCAGTCGGTGACCCTCAAGTGACAAGTCGGTTGTCAGAGGCATTCGCCAAAAAGACTGCAGTTGTGATTTTACAAGCGATGATGATGATTGCTGAATTTGTGCATATTCGAGCTGTTGTACTTCAGGGTTCAAATTTGGATTACTTACTTCTTCAATCGTCATTAATTTTAGGTGAGCCTTACTTTGATGTCTGTCGTTCAGTCTTAGGCCCGCAGTTATCGCTGCAGTATAGTTTTGTTCTGCTGTTTTTTTCAATGTTGGTCAAAACTTGTATCTATTTGCATGCATGACCCGAACCTAGACACCGTTGTTAACTTTAAAATTGAACAAGAAGAGCAAACGCTCGATCGAGTCACTTTCGCAGTTCTGAATATTATATGAGGCATCAGATGGACAGGAAGAAATTGCTATTCACAACACAATGAGTCACGTTCACATAAAATTTGAGCCCGGTCACTTTTATAGTTTCCGAGAAAAGCCCAACGTTAAGTTGTGTGTTGCCGAACAGAAAAGGCTAGTTATCTCCCTTGTTTTTCTGATAACGTTCGTAAAAGGCTACAGATGTAAATACTTTGATGTAAAGAATAATCCTACAAAGTTTCAATCACATCCGATGAACTTTGTCAAAGATATAAAATGTCTAATTTTTCCTTTGACGCTGACCTGTGACCTTGAAAAAGGTCAAAGGTCAACGAAACCATCGTTAAAGTGTAGAGGTCATTGGAGGTCACGACTAAACAAAATATGAGCCCGATCGCTTTGATAGTTTCCGAGAAAAGTCCAACGTTAAGGTGGTGTATGTCTAATTTTTCCTTTGACGCTGACCTGTGACCTTGAAAAAGGTCAAAGGTCAACGAAACCATCGTTAAAGTGTAGAGGTCATTGGAGGTCACGACTAAACAAAATATGAGCCCGATCGCTTTGATAGTTTCCGAGAAAAGTCCAACGTTAAGGTGGTGTCTACGGACGGCCGGCCGGCCGGACAGACTAACACTGACCGATTACATAGAGTCACTTTTTCTCAAGTGACTCAAAAATAACACGCGCAAGATCCGACCTTCTTTGCCACCTTTTATTTTAACCGTATCTCTAACTTTGTAAGTGGCAATTTCCATGTTGTTGGTACACTTTTTCAGTAGCCGAATATTCTGTAAGCAGACGATAGATCTACACCACAGATGGGACAGGACAGCCTTGTTCTGTTGAACCAGATTTAGCAATCAATGCTCTAAAAGCGATAGCAAATGAACAAAACTGTAAGCATAATGTTTTAGTTTAATTCTTATTTTGTCGCTCAGGATTTTGAATCAGGATTTTGTTGTCGGGATTGATTTAAGCGGTTGCCTATGAAGAGTACTAGAGTTGTGCGCCTTGAATCACTGTGTGTCTCTGTCGCTCTCTCTCTCTCATCGCTTCGGCCAACTCATATTCTTCACTCAGCTCTTTTCACCCCAGCAGATTATGTGTATTCTTTGTTGTTTTCTTTATTTCTTCAATGTTAAAATGTATTAGCTAAACGTGAGTTCGACTTTTATACCGCAGAATATCTCAATCGTTTTGCTGAAGAAAATAGTCCCCGAGTTAACGATAAATATGCCGATGACCTCTATAAATTATTCAATTGTACTCTGAGATCAAAGACAATGACCAATGACAGGTAAGTTCGAGACTCGGTTGTGATGGATTATCCATATGGTTGTGATGGATTATCCAGAATAATCACCTCCTCAGCTAACAGAGACAAAGAGGCAGGTCATGGGATAAAGTCCAATCCGCCATGCCATGGATGTTATGCCAAGTTATGTCCACGTAAGACAAAATTGGCTGATGAGGTGCAGTAGATGGTTTCTGACTTCTCCAGTCCAAGAGTAGCACTGAAATCGCAAACTATGTGAGTTAGGTAAGTATATTAATCAAATAAAAATGTATTACTAAAGTTTTCGATTAAATTACATATTTTTACTCCAACTCACATATAAGCAGATTGCTAATTAAGGTGGTGGGCTACTCACTGTTATGTTCTAGGCAAGATCTGTCCCGCGGCCACTAGTGCAGGGAGAGACCTGGAGCCATCTTGAAGCGTGCTAGCTAAGTCATGCAGGTAAAAAAAAGATAAAGACGTTGGATGCTGAGGACGTCGGCAAAAACAACAACTTGATTCCATGAAGGCCGAGGAAAAGGCCCATGCTCTGGATTCGTGCATTCTCGCCAAGGCCAGAGGGAGGACAGATTGCCCCCCGCCCATCCACGCCCCCCCCCCCCCCCTCTTTCCTTTTCTGACACCACTCATTGGCCTGCCTGATGAGTGTGGAGAACCACCTCCTGAGCGACAACTTGAAAGTATTTGTCTCTGTCCATATAAAGTGACAAAGAAGAAACTTCTGGGTAAGGGCTCGTAATGTTCGAGTATGAGTATGAAGGGCCCTAACGGGTTAGTTCACAAGGTCTGGGTCCCCAGCTGGATGAGTGCAGCATATCGCCTCTGAAGAACGTAGAGAATCTAACACGACGAACAAGTCCCCATGGACGAGGCCAATGGTCAGGTCCGATGCGCCGGGACGACGCAGGGAACTTAGAACAAACCTCCATCAGTGAAGGAGGAGGGACCGTGGAGGGGAACGAAAACGTGTCAACACTGAGAAGCGGTGTCCCCGAGGGACGTCGGAGACGCCTGGAAGGGTCGCTAAACTGCAGTCTGCTCCCGGAGCCTAGAATTCGACAGGAAAACTGAGTGAGCATAGACCCGGGCAGAGAGAACCATCTGCACTATCCTCTGCGTTGAAGGAGAGATCTCCAAAGGCAGAGTCAGAATCGTGAAAATGTTCAGAGGCCGCCGCCGGAAAGACTACGGGGTGACTGTAGCTCTGTTCCAAATGTTGGTAGTGGGCCGTATCCTGTGAGCTGTGAGTCGGTCTGTGTTGGCCGGAAGTAGTCCGCTGCGGAAGGGGGGGGGGGGGGGGGGGCGCGGCAGAGCCCGAAGTCCATGCAACCCTTTCGGCGAAGAAGCATGACGTGACTTCAGAGGCCGAGGCCAAAGAAGCTTTAAGCTTAAAAGGAAGCTGAAAATGCACTATCCTCTGCATTGGAAAAGAGATCTCCAAAGGCAGAGTAGGTGACGTGCACGTTCAAAGGCCACCGCCGGAAAGACTACATGGTGGCCGTAACTCTGTTCCGAATGCGGGTAGCGGCCGTAACCTGAGAAGCATAAGCCACGGAAGGTGACTCACAAAACCGGAAGGTCTTTGAGTTGGTTCCTGTTGGTCGGAACTCGTCTGCTGCGGAAAGGAGGGGTGGGGCGCAGCAGAGCCGGAAGCCTCCTTCGGCGAAATAGTGTGACATCACTTCGGAGGCCATGGCCAAGTAAGCTTGCAGCTTGACCGGAAGCGGGAAGGGTGCACTATACTCTGCATTGAAGAAGAGATCTCCACAGGCAGAGTCAGAATCGTGCAAACCTTCAAAGACGCCGCAGGGAGACCGTATCTCTGTTCCGAATATGGGTAGTGGCCGTATCCTGAGAGCATGAGCCGCAGAAGGTGAATCAGGGAACCGGAAGGTCTGTGAGTCAGTCTGTGTTGGCCGAGAGTTGTCCACTGCGGAAGGGGGGGGGGGGGGGGGGGGGCGGCAGAGCCGAAAGCCGAGACAAACCCCTTCAGAGGCCGAGGCCAAGGAGGATTGTAGCTTGGCCGGAAGCCGGAAGTGTGCATTATCCTCTGCGTTGGCAAATAGATTTCCACAGGCAGAGTAGGTGTTGTGCAACGTTCGAAGGCCGCCGCCGGGGGGGGCGCTGTGACCCAAGACTGTGCTGAGGGTCAACCAAACTGGGATAATGTCGGGAGATCACCAACACCATAAAATGTATGCAAAGTTTCAAAGTTCAATTTTCAAAAACATCCGAGAAAATCTCAACGTTACGTTTTTTGTCCATGGCCGGCTGTACATACAGACGGACATTGATGAATACTTAAGACTCACTGATTACTCAGGTGAGTCAATAAAAGCATCAATTTTGTGTCTTTACCTGGTGGAAAAAATGCATTTACTTTATTCTGGTAGTAGTTCAAAGTTACGCCTTTGGTTGCAATAACGATTCAACTTCACCCCTGCACCATTCTACGCAATTTATGGCCAGGTAAAAGAAGACTGCACAAACAAAACACACCCTCTTCATACTGCTAGTAAATATCCTGCATGAATTTTTTTTTTTTTGTGAGATATCTTTTCTGACTCGTATTTTACAACAGTTTAAAAACAACAACAGTATACGTGAATGTGGTGTATTTCTTTTGCTTGGTACTGTACATAATTCTTAGTTTATGGCAGTAACAAAATTAAACCGAAAAAAAGAATCTCATACAGGGTGACCCCCCAAAAATGCAACCCACAGAAATGTTAATAACTTCTACATCGGTTGACCGAATCACTTTACATTTGGGAGACATTAATTTCAGCACATGCATGACCCTTCCACAAAGTGACAATTGTATAGATCAAATGGTCTGACGTTTGTGCAATTTTGTGAACTGGGTGGCCGAGTGGTAACGCACTTGCGCTTGGAAGCGAGAGGTTGCGAGTTCGACCCTGGGTCAGGGCGTTAGCAATTTTCTCCCCCCTTTCCTAACCTAGGTGGTGGGTTCAAGTGCTAGTCTTTCGGATGAGACGAAAAACCGAGGTCCCTTCATGTACACTACATTGGGGTGTGCACGTTAAAGATCCCACGATTGACAAAAGGATCTTTCCTGGCAAATATGTATAGGCACAGATAAAAAAATGTCCACCAAAATACCTGTGTGACATGGAATAATAGGCCGTGAAAAGTAGGATATGCGCCGAAATGGCTGCGATCTGCTGGTCGATGTGAATGCGTGATGTATTGTGTAAACAAGAAGAGCAAACGCTCGATCGAGTCACTTTCGCAGTTCTGAATATTATATGAGGCATCAGATGGACAGGAAGAAATTGCTATTCACAACACAATGAGTCACGTTCACATAAAATTTGAGCCCGGTCACTTTTATAGTTTCCGAGAAAAGCCCAACGTTAAGTTGTGTGTTGCCGAACAGAAAAGGCTAGTTATCTCCCTTGTTTTTCTGATAACGTTCGTAAAAGGCTACAGATGTAAATACTTTGATGTAAAGAATAATCCTACAAAGTTTCAATCACATCCGATGAACTTTGTCAAAGATATAAAATGTCTAATTTTTCCTTTGACGCTGACCTGTGACCTTGAAAAAGGTCAAAGGTCAACGAAACCATCGTTAAAGTGTAGAGGTCATTGGAGGTCACGACTAAACAAAATATGAGCCCGATCGCTTTGATAGTTTCCGAGAAAAGTCCAACGTTAAGGTGGTGTCTACGGACGGCCGGCCGGACGGCCGGCCGGCCGGACAGACTAACACTGACCGATTACATAGAGTCACTTTTTCTCAAGTGACTCAAAAATTCCATCTCACACGGCATAAATAGATTCCTGCGCCTTGAGTCCGAGTCTGGAGATACGCGCGCGATATAAGACTTCATATAATTTTAAAAACAGTTTCCAAATTCGGCGATCGACTCAACAGTACTCAATCTAACCCGATTTAAGCCCTCCAGATTGTTTACCTGTGGGGTAATTGGAATGAAATAGTATACCTTAATCAACAATGGACAATCAGTGACTTGAATACAGCAATTACAGGCATTTCCCATGGATGAATGCGTTCATGTCATGGATGAATTTTGCGCGACATTGTGCATGTGTAACTTTACAACGAAGGGGTTAATTTTTCTAGTCACTTGAGTTTAGCAAATATTTTCATAGTTGTGCATAAACTGCAGGTCGTCCATGACTATTCTACAAAGTTTCGAGTCTGTGGGTAAAATGGTCCGACATAAACCCTTTATCAAAATGTGTTCCAATTACACCTCTGAAAATGTCAATGGCACGAAAGCTTTCCTGTCTAGGGATTGCCCTGAACCTAGCTGTAACTGCTTTGTTCAGGTCACCGATGATCTAAGGGGTGAAGGGGGTGTTTATGTATACCCAGACATTCAGATAATCCAAAAAGTAAAAGTCTGGAGGGTTTAAATCAGGTAAGTATTGCTACAGCTCAATGTCAAACCTTGTTCTGTTGAGTGGATCGCCGACATTTGGAAACCTTTTTCTGAAATTACACAAAAGTCAGACTATAACATTGTCATAGGCTAA
Organism: Littorina saxatilis; assembly: GCF_037325665.1. Classification (NCBI taxonomy): domain Eukaryota; kingdom Metazoa; phylum Mollusca; class Gastropoda; order Littorinimorpha; family Littorinidae; genus Littorina; species Littorina saxatilis. The sequence continues at coordinate 17,074,041 of NC_090248.1, forward strand.
AGTTTATGTCTTCGCAATATAAAGTGATTCGGTCTACAGATGTACAAGTAATTGACATTTTTGAGGGTTGCATTTTTTTGGGGTCACCCTGTATTTCCTGCATCTTCTGTTGTACGCATACCGGTTCTGGTGCCAGAAATACTGATACAAGGATGAAGAAAATCATCACTGAAAATTCCCTTGATCCTCACCTCATCACTACTTCTGAAGTCAGGAAAGTAAAAGGACAGCTGTGTAACTTCTTTAGGAAATTGCGATGCTCCATACGCCATCCTCAGACCTGAAACATTAAAAAAATATCATCAGATAACTCAAGTTCATACACAGATATTGGGTGGGTCTGCAGATCCATCGGCAGCGCGCTGGCTTTGTAACTAGTTTGCTGCTATCAGTGTGGGTTCGAGGCCCACGTATGGTGGGGGATTTTTCTGTATTTCCAAGAGTCAACCTTTAGTGCAGACTCTGAGCGGATGGAATTGTATCACCCATGCCTGTAAATCGAAAATTTTATAAGTAAATTTTCATTTGATTAATATACTTACCCGAATCACATATAGCATTGACGCAGTCTAGGATGCTAAGGTCTGAAAAGGCTACCCGTCTTAAACAATTTTAAAGGGAAGCAACCCCACCACAAAAAGTGTAAACATAGCCATGGTAATGACCCCACACCCAGGGAGTTACCTCCCATTGGTGTGCCCTACGTCACTACCGCTACTCAACACGTGGTCAAATCATACGGCTTTAAAGAAAACTAAACAAGAAGGGCAAAGCCCATACGACTCACATGCTTGACCTCGACCTTTAGGGTAACTAAACCTAGCAATGACATCATACACTAAGAACTGCTTTACACATTTTTCCTACCAAAATACATGTGACCTTGACCCAAGGTCAAGGTCATCCAAGGTCATGCAACACAAAGCTGTTAATTCAAGACATAGGAAGTACAATGGTGCTTATTGGCTCTTTCTACCATGAGATATGGTCATTTTTTTGTATTCTCTTTATTTATATAGCGCCTTATCCGAAGTTCAAAGCGCTTTATGCCGTGTGAGATGGAATTTTTTACACAATATATCACGCATTCACATCGACCAGCAAACCTCAAGCCTGTTAGGCGAATGTTCACCTTTCGCGGCCTTTATTCCAAGTCACACGGGTATTTGATGGACATTTTTATCTATGCCTATACAATTTTGCCAGGAAAGACCCTTTTGTCAATCGTGGGATCTTTAACGTGCACACCCCAATATAGTGTACACGAAGGGACCTCGGTTTTTCGTCTCATCCGAAAGACTAGCACTTGAACCCACCATCTAGGTTAGGAAAGGGGGGAGAAAATAGCGGCCCGACCCAGGGTCGAACACGCAACCTCTCGATTCCGAGCGCAAGTGCGTTACCACTCGGCCACCCAGTCCACTTTTAGTGGTTCACTACCTTATTTTGGTCACATTTCATAAGGGTCAAAGTGACCTTGACCTTGATCATATGTGACCAAATGTGTCTCATGATGAAAGCATAACATGTGCCCCACATAATTTTTAAGTTTGAAACAGTTATCTTCCATAGTTCAGGGTCAAGGTCACTTCAAAATATGTATACAATCCAACTTTGAAGAGCTCCTGTGACCTTGACCTTGAAGCAAGATAAACCAAACTGGTATCAAAAGATGGGGCTTACTTTGCCCTATATATCATATGTAGGTGAGGTATTCAATCTCAAAAACTTCAGAGAAAATGGGAAAAATGTGAAAAATAGCTGTTTTTTAGGCAACATTTATGGCCCCTGCGACCTTGACCTTGAAGCAAGGTCAAGATGCTATGTATGTTTTTTGGGGCCTTGTCATCATACACCATCTTGCCAAATTTGGTACTGATAGACTGAATAGTGTCCAAGAAATATCCAACGTTAAAGTTTTCCGGACGTCCGGACGTCCGGACGGACGGACGGACAACTCGGGTGAGTACATAGACTCACTTTTGCTTTGCATGTGAGTCAAAAACCATAAGCGGGGTTGGCGGGAGGGAATTCACTATGTGATTCGGGTAAGTATATTAATCAAATGAAAATTTACTTATAAAATTTTCAATTAAATTACATATTCTTACTCCGAATCACATATATATAGCAGATAGCTTCAACAAGGAGGTGGGAAAGAAAAATCTAACTCACTCTAAAAATCCCTGCCAGAAACTGGCCCACTGCCAACAAGACAGGAAGGGCCCGGTGGGACAGAAAAATCTAACTCACTCTAAAACCCTTGGCAGGAACTGGCCCACTGCCAAAAAGGCAGGAAAGGACCCGAGAACCATCCTGATTAACAGCCGCGATGTCTCTCAGGCAAAAGTTGCGAAAGACAACTTCAGAGAGCCAGTAAGCTGTGCCCAGCACTTCTTCCAATCTCCTGGACCGTAAAACGGCCCGGGAAGAGACCCAAGCCTTGGATTAATAAACCCAAGCCGATTCGAGGAAAAGACAAGCTGCCCCCCCCCCCCCCCCTTACTAAAGGAAGGGAATGCCAATGCCCTGGAACGATCCGTGCGTAAGGTTGTCCACTCAGTGCTGAGGAGGACGAACCCTCGAGGAGACCGTAAGACAAACATGCCAAAGTATGCAAACCTTGGGATGGAGTGAAGCCCGAAAGGCCTGTGAGATAGAGTTCAGCTCAAGAGAAGAGTGACCGATCTCCACCAGAGAGAGAGAGACACCTGAGTACAAGGTACCAGAGTCCAACTCGATGAGAAAATCTCAAAAAGAGGTGGTCGCCAGTTATCCTCTACCAGTCCATGCGAACGCAGAGAGAGCGGTAGTTACGAGGAAGCAGCGACTTACGATTGTGCGTAAGCCACCGGAAGTGCGGAATCACAGTGGTCGAACTGGTGACCATAAACAAAATGACTAAAAGCCAGAGTGTTCGCAGATCAGTCTGCTTGTAGGTAATTGAATGTGAATCAAAAACCCAAAACAGAAAACAAGACTGGTAAGCATAAACGGAAAACCGTGAAGCCGACCAGCCATAAGACTCCCGAGACAAGTGTTCTCAGGGAAAATCCAGAAGTTAACTTCGCGGCCAAATCAAGAGCCTTCCTGAGTTTGGCCGAAAAACCAGAACGCGTCTACCTACCTCTGAAAGACTGAGAGTCAGACGCGGAGAACAACGGGCAAACGCCGTAGTCATAGTTGCCTGTGGTAGAAGGGTGACTGTAAAAGGAAACCCGACCCAACGGAAGTCGTCCTGACTCACCTCATGCTAGGATGAGAGTGAAGAGAGGAAGAGACAAAATCCGAAGTCACAGGAACCGAAAATGCCATAGTCGCACCGCGACAGACAGGAGACTATTACACAGGCTAAGGCTGAGAGCCGTGATGCCCGTAGGACAGCCATTGTGCCAAAGTACCCACAGTACGCAGGTAAACGTAAGAAACGGAAGTTTCGGCTGCCAAATAAGATGCTGGGCTATAAGCCCACAGCAAAGAAACCGGAACATTAGCTAACCCTCTGCCAGAAGGAGAGGAGTAGCCAAAACCTGAGAGAGGAGATAAGCCACAAAGAATGACTCCTCAAACATCCATTGCCAAAGACAATGCCCCCTCAGGAAAATCTGAATGTTACTTCCGAGGCCAACTCAAGAGCACCTTAAGTTTGGACGAAACACCAGAACACGTCTGATCGCTAGAGAAAGACAGAGTCAGACTCGGCGAAAGACAAACAAGGACCATAGTCCAGATGCTTGTGGCAAAAAGTGAGAAACGGGGTAACCTGAAGACAGAAACCCCACCCAAACGGAAATCGTCCTATCTCATCTCCTGCATAAGATGAGAATAAAGGAAAAAATTGTCGAAGTCCGAAGCCACAAGAACAGGAAAAGCAACAACCACCACCGCCGAAAGGTGGAATGGCTGTTGCACCAGCCGAGGCTAAAAAACCTGGATGCCCTAAGGTCAGCCGTTGTTCCAAAAACCCTGACGTACCTATGAAACGTCTGTGAGAGAAACAACCTCTCCGGATAAACCGGAAGTGCGACAGATGCAGCAGCCCGTGGCTGAAACGACTGTTACGCTGACTGAGGACGGAAGCCAGTATACCCGAAGGCCAGCGCTAGATCCGACCAGAAGAGACCTCAGCGGGTGCTCGAGCTGATGGACCTAGATCGCTGTGTAAATATCGGACTGATGCATAAGAAAATATGCACTCATTAGATCGATGGGAGTCGCCCGACCTCACCACTCCCACAATCCATTGGCTGTGTACAGAGACCAACCAATGAAAAAGTGCAAGGAGGAGACCCCCCCGCCATCACCAAAGTGGAGGGCGGAGGGGGGGTGAGATCGGGCGCACTTCCTTGGGGGGAGAGGCTTGCTGCTAGAGCTGCCCTTCTCCCTGCCCGACACTGATCTATTTCTCGAAACTCGAGAATCAGGCAGAGACTGCCTATTGGCTGCCGGCTTAGCTTGGCCAGAGGCCTGAGCATGCTTCTCCTGAGGAGGCTAGCTCTGCTTCAACCCTTGTAGAGAGAAGTCGGAGACCTGCTGATCTCTATTCGACTGGATCTTCTTTCTTCTGGTATAAAACACCAATGTTCAAAAGGAGATCCCTCTACCCCAGGCAAAGCTCAAGTGTCTCTTAGACTGCTCAGTGAACTGAGAATGCGAGAGAAACAAGTCCCTCCGACACATGACTGTAAGAGCGTAGTGAAGGGAGGACAGCCTCATTTGCTCTTCATTCACCCTAGGAAGGGCTGACCAAAAGAGTGGAGATGTCATCAGCGTCCTGATCCACACAAAGTGTGAAAGGATTCAGTCTTCTTCTTCTTGGCGTTCGCAGAAAGGATTCAGTGACTCCGTGAAAGAGCGAGAGAGCGCTCTGAAGATCATCTCCGAGAAAGAGGCAAGTTCCAAAAGCTGACGTCCAAATTCCTCCGAAGCGACAAGGGTGTGGTCTGGGAACACAACACCCAAGTCCCTCTAAAACCTGCTTCACCAGCAGAGGAAGAAGTTCCTGCGTTACCGGTAAAGGTGTACGCGGAAGAGCAAAGGACGACAACACGTTCCGACCCGGCTTCGGCAAAGTGAACCTCTTATGACAAGAAGGAACAAAAGTCGAAGCCTGCGTAGCCGAAGCCAGCCAAGGCTGAGCGTGTTCCGGAACTGAACCGTGAGGAACGAGCAGCAGAACCGGAACACTGGGGATACCACTTCCGGGAGGAGATGGTCTTGCCAAAACCTGCGAAAGGTGGTACACACCGAAGGTGACTCTCAAACCGGAAGTAGGAATCCTCCTCCTTCGCGGAACGGAAGTCTGACATCGCCGACTGAGCAACCGAAGCGGAAGCCGCCGAAGCCGATGTAACCTCCGGAAAGTATCTGGAAGTAACCTCCGTCGCAGCTTCGAGAGCAGCCAAGAGCTTCGACGGAAATCCAGAACATGTCTGATCGCTGGCTAAAGACTGTACATCAGAATAGCCAAGCGAACGGACACGGACCTAAGTCACAGTTGCCAGTGGAAGACTAATGAACGGGATGACCGGAAACCGGAAACCCGTCCACCCGGAAACCATCCTGTCTCACCCCTCCCGTATGAGGGTAAGAGTAAGAGGAGGTAACATCCGAAGCCACCAGAACTGAATAGGAAGTAGCCGCAACACCCAACAGGTGAAGTGACGACTGTCCCGGCCGAGGCTGAAAGCCTGAATGCCCGTAGGCCAGCCGCTGTTCCTCACTCACTGACATCCGAGAGGAAGCGTCAGAAAGAGGAACAGTGTATCCGGCCAGAGCCGGAAACGCAACAGACAAAGCCGCACAATGCGGAAGCAAAGGTTGCGTGGACTGAGGCCGGAAGCCCGAACGCCCGTAGGCCAGTCCGCGGTCAACTCCAGTAAAGACCACAACGTGTACTTGCAATGGAGGACCTATGCTTCCGGTAAACCGGAAGCGCAGCGCCGGAAACGGCTACCGCCCTTGCTCTGAAAACGCCAACGCCCGCGACGAGGCAAAGGTGAGGTCAGAACAGAAGTGGACTGGGGCCGGAAGCCCGAGCGCCCGTAGGCCAGTCCGCGGTCAACTCCAGTCAAGACCTCTGTGTGTACATGAGATGGAGGACCTTCGCTTCCGGGAAAACCCGGAAGTGCGACTACCGGAAACGGAAGCCGCCCTTGCTCTGAAAATACCTATGCCCTCTACGTGACAATAGGGGAGTTCAGAACAGAAGTTTGCGCGCAGGGAATGTCCGGCAGCCTCACGAGGGCCGGTGGACCAGTTCGACTTACCGCAGTGTCAACCACAGAGGCAGAAGACAAAGAAGCAAGGAGATCCTCCCCGGAAATCGTCGCCGACGGCCATCAACGACGCCGAAAAACGAGCGTCACCCAATGAAGGGGGGGAAAACACCACCGGCAGGCGGCGTGGGACGCTGCAATTCTTCTCTCCCAAACTGCGGAACTCTGGAAATAAAGAGCTAAGCAGTATAGACACCAGAGCGCCATGCTCCGATGCCTAAAAGAGGGAAAGCAAGAAGAAAAAGAAGTCAAAGACATGCTTAACTGCCCCCAAAACACATTTGGGGCAGAATAAGTAACGGACATGGAGGTATTACATGCTTAGTCCGAAACAACAATTACCAATGGTCTGGTAGATCCATGACATAAGCCTTGCCATGTTTTATCAATGTCAGCCATGCTGACCCACAAAAATGGCAGCCAGACAATAAGTTACTGGAAAATTACAAGTCCAAAACGGACGAAAAGTCAGCAACTACAACGAAATTCCTGTCGAACTAATGACCAAAAAGGAAAGAACTTACCAACTAACAAAGCAGAAGGCAAGTAAGGAGGTAAAATAAGGTTTACCTCACCAATACATCGGCCTAGCCACATTTATCGCCGTCAGCCACGCTGACCAACAAAAATGGCGGCCAAACAAACGGTTACTGAAAAATTTACAAGTCCAAAACCGGACGAAAAGTCAGCAACTACAGCAACATTCTTGTCAAAATAATGACCAAAAAGGAAAGAGCTCACCAGCTAACGAAGCAGAAGGCAAGCAAGACGGGTAAGTGGCTGGTGGGTGTCATAACAAACACCAAACAGCACAGCGACGAGAGAGCCAAAAATCAACAACCTTCTCCTCAGAGCTGAAAAAGTCGTATGATTTGACCACGTGTTGAGTAGCGGTAGTGACGTAGGGCACACCAATGGGAGGTAACTCCCCGGGTGTGGGGTCATTACCATGGCTACGTTTACACTTTTTGTGGTGGGGTTGCTTCCCTTTAAAATTGTTTAAGACGGGTAGCCTTTTCAGACCTTAGCATCCTAGACTGCGTTATATGTGATTCGGAGTAAGAATATGTAATTTAATGCATGCAAAAAGACCAATGTGCACGTTAAAGATTCTGAGTTGGAGACACACGGTGAAAAGTTGCTGCCTACATCTTTATTTGTGGTGACAGAGCTCTGATGCAACATGTTTTGTGTTAAAAGACATCATGACTGAGAGCAAGTTCTCAATGTCTGTTTGTGTCCCTAACTAGTTCAACCTGTTCTCAGCGGAAGATTTTGCCAGTGATGTTCTATTTTGACTTTCTTGTTCTGTTTAAAAAAATGTGTAAGCTTCTATAGTTTATTGTGCTCAGAATTGGATCAGCTGGTTCTTAAAAAAACACATTATAAGTTAATCATCTAAATTGACTAAAATGTTGTGATGTGCATCACAAAGACACCGTACACATCTTTCGAACTAATCATGGCGTCTTTGTTATGAGCGGAAGTGCAGAACGCATTTCAAAGCAAAGTTCTTAGAATAGATTCAAGGAGCAGACAATTTTTTTGATTAAAAGAATATGCTGCCCACCTGAATGCATAATAGTATAGTATGTTAAAACTGAAATATAGTGTGGATGTATTGGAATGTCTTCGAATGTATTGGTGTCCCCGTTATGCGCATAAAATAAAGGGAGTGACTCAGGAATCAGCAAGTCAGTTACGGAGCCCCAGGCTTTAGAACCGACGGTCAGTGATATCTCACAAAATAGAAATTCCTAGTTTTCCCTGTCCTAGCAGGTATCCGTTTGTAGCTCACAGAGTTCCACACAACCCCAAAAGTCAAGGGTATTCATACCCTTTCAGGAAAAAAGTAAAGGGTTTTTATACCCCTTCCAGATTTTTCACAGGGTATGAGTGACAATCGGTGTATCCATGAAATGTCATTTTTTTCCCCTATGATTGCCTGTCTGGTAGTTATCACCTTTGCCATTTTGACGTTGTGACAATACATGTATATCATAGTGTATCAATGCATTCGGTCCTTTCAAGGCACGGAAACTCATTCATCCATTTTTGCTGGAACACCTTGTCTTTCCCTGACTCACTGAGCACTGCTCTTGCTGCAACCTATAGTATAATGATACTGACTGATACTGACTCATTGCTGCTCTGGCTGCAACCGCGAAAAGACAATTTTGTCTGTTTGGGGTCGGGTTTTTGTTCTTTCGTTTTGCGAGGCATTTTTTTAAGCAGGCGACAGCACCGGATAGGCTAAAGCGAACAGTGCCATCGAGATGATCAGTTTAAAGATATCGCGCAGTTTGAGGACAAGGGAGGCAACCTCTGCTTCACGGCGTGTCAGTGTCGACAGAGGAGTGGCACGAACACGGCGTGTACTTTAGTGGTCTCAGTAGAGCAGGCGGCCTGCGTGCTGTTGCTTGTAAACTAGCAAAGCGTTTGACTCGTACGTTTTTTTTACCTCGTACGTTTTTTTACCTCTTTGGAAGAAAACTGTTACGTATTTATACCTCTTCAGAGAGCATCTCGTACGTGATTTGGAGGGTCAAAGGGTATTATACCCTTAATTCTACGTGATGTGGAACCCTGAGCTCAGTTGTTAGCGAACTGTGCTAGGCTTCGTGAGGTCGTAGGTTTGAGCCCTGCCATCGCGTTTTTTAAAATTTATTTATTTTAATCTTTTTATTTTTTTTTCCATCTTAACTCTCCTTTCTTTTATTTTGCTCTATTCTTCCTTATTCCAAAGCATTTCGGTGATCGAACTGAGATTCGTCCGCGAACCAAGCAATGTGAATGACTGGTGTCGAGGCTGGAACTGAGCAGCATAGTTAAAATTGTATCGCTATGATTAACAAGAGGCGAAGCCTTCAAGGCTCACGTAAGAAATCGACAAACAGTAACACAAACTCAATCACTCCGTCACACACACACACACAGTACACACACACACACACACACACACACGCACACGCACACACACACACACACACAGAAAGAGCATAGGTGAAACTATGCAAGAAAGCGAGACACTAGATCTAGATCTGTCTGTCTGCATGTAGCCTACTTACATGGACACGACTGCCAAATAGTCTCGGCCCGCTCAAAATAACAATCACCGAGACTTTCAGTAATTCCATCGCGTGACGTCTAACCCTCGTACGTCATAATGTGACGTCAATGTAATATGACGTCTTCAAATGTTAAAGTTTCTACCACAGACATACATACATACATACATACATACATACATACATACATACGCACGCACGCACAGACAGACAAAAGTTAGCATCGCATAGGCTACACTTCGTGAGCCAAAAAAGAAACAGTTGCAATGCTCTTTTAATTAAAATAAACCAAAAGATCACTGCTGGAGTCAAAAGAATCGGGAGCGAGTGCTGCCAATCTAAAAATAGAAACGGGAACACTTGCTGTCTCGAAGCAGTGACTATTTGCTGCCAATTTTCTTTGTTGCTTAAGTTTTCAGTGCCAATATATGCTCAAAACTAGACACATTATCACCATCTGAGTACAGCTAATCAACCTCAGGCTCAGATGAACTCGCTGTGCTAAAATATCAGCTTGCAAAAATTCCTGACTGTCAATCGCGAAAGTTTGCTACAATGGCGAACAGAGCACAGGCGCACCAAAAATATATCAGGAAAACCATGGTCATAGCAAGCAAAGTATTGATCTTTTTAAAATTCTGTCAACATGCAATGATAATTTAATCAATAAACTGTTTGTGTTGTTATTTTGAGTGCATAAAAGGGCTTGTCCTTAGAATAAAGTAAATGGGAATTTCCGTAGCGAGTCATCCGAAGATATCTTCGGATGGTCAAGGGAGTGAACTGGTAAGAGTTAAATAAGTGTACTTCTTTAATTTGACCAGGAAACAACATTTTAGTCTCGAGTATACATGTATATCGAATGAGAAAGCTGAACGCGTTACACCGGTCCCCGAGCCTGGGGGCTGCGTAACCGACTCGCCGGTTCTTTTAAGACCATTTACATTGCCATAACTAATGTTTTTCAGTGCATACCAGTTGGTTGTAAGGTCTTGGAGAGTTTGTCAAAAAAGAAAAGAAGTACTATACTACTGTACTACTCTTCTTTGCATAACGGTGTCCCCTTCTATGAACATTTGTAATTCCTTAATTTTACAAAAGTCAAACTTAGTATTCTATGCATAAATTGATAGTGATACAGGTCTCTAAATTCCTATTGTAAACTTATTTCTTTCAAAATAAATTTAATCAGTGTTTTAAACGCAATTATGTTATGACCAGAAGAATTTGTGGTTACCAACCGAGATAGTTCATCAAAGCATAGACCTATATTATTAGATCAAAGTCTGGAGAGAAAAAAAAATGTCTTTCTCTCTTTTTCATCTTTTTGCTTTCTACAGACAATAAACAACAGTACAATGCCACTTAGAGTGCAGTATCTTGTTCTTTATTTTTTACCATCTGTGCAACACTTGGGACACATGATCTGAGCTGTTCAAATAGAAATGATAGCATACTAATCATTTCACAGGCCTTGGAAGACTAAGTCATATATATCTATACATCAACGTTATAATACAATCTATAATCCTCACCTACACAGGCACAGTCCTGAACATAACTGAGATGTAGAAGTCATATGACATCCTCAAATCATTTTACATTTGGCCTGTAGGGTGATCTGTAAACATGCACCAAAATTTGCTTCTTTCTTCCTCAGTGACCAACACGGAACTTCTTCACCAAAAACTAGTGGTTAGAGTGACCGACCCTGAATAGAGTGATAGTGTTGCGGCCAATCTCGTCATCGGCGCTGTTCCGGAAATGAGCTGCGCTATGTTGGAATTCCACAATGGCCGCCATTTAAGGAGTTCCAACTTCGCGCTACGCGATTCCAGAAATGTACCTCGCGCATAGTGAGAATTCTGCTCTTTCTTGGAATGCGGCATAAAATGATAATGATGGCCTACAGTGATTCTTGTGTAAATGTAAAAAGGTAAATGCTTAGTCTTGATAAAACAGATGTATTTTGCACAACTAATGCAACAAACCTGGCAACGCAATGTTTTTGTTTTTAATAAACTTTTGATCATAACTGAGGCTGCACCAACATCATCATTTTACACATCCAACACACTGTGACACACACACCGCACACACACACACACACACACACACGGGCACACCGTGCACATAGTCCAACACACTGTGACACACACACCGTACTGGCACACACTGACTGACACCGCGGCACACACACGGCACACGCCGCATACACAAACACACACACACCGCATACACAAACACACACACACACACACACACACTGTGACACACGGCGTGACACTCAGTACACCATGAAACAAAAAACAGACTATATGAATTTAACATACACTTTCAGTGATACGGTCATTGAAACACGGAAATAAATCGTCAGGTCACGTGACTGCACGAAAGAGACCAAACGTTCACTTTGCCGCTGATATTGTTGGTAGGTTATACAGGATACGCTTTCAGACTAGGCCCAACCGGCAGCACATGACCGGAAACTGTACACGGAAAATTAAAATCAGTGACAGACCCACCACTGAGAGAGAGAGAGAGAGAGAGAGAGTGACGGGGAGAGTACATTTAAACTGCACAATGGCTATAAAAAAAATTAAAAAAAGAGTACATTTTCAGAAAACGGATCGCACGCGAAATTGATGCACAGGAAGTAGAGGGTAAACGGAATCAGTTTTTTTTCCAACAAGGCGCAATCGGTATTATAAGCCAGTCAATACATTTAACCACCCATTGCTACACTCATAACAATCCGTGCCAAAAATGGTAACTGAAGTTCAGTTGCCGCAATCAGTGTGTATACATTTGGTAGTACATAAAGTACCACAGCGAACATCTTTTTCCTTGCATATAACCATGCACGTCATGTCAGTCCCAAATAGACACTAGTTCTGGGGACAGAAAAACCAAGTTAGCAAAGCATAGCATTGCATAGCATCTTTTTTTTTAAATCTCTTTGTGGGGAGTTTTTTTCCACATGTATAAGCTTTACATTACAGGACACAGACAAGAACAGCGAACATCTTTAAAGTTTAACGAACACTAACCTCTTCGAATGTACAAAGAAGCATACGTCAACGTTTCTGTGTGATGCCGAGAAGGAGCTGCGTAAAACTGGTTGTCATCAAAGAATGAATTCACCGCGCACGGCCACGAACGCAACGCCATTTGCCTTTGCCGTCTGAAGTCCACAGTTAGAGAAGCAAGTTTTGCCAACAGTACCGTCACCCATCAGTCCATCTTGGGATAGACGGTAGGAACGCCACAGCTCAACCGTGTCTACGACTAGTGTCCCCCGTTCCAGGTCGTCGCTCCGAAGAGAGTCATGCTCCCAGCCTGACGAGGTGAGCTGATTGTGCAGCTGGCAATAACTGCACTCTGGGCTCGTCAGGACGAGGATGTTAGCTTTGGTCGTCTAGTGGGCGGGGAGCCACTGACGGCGGCAAGCGGTGTGGGACACAGGCCGGCTCACACGCACGCACGCACACATACTGGAAACAAACACATGAGTTGATTATAATCAACAGGGGCCGAAGTTGTGTCAAGTTAAAATGAAAGAGATGATGTACGGGCGACTTATGCATGTGAAGTGACGGAATTATATAGGGCAGGCTGTGAATGCACACAAAAAGCAGAGAGCTAGTATGTCTGTGTAGAAAGGATGTATGGAAGTAAATTTGTGGGTGAGAAAACATCAGTGTAAAGAATATTGCTTTTCAGAAAGGGGAGTAGGAAGATTATAAAGAAAATGAAAAAGAATTCAAGAGTAAAGCACATAGACGGGCGTTAATCGCCTAACTGCAGACACTATGTTTAACTGCAGAAAGTGTTGATTCATCACTGTTTAATGGTCAGAGAAGCACAACTACTTAATAAGTCTCTAAATTTGTTTTCAATTCAACCCTCAACTCAAACTGGTGATATTAAAAACGTAAACACACACAGACAAAGAATTAAACATTCACTGCTGCAACTGTCCGGTAGGGGAAAATGATAATACGAAACTCTGCTCTTTTTTTTTTTTATAGAACTAAAAGAAAACTCTTTCACTTTCAGTCTCACAACAAACCGTCTGACCACACACACACACACACACACCACATGTCAATAGACAGGTGACTAGAAATCATCAAGGTCACGGGGAGTTGGGGGTGGGGGAGGAGTTGAGTAAGCCTACTGTCAAGTATAGGCAGTCATTCAGCGTGTGTGTGTTTCTCTGTGCGTGTGGGTGTGGAGTGAAAATGGAGGATCCAGACCCGTGCCAGAGCAGTGCCAAGAGCGAATGAGAATGGTGGTGCCAGAGTGAGAGTGGTAGTGGCAGAGTGATAGTGCAGATATATACGAAAGTGAGAAAAGTGGTGCCAGACCGGTGCTAGAGTGAGAATGATCATGCCAGAGTAAGATTGGTGATCCCAGACCGTGAGCTGCCCGAGTGAGAATGGTAGGGGAAGGTTGCCTAATATGGACCATTTTCTGTTTCATGCTTATAACTATAGTTTGTTTTCTTGTAAAGAAGTTTCTTTTTTGTGTTGGTAGTCCTCTCTTTAGTTAACCGTTATGCCTAATTTGAACGAATTATAGCTTTGATAGACATTCAGCAAAAAGTCAATACAGAAAAATTCACAACTGATCCGCCATAAGTGCCTGTGCGCCTAATATGTACCTGTGAAGAGGCCTTCACGAATCACTGTAAAATGACCCCTATACATCAAAATAACATGATACAACTAAGTGTGCAAGTCAGACTAATTCAAATATGCTTTAGATTTATCTGTTTCGGTTTGACGAGAACGTTATTTGAAGCACAACAGGAAACTAAAGAAATGTTTTTTGGAAAGCTCGAAGGCTAGTTATAGGTTATTCAGTTTCAGCAAGCTTCTTAATGATTTAATTAGACTAGCCTTTAGCTTTTGTTTTCTTCTATTTGTTGAAGGTGATCCATATCAGGGTCATACACATACTTTGAGATTTAATTTTTTAATTGGCAGTAAAACCTCGGGGTCAACACTACTAAAATGTAATACGTACAGACTTAGCTGTCATATATAGCATTTTTTGTGTGATAATTGTTTTGGCTGTGGACAGAAACTAGTCTGTTCAGTTTAGCGTCAAATTTAGAGTGAACGCTGCCAAAAGAGTAAACAAGTCGCGAAAGGCAAAATTACTACATTTAGTCAAGCTGTCGAACTCGCGGAATGAAACTGAACGCACTGCACCTTTTCACCAAGACAATACAGCTTCGTCAATCCCCGCGACAAGGAAATCGCTCACTTTTCACGTGCAAAACGAAGTGAAATTGACAAGCCAGAGTAGCACGGTAGCGTATTGCGCGCTTTTCTATATTCTTTTAAACTTTCTGAGCTTGTTTTGAATACAGCATATCATATCTATATGGTTTTGGAATCAGGAAAGGCAAGATGCATGTCACTGTTCTTTGAGCCCCCGTCTCATTGGGTCCCCGTCTCATTGGGCCCCCGTCTCGTTGGGTCCTCGTCTCATTGGGCCCCCGTCTCGTTGGGCCCCCAAGTCTAGATATTATGACCTTTCAGGGTCAATGTCATTTAAAGGTCAAAGGGGGATTTAGGCATGCCGGCCTTCTTGTGAGTATTACCAGTCCGTCGAAAGCTGACGAATTGAAATAATCTAAAGTAATGAGCTGCGTCAACATCCCATTACTGGATTGGGTAAATGTGTGTACAGCCGCACTCGCCTAAACGAAACACGCTTAAGCAAAAAACTCGGATATCTGAAACCAAAATCAATTCCCCACTAGACCCCCTCTTTGTAAGACTATTTATAATTTGGATAAGCCAAACTCTGTCAAAAAATAGCTAACTCAAACACGGAAATCTCAAACGTGATTTTGACAGATAAGCCAAACTCTAAACATTGTCGGAGAGACATTTTTTTAATTTTTGCTTGAAAAACACATCAGGAAGATAAATATATTTCGTCACGGCTATAATTATCCTACGGAAACGAACACGTCACCTGTTTTTGAGTATGCGGGGAAACTGATGACGTGTGCCACATTGACCAAGAAATACACGTGTCACGTGAGGCGACGTTGAAATCCTTGCGTCTGCCAGCATGTTCCAAACAACTGTTGCAGTATTCAAAAACGAGTGGCTCTTATACAAACCTCTTTTTCCAATCGAAGGATTGGAAATGTACCTGAGGAATGTATGTGCTCATTTTGAGCGAGTGGTGAAGATCAAACCACAATAACCATGCAGCGAAACAAAACATTTGCCTACAATCTATGTTTACGGAGATTTCATCTTGATTTATGACCACAGAGACAAATTGTCTAATTTTGTTTCTTTTCTTTTTTTAATGGAGAGGGTTTCATTAAACATTACATTTATTAGGATTTACTTGGAATCCTTTTAACAAAAGCGTAGTTGCTTGTGGAATCTTTGGTTTTCTGTTTCTGAGATGTGTCACTGTTTTCACCATTTATTTTTACAGTTGGCTTTGAGGTATTAATAAAGCTCCACTGAAGAAAGCACTTGTAACTTGTCACTGTTTTGATCTTATAACATTCACACACACACACACACACACACACACACACACACACACACACACACACACACACACACCACGCCGCACAGAGAGACAGAGAGAGAGAGAGAGAGAGAGAGAGAGAGAGACAGAGAGAGAGAGAGAGACAGAGACAGAGAGACAGAGAGAGAGAGAGATAGAGAGAGAAACATTCCAAGTGATTTTACAACTTGTCCTGAAAAAAACTCGCTTAAGCCGAACTGCAGGGTCATTTCTCGGGAAAGGTTTGGCTAATCCGAACTCGGATATGCACAAACTCGGATAAGCGAAACGATTGTTCATTCCCCGGGCGAGTTCGGCTTAAGCGTGTTTGACTGATACTGTTCAGGCTTGTTTATTATGCTGGGGGCCCAAAGAGACGGGGGCCCAATGACACGTTTTGTTATTGCTACAAAAAGTGTGGGGGCCCAATGAGACGGGGGCCCAATGAGATGGGGGCCTAAAGAGACGGGGGCCCAATGACACGTTTTGTTATTGCTACAAAAAAGTGTGGGGGCCCAATGAGACAGGGGCCCAATGAGACGGGGGCGCAAAGGGCAAACCGGATAAGCGAAACGATTGTTCATTCCCCGGGCGAGTTCGGCTTAAGCGTGTTTGACTGATACTCTTCAGGCTTGTTTATTATGCTGGGGGCCCAAAGAGACGGGGGCCCAATGACACGTTTTGTTATTGCTACAAAAAGTGTGGGGGCCCAATGAGACGGGGGCCCAATGAGACGGGGGCCTAAAGAGACGGGGGCCCAATGACACGTTTTGTTATTGCTACAAAAAAGTGTGGGGGCCCAATGAGACGGGGCGCAAAGGGCAAACCCCTCAGGGAATGATAAAGAATACAAGTCGCGTAAGGCGAAATTACTACATTTAGTCAAGCTGTGAAACTCACAGAATGAAATTGAACGTAGTCCGCCGCTATTGCAAAAGGCAGTGAAAGTGACGAGCCTGTTTGGCGCGGTAGCGGTTGCGCTGTGCTTCATAGCACGCTTTACTGTACCTCTCTTCGTTTTAACTTTCTGATCGTGTTTTTAATCCAAACATATCATATCTATATGTTTTTGGAATCAGGAACCGACAAGGAATAAGATGAAAGTGTTTTTAAATTGATTTCGAAAATTTAATTTTGATCATAATTTTTATTTTTTTAATTTTCAGAGCTTGTTTTTAATCCAAATATAACATATTTATATGTTTTTGGAATCAGAAAATGATGAAGAATAAGATGAACGTAAATTTGGATCGTTTTATAAAAAAATTATTTTTGTTACAATTTTCAGATTTTTAATGACCAAAGTCATTAATTAATTTTTAAGCCACCAAGCTGAAATGCAATACCGAAGTCCGGCCTTCGTCGAAGATTGCTTGGCCAAAATTTCAATAAATTTGATTAAAAAATGAGGGTGTGACAGTGCCGCCTCAACTTTTACAAAAAGCCGGATATGACGTCATCAAAGACATTTATCGAAAACAAGAAAAAAAATCCGGGGATATCATACCCAGGAACTCTCATGTCAAATTTCATAAAGATCGGTCCAGTAGTTTACTCTCAATCGCTCTACACACACACACGCACACACACACAGACACACACACACACAGACACACATACACCACGACCCTCGTCTCGATTCCCCCTCTATGTTAAAACATTTAGTCAAAACTTGACTAAATGTAAAAATGAAATCATTTTTGGACCGATTTCATTTAAATCGTAGTACTAATTAATCTATTTTCGTTAATTGTGATCACATTTTTAAGAGTAAACAGGACATATACATGTATCAAGGACTACTAGTAGTCCTTGACATGTATATATTTTTAGATTCAGAAGTTTGCGAAAAATCGATTTTAATGATAACTTTAATGAGCAAACTCATTTATTACATTTTAAGCCTCCATGCTGAAATGCAATACCAAAGTCCGGGCTTCGTCGAAGATTACTTGACCAAAACTGATTTCAACCAATTTGGTTGAAAAATGAGAGTGTGACAGTGCCGCCTCAACTTTCACAAAAATGACAGGGAATGACGTCTCTCTCTGTCATGTTCTATTTACCTTTTTTCCGACGCTGACGTCATTCCCTGTCTACGTCACTCATTTCGTCATATAATCATTCATTCACTTGCGGCTTCGTGGCAGGCGGAAGAAAATATCAGCCAGATAAGTTTTCGTTGTTAATTGTTTGTCTGTGCACTTTAAAGACCGTTGGGTCGATATATTTGTGAATGTATCGTTTTGTCAATAACAAACATTCGAACAACCTACCTTTCTTGTTTTATGATGCTGTGTTTGGTAGTCATAACAGACCTTTACACTGTGGCATTTCTGGAAACGAGCGACCCGACCGGCTACCAAGAGGCAAAGACCATCATCACAAACCGCTGGGCGTCGCCCTTCAAAAAGGAGACTGTGACAGACGGCTGCGGCTACCAGCCCAGCCAAGACCCATCTCACCCGAGCAGAGCAGACTAGACAGTCATCGTTCGCCTTCGCACGGGACACTGCGGTCAGAAGGCATACCTCAAAAAGATCTACAGCTCTGTGTGACTGTTGCAAGTGTAGCAGGGTGGTGATTTTACGGTCATTCTTGTTCCTCTTTTTCAGTCCCTGTCTAATTATCTCCCCCTGACCAATTGTGTCTGCCGGCAGGATCGCTGTGTTGTAGGTGTGTCTAGATGCTGGGTCCTGATTGGTTGATTGTTTAAAGGGTGCGCGCGATAATCCTTGATAGCGTCGGGCTGCAGCAGTACCCGGTGTGTTTTTTGTAGTGAAAGACCTGTGCGTTCGTGGTCGTTTGTGATTTTGGATTGTGTTGTTCAACTTGTGATTCAACCTATCCGGCTTAGCGGTTGATGACTTAATTCGGTTATTCCCCGGAAAAACAGAAATGCCGCAAAAAAACGTTTTTTCCCGTGAAATAACAGAATAGTAGTGAGGTTGCGGGGAAGACGCCCGACAACTCAGCACGACGACAAGTGACGGTGACCTTCGCTTTTCCCCCTCACACAGTCGGGACGGGGTCTTTGCGAGACGTTCCGGCTGGAAAATGGAGCAATTTGTCGTCGTCGCAAAAACGGAAGATAGAAATTGGCCCTTTGCTGTTAAGTCGAGTTCACTTTAATCAAAGTATGTGTTATGGACATATAGATTGTTCATTTTGCAAATATGAAGAAAAAGTATATCGTATGTCATGTTTACTTCAAAAATGTGCTCTGAATGACAGAAAATAGGTTAAATGTAACTAAACAGACATTTTGAAGTGTCAGCTTTACTGAATTGCTTTATGTTTTGTCCAAGTATAGACCTGTAGAAGCGATACTGGACGATTTTTCCAACGTTTACTGTGTTTTCTGATTTACTACGATTTTTTAAAAGTGTTGAACCCATTTCAGGTTTACCTGATTATCTGTTCTTGATTTGATACTTCCAAAGAACAAGTGGTACTTTGAGTTCCGGTTTTATGTTTTAACCAATCAGAATTTGGTTCCAGTAAATAAAATCGTCTGCTGCCTGTCCCAGCAGAGTCGGCAACAAGCACTGCTTGCCACATGTGTGATGTTACCAACAGAAATAGCCATAAATTGGGCAAGGTAGCAATGTAAATGAATTGGATCTAACTAATGTGCTTGTACTGCATCTCTGGCTTTGCTCCAAATGTACTGGCTCAGCGTGAGAGGCAACATCCTGTCGAAGTCGTAAGCACGAAGCTGACTGGGAGATTATTATTCGAAGAGCATGCTGAAACGGATTGTAAGTACAATATTTTACATGTTCTCGACATTTCTGTTGATCTTTCCTTAACTTTAATTGTTTCCTTGATTTAAAACCCTAGGGCTTGTATTTTCAGTTGTGATACTAAGCACGTATCTTTACCACAGTATCCGATCACTTCACACTTGAATTTTGGAATGATGAAGTGGAATTATTTCTGGATCTAATTTATTCCTTGTTCCCCCCCTCTCGATTCCTTTTTTCGCCACATATATATTGTCGTGTGAGGGGGTAGATGCGTGTACTGGCTGATTTTTTTTTTTTACTTCGGTCAGATACAGAAGATTGGAAAAAAAAAACTTGTCAAGGATTTCAGAATTTAATAGATCTGTTCGAAGTTTTTACGGGATGGGTCCTGTTACAATACAGACTGAATGTGCCCAAGATGAACTTTTGATTAAACATACACACACAAATGAATCTCTTGAGTTTGTTATACGGCGAATGTCCAGTTTCCACCACCATACCACGTCTGTGGTATGTTTTTATACTGTTTGATTGAATAGACTGACGTGCATTCTCTCGCAAATGTGCGCGCGTGTGTGTTTGTCTGTGCCTCAGACTTATTAATCAAAGATGATGTTGCACATTGCAGATCTATGCGACAGGAGCAAGTGGACAAGACAGCTACATTTGTCTAAGCGAAGATCCAACGGTAAGCTCTTTTAGCCGAAGACAGCGAGCCTGGGTGCATGTGTTCTGCGCGAACTTAGAATCCGGTTTCATTCTAGAATGGACCGGGTCCAGGTTGGAATTCTAACCCTGCGCAAGTACAGGGGTGCCATTCTAGAATGAAACCCTTGAATAAAGGGGGCCGTAATGTTTGTAGGTAAGACAGAGTTGTCTTCCCTTGAATTATCTCCACCTGCACCTTCCCTTTGATAAAATGGGGCTGATTTGTCTACCCCTGAAAAAATCCTTTGGCGATCTTGCGATGTCATGTCATGTCAAGAAAGTTGATACTCCTGAGTACGCAATAAACAAAGGCAGACCATAGCAAGGGGGACTACCAGGGCGGTATTGTTTGCAGGGCAGTTGTTTTTGTGATGAGAGCCGGTTGCGGCCGCTTGCAATGTCAGCGCTGTCTCCCTCTCGGAAATGTCCGGTTTTTTGACAATTTTTTTGACAGACAGACAGACAGACGGTCAGACCGACTAACCGACAGACAGACCAACAGAAGGACAGAGTGAGTTATAGAGCTGTTGTCACAGGTTTAAAAAAAAAAGTTGACATTATATCTTCACAATTCAGAAGACCAACTTCATGTATATGAATAAGATTAAAAGTTACAAGCGAGATCGGCAAAACACTGTCAGTCCGGAAATTTCCGTTCGTAGCGATCAGTGCTGAGTGTCTCTCAAAATCGTAATCACTTTCAGAACATCACAATCCCAATTCACGATGTCTTTGAGTAAAGTGTAAAAAACCCGAAAAAAAACCCAACCAAACACACAAAAAACAAAAACAAACAGAAAATCCACATTTGTGGCTTTGGCTGTGTGATAGTCTAACTGAAATGACTATTCCAACTTGGACCCAAATTCCAACCTTGCGCACGGCCGATTCTAGAATGGACCAGCAACAAGGGTTTCATTCTAGAATGGCACCCCTGTACTTGCGCAGGGTTAGAATTCCAACCTGGACCCGGTCCATTCTAGAATGAAACCGGATTCTAAGTTCGCGCAGAACACATGCATGCAAGCTTCTATCATGTTCGTGTGAGTGCTGCAGGGCTATTAGACGACTTTTCATTATTCTTGATTTGGAGATCCATGCAGGGTATTAGAAAGTGCAGAATATACACGTTTGAACAAATACAATGTGTGTTTGCTCTGAAAAAAAAAAGACGCAACAAACAAACATTGTATTTGTTTAAAGTATCACAAATATTTATTACCTGTATCTGCATGTTTTGATAATGATGAAGGGTAAATTACTTTGACGTGTGCTTTTTTTTTTTAACCACACTGATAACGAATGATAGAAACACAGACACACTTAATAACATATCCACAAAAATTGTAACAATAAATGTAAGCTGAACAATGCCTGCAACACATTTCAGGCCTCAGAAGGAAGTAATTATGAGATTCAGACAGAGAGAGAAAGCCCAACACGAAACCAGTTGTGAGATTTTTTATTTCATTATGTAATATTAAAAACACGACAACAACGTATTTCCTGTACTTAGTTTCGTGCAATTATGGATTGCAAAGTATGTCTAATTGAGTGGCATAAAGAGGCACAGTTGCATGAAAAACCAACTCGGATCTTGACTAGGATCAGGATTTTACATGGACACAACCTAGAATTTAACATCCTGGGGGGAGGGGGGTACTGCGCCTTTCACATCAAGATGTAAAGATCTATTTTAAATAATACTTATTAGAAGGGAACAAAATCAAACAAACTACATGTACAACAATCGTTCTGAGGGGAGAGAATTGCCTCTTCCGAAGAAATTACCTCCCTTGCTTTTCTTGTCGTGACTTATGTAGAGTAAAGTGAATAGAAAGTGAATCAGTCAGTAACAAAAAAAACCACAACATTTCTTAAGATCAATGAGGAGTCTTGAAGTATTTGTCAATGTTAATCTTGTATGCATAACAAACAATATATTACGGATTGATAATTAAAGAAAATCGTCTCTTCTACATGGTTGACCCCCCTAAAAAGGACACCCACAACCATGCAAATTACTTCTGCATCTGTTGAACCAATTATTTTATATATGGTATTCATTAACTTCAGTTTATGTTCTACCTTTCCAGTAAGTGGCAATTTTGTAAATTGAATGGTCTGACTTTTGTGCAATTTTAATTTTTTTCTCCAAATTCGGGGGTCGACTAAACAGAACAAGTTTTGACATTGAGCGGTAGCCATTTTTACCTAATTTAAACCCTTCAGCCTTTTACCTTTTTGATTATTTTGAATATTTTGAATGTCTGAGTATGTAAAAACATCCCCTTCAACCCCCAGGCTATCGATGACCTGAAGAAAGCATGCAGTTACAGCTAGGTTCAGGGCAATCCTCAGACACGAAAGCGTTGGTATCATTGGTGATGCAAAAGTTAGATAATTTAACCTACAAATTTGCCACTTTGTGAACTGCACATGCATAAAATCAAGTTTAAGTATGCTGAATATGAAGTTATCCAGTCAATTGGTGTAGAAGTTATAGCATTTCTGTCAGTTAACAGTATTTAAAATCTCTAAAGTAAAATCTGACATATTCGAAAGTTTTGCATAAACACCCAGACAATTTTTACGATACTCTCCTGAGCTTCTCCACTTCTCAGCCCTGTCTTGGAAATGAATTCGAATAAGGCAGTCAAAATAACTTAGTTTGGAGCACCCACCAATCAGAATAAGCATTAACTTTTGACACAGGAAATATCTTCTACCGAAAGCTCTCCTGGTTTTATTCTACATTTTTCCTGCATAATGGTAACAAATTTAATGATAAATCTAAACAACGAAGTGACTGTGGTAAGATGAACAAAGTTAAAAAACAAAGGATTACTGTAAATGGTTTACGAATCGAAATCTAAACAAGTTTTAATGATAAGTAAAATGATAAAAAAAATAAAATTAAAAAAAAGCTAACGTCCTCGCATTTGTCCAGAATTATTCCATGTTTAACATGGGAACAGAGGGATAATTGGTCTAAAGAATTTTTAAAAAGGAGGGTTAGGGTTATCTGTATGCAATGCCTGCTATAGGTGAAAGACTTTTGTGGAAGCCATGGAAGAATGCATCGCTGTTGTGCTGGTTCAGCTTGAGGTCCTGTCCTAGCGAATATCCTGCACACACAAAAACACGACTTTTTAAGCCACTTATGTTGCATTTCGTGACATAGCTTTGTTAAAACCGTGTGCCTGATAATAATGACAGATTTTGTTGATATACATTTTTTTTAAGACACCCCATATAATATTGTTTGACAATCTCTTTCAACATAGTTTACGAATCACCAATGTGTATACAAACGCAAATAACCCACAGGTCAATAAATTACTTTCCAGAGAGAGAGAGAGAGAGAGAGAGAGAGAGAGAGAGAGAGAGAGAGATTAAAACTAGAAAATGTGTGCTGTATAAAACAAGGATAATCACTGTCAAATCTTTGCTTGTACCTGCATGGTGTTTACTGCGCTATATACACAACCTGTTTTATTTCATTTATTTTTTTTATTTTTTTATTTTTTTTTGGGGGGGGGGGATGTTTTGTGATGAGGGTTTTTTCAAAGCCTTTACTGCTTTAGTCATTGAATCCACCCGACTTCGATTTATTGTTCAGTGATGGGTAATTGTGTGACCAACTATGTAAGTTAGTGATTGTTCTGGCTTCATACAATGACATTGCATTAATTTTATAAGTGTATGTGTGTGTGTTTCAGGCAAAAGCTGATATTACAGTCCTAGTTGTATGCAGTACCTCTGCTTCTTCGTTCAGGAATCAAAGTATACAATCTAAACCGATTATTTTGTTCAATAATGTTCAGCTTACCATCCCGAAGAAGGCAGTAACGTAAGTAAATTTTAAGGGGCTTATTGTCCGTCAGGTCTTAATTGCCTATATTGGACATGAATTGGTTTATACGATTCGAGTTTTACGCCCTCACGGCTTTTTGATGTTTGCGTGTTTAGGTGGTATCAGCCATCTGCACTTATGGTAGAATGACCAAGATCTTTAACGTGCCATTGTGGTGACACGGGGGTGGGAGATGGATACCGTCTCTGGGTCTGCACATAAAGTTGATCCGTGTCCGTCCCGGCCCGGATTCGAACCAGCGACCTCTCGATCACAAGTCCAGTGCTCTACCACCTGAGCTACCCGGGCCCCCCAGGCAGTAACGTGCCGAGATATTGATTATAGATATTAACGTACCTAACCTGGTTTCTGGTGTGTTTTCTTTTTATTTCAATAATGTAAATGTGTGACAACTTGCAGGGTACTTGATGTTCAGAGCAATTTTTCTGGCAAAAGACCTTTTATGGATCAAAGAAAACTTTTGTCATGGTGCACAAGTCAATCAATTTGGTTGATAAATAATTTGTGCTGCATTTTCCCTGGTTCCAAAACGTAGTATGTATTACCACATGTCCTTACCTGTCATTGGCATCACATGATTCTCTGCAAGCAGTCTTTTGTGGAAATACTTCATTTAACACTTGCACTTATAGTAGGTGGCTGTGGAACGGAGGACATGCAACGACAACGAACAACAAAAGACAAAGTGTGGAGTACACTCATTTTTGACTCACATGCGAAGCAAAAGTGAGTCTATGTACTCACCCGAGTCGTCCGTCCGGACGTCCGGAAAACTTTAACGTTGGATATTTCTTGGACACTATTCAGTCTATCAGTACCAAATTTGGCAAGATGGTGTATGATGACAAGGCCCCAAAAAACATACATAGCATCTTGACCTTGCGTCAAGGTCGCAGGGGCCATAAATGTTGCCTAAAAAACAGCTATTTTTCACATTTTTCCCATTTTCTCTGAAGTTTTTGAGATTCAATACCTCACCTATATACGATATATAGGGCAAAGTAAGCCCCATCTTTTGATACCAGTTTGGTTTACCTTGCGTCAAGGTCAAGGTCACAGGAGCTCTTCAAAGTTGGATTGTATACATATTTTGAAGTGACCTTGACCCTGAACTATGGAAAATAACTGTTTCAAACTTAAAAATTATGTGGGGCACATGTTATGCTTTCATCATGAGACACATTTGGTCACATATGATCAAGGTCAAGGTCACTTTGACCCTTATGAAATGTGACCAAAATAAGGTAGTGAACCACTAAAAGTGACCATATCTCATGGTAGAAAGAGCCAATAAGCACCATTGTACTTCCTATGTCTTGAATTAACAGCTTTGTGTTGCATGACCTTGGATGACCTTGACCTTGGGTCAAGGTCACATGTATTTTGGTAGGAAAAATGTGTAAAGCATGTGAGTCGTATGGGCTTTGCCCTTCTTGTTCTTAACATACGCTAAGTTTCTTTGAGAATGCTCCAAGTGAAAATCAGGGGTTCCTAGGCCTGATATCACAATTAAACAGCTTCTTCTCAGAATCAGGAGGGAAAAAACTGTTATATGGCGAGATGTCGTGACAAGAACAGACAGCAGCAGCAGCAACAACAACATTGCTAAATCGTCGCTTTAACAAAATTTCATGTTTAGCATCGCAGACAAAGCACGGCTACTGATCCGACCAAAGCCACACTTCATGCACGATGGGCACATTGTTATGGCCAGCTTGTTAACGTGCGCATTGTGTATGTTTTACATAGAATTGAATGTGTTTGTCGTTGTGTCTGTCATCTATCCTAGTCGTTTGATTTAGAATAAAGCAAACTTATTACAATGACGATTTTCTTCGGTTTTTGATGAAGGATTGGCATCAAGACTTTTCCTATTTTCCAACTCTGCCACCATACACTGGCCGTTCAGGTCTGCATGTCGACCACATGGTGTGTGATCAGATTTTTCGGACATGTTCACAATGCTTACATGACCACCAAATGGAAAATCAGTTGGTATTCGTTATGTTTTTGTGTTAGCACAATCTTCATACAAGTAAACAGAAACAGTTTTGTTGCAAACAGAGCCTTCATAAGAAAAAATGCTTCTAAGTCAAAATACATACCCCCTTTTTCGTATTGCGTAAAATATACCCATAAATTCTGGACACGACATCATATTTTTATTTTTTTCACAACAATGAAACCAAACTTTAGCATATGTTTTAGCAATATATTCACAATAAAACCTATGAGTTTGAAGGCTGCATCTTGTTTTGTTAATTTTTGAGAATTATTTTGCAAACCCATGCAAATGGCCAGTTTCTGGGGAGAGACTGGGGAGATAATGGCCAGTATAGAAAGAGTTAATAAGCAAACTAATGTCAGAAGTACAGGGGCTCACATCCATGAGAGGTGGCATAGGACAAATGTCATGGATAATGCAAAAGTGATAGGACATTTGTCCTGAACAAAAATAAATCAATAGGACATTTTTATATTTAGTCAAGTTTTGACTAAATATTTTAACATCGAGGGGGAATCGAAACGAGGGTCGTGGTGTCTGTGCGTGTGTGTGTGTGTAGAGCGATTCAGACTAAACTACTGGACCGATCTTTATGAAATTTGACATGAGAGTTCCTGGGTATGAAATCCCCGAACGTTTTTTTCATTTTTTTGATAAATGTCTGATGACGTCATATCCGGCTTTTCGTGAAAGTTGAGGCGGCACTGTCACGCCCTCATTTTTCAACCAAATTGGTTGAAATTTTGGTCAAGTAATCTTCGACAAAGCCCGGACTTCGGTATTGCATTTCAGCTTGGTGGCTTAAAAATTAATTAATGACTTTGGTCATTAAAAATCTGAAAATTGTAAAAAAATAAAAAAAAATTTATAAAACGATCCAAATTTACGTTTATCTTATTCTCCATCATTTTCTGATTCCAAAAACATATAAATATGTTATATTTGGATTAAAAACAAGCTCTGAAAATTAAATATATAAAAATTATTATCAAAATTAAATTGTCGAAATCAATTTAAAAACACTTTCATCTTATTCCTTGTCGGTTCCTGATTCCAAAAACATATATGATATGTTTGGATTAAAAACACGCTCAGAAAGTTAAAACAAAGAGAGGTACAGAAAAGCGTGCTATCCTTCTTAGCGCAACTACTACCCCGCTCTTCTTGTCAATTTCACTGCCTTTGCCATGAGCGGTGGACTGACGATGCTACGAGTATACGGTCTTGCTGAAAAATGGCATTGCGTTCAGTTTCATTCTGTGAGTTCGACAGCTACTTGACTAAATATTGTATTTTCGCCTTACGCGACTTGTTTTTTTTCTGGCACCAATTTTCGTGTTGGCAGCATGTTGCTTTTTCGAGAAAAAAAACCGCTAAGGGAGGCAACTGTCAACCGGTTCGGAGCATTCAGAGTTGCGACCCTTGGAAGCTCTTCTCTATAAAAAGCACATAAAGTCTCCCCAAGTTTCGTCTGCTTGGAGAGACACATCGCTTCGCAAAACATTGATAAAATAGCAAATCAAACTACTGTAAACTGGAAAGCACTGACAATGTCCGGATCAAATAAAAGCAATAAGACATATGTCCTCTTGCATGAAAAATGAATAGGACATTTGGAAAAAAATATCCGTGTATGTCCGATGTCCGACGTGGATGTGAGCCCCTGGAAGTAGGTATTTACCTTGTTTGCCTTCGCGTTCTTGATAGCCCGCTGCAGCATTTGTATCACTTCCCTTGACATTCAAAACGCCAATGTATTTCTGAAAGGAAAATAAAGATATTGACCGAAACATCACACAAGTGGTATATCATGCTAGGTTTTGTTTACAGTGCCTGTTCTACGACCACATCTGATTGTAAATTTGAATAAAGAAAAACTGTATCCATTTATTACTTCTCTATTTGTGTGTGTTTGTGTGTGTGCAGGGGCGGATCACATCATTTTTAAGGGGGAGTTTCCAAATTTCTTTTAGGGACAATTTGACGACGCGAAGCGTTTAGTTGAAGACGCGAAGCGTTCAACCTCCTTGGGGGGGAGGGGGGGGGGGGGGGTCCGACAAATGTTGATAAAAACAAGGAAAATGGATCAATCTGAGCCAAGAAACATCCCCTAATACACCTTCCAAAAAAGTAAATATATTAAGAAGAAAAATTTGAATCACAACAAGGACAATTGATCGATCTGGCGCAACCTGAGCAAACTAATTAGCCAACTTCTTTCCAAAATCGTCACTTAGAATACAAAGGCCGGCTCCTAAGTGGTCCGGAAACCCCGGAACCCCCCTCCGGATCCGCCCAGTGTGTGTGTGTGTGTGTGTGTGTGTGACCGATGACCTTCTCTAAATTCTAATCGTTGCGTTTGCATGGTAATAAAGTTTTAATACTGGATATGCCCATGAAAAAATATCATTTCTTGTGTGTGGCTAGGACCGTGACTTCTGCTTGCCTCGACGTCTTCAGAAAAGACACAAAATGCCAGCAGGCGTATGTTCTTGGAGCACTCAGTATGCCGTCATCTGCAAACAAATAAATACAAATTATTCAATTGTGAATAATATTTTGGTAGATAAACCTTGGTCTCAACATCAGAGAGTAATGACAACCCTCGTCAAAGACATCCCAGGAGAGAGAGAGAGAGAGAGAGCGCGCGCGTGACGTATTACGTAAGACTTGTGTGTGTATGACGTCTATAGCAGGAGAGAGTAATGACGTTTTGCAGTGACGTATTTTCATTCACTTTTTTTTGATCTGTCGAAGGATCTATGATCCGAAACGTCATGTTTGTTTTTTGTTTTCAGTAAAGAATCAACTCATCACCGACTTCTTTTCTTATTATTCAATTGTGTAAATAAAGAACAATCATTTTAATATTACAACAAAAAATTCATATAACTGTAGTCTTCACCAGAGACATCCACTACACTATCTTAAAATAAAACTGCCGTAAAAAATTGAAATACTATAAAACTTACCCCCACTCAGATCTATTTGGGATTATTCAAGTTTCAACCATGAAACGATGCCGGTTTGGACAGATCTGCTAGTTTGCCGCTGAAACTGAAATCAAAGGCGATCTTCAGAACTATTTCTAATCTTGTATTTGTGATTAATATAAAATACTGATCTTCCCAATAGAAGCTGATGTGTATACACATGACCAGGACAAGGTATTTTGTTTACAGGGCATTTACGCAGACGTCGCAGTTCAAAATATCGTTTTAGATCTGATTTTGTACAGCAGTCTATGTGATTCAGAATCGTCTGCCCTTTTTCGGTTTAACATTTTATGGACGATACGCGATTCCTATGAGACTACTCAATCATAACTGATGACAAATTCAGAAACAGATGATGGTTTCAAGTAGGCTACAGTAATGATTCGTTAAAAATGTCAAGCCACTCGTCGATCATTCACACTCAAAGAACCCAAGCCAAATCTGCTCTGGTTCCGAGCAGCTTTTTCCAACTGAGACTGCGAAAAGATAGACCACAAACAAGCGGCACTGTACCATGCTTTCGTTTATGTTGCTAAACAGATTAAATGTGCATTGTAAATGTGCTTACAGCAAAGAAATGCATCCTTACTTACCACAAAAATACTGGTACCACATGCATCGCACTTGTGTCTTCTTACCAAAACCTATCGATATGTTTGTTTACGATATATTGGTAATTACTAACCGTTAACTATTTTTCAAAAATCTTAAATGACTTTTAAGAATCAAAGAAAGATTCGCTAAAACGGTTGACTTCAGAAAATAAGCAATATTTTTCTGAACCATGAAATAAAAATCGAAAACTCCGTTTGATCTTTTATTTTGGTAGATTGATGACAACAGCCGGAACTGAAAGTACCAGAACCAAAAATTAAGGGCATTAATCAGGTAAACTAAGAAGATTGTCGTTCCTGGCGCGCACTTCACATGTCCGTCAAACAGTGTCCGAGTGAGAGAAAAAAAATTTTTTTCGCAGTTCGACAGTATATGAGGCCCTTCTTCATATCAAAGTGTAAAGGTTGCTGAACGATGTTTTTCCTTTTTGCTTGTTTAGTTACACTTTAAGTAAGTACTGCGTTTCCACCCTACCCGGAGACAAGCGTGACCCGTCTCTATTTTGGGGTGTGGTTAGTCGAGACATAAGACCTATATTAGATAGGTCCCTGGTCGAGACTATCTTGATATAGTCTCGGCGATGCGGGTTTTTAGGTGTTAATCTGTTACTTTGATGCCGACAGCTTGACTAAATCTTTTTATATCGCTTCACGCGACTTGTTTCTTTTCGTTTTGTTTTTCTAAAATCATTCAACCTTCTTTTCTTTTCTTCGTCACTCTTCTTTATTTTATTTTGCTCTTATCTCCTTTTTACATTTTGTCAAGTTTTGACTAAATGTTTTAACATAGACGGGGAATCGAGACTCGAGGGTGGTGGTGTATGTGTGTGTGTGCGTGTGTGTATGTATATATGTATGTATGTGTGTGTGTGTGTAGAGCGATTCGGCGAAAACTACTGGACCGATCTTCATGAAATTTAACATGAGAGTTCCTGGGTATAATCCCCAGACGTATTTTTCATTTTTTTGATAAAAATCTTAAATGACGTCATATCCGGCTTTTTGTGAAAGTTGAGGAAGCACCGTCACGCCCTCATTTTTCAACCAAATTGGTTGACATTTTGGTAAAGTAATCTTCGACAAAACCCGGACTTTGGTATTGCATTTCAGCGTGGAGGCTTTAAAACTAATTAATTAGTATGCTCATTAAAGTTGTCATTAAAATCGATTTTCATAAACAGATTTAAAAATGATTGCATCGTATTCCTCAATTTCTCCTGAATTCAAAAATATATACACATGTTATGTTTACTCTAAAAATGTGCTCAGAATTATAGAAAATAGGTTAAGTAAGTACTGCGTTCGCACGCTACGCGGAGACGAGCCTGACCCGTCTCGGTCTTTGGGGGTGGTTAGTCGAGACTATCTTGATATAGTCTCGGCGATGCGGGTTTGTTACTTTGATGCCGACAGCTTGACTAAATGTTTTTATATCGCTTCACGCGACTTGTTTATTTATTCCAAAGCATTTCGGTGGTTTCTGAAAAATTGAAAACCGCCACAACGAAGCTCACGATCGACTCACTGGTTCCATTCTGAGTCAGCCATCATCGAATGCGTCCGCAAACCAAGCACTGAGCTTGAATCACTGGTCCCGAGGTTAGAAGCAGCATTTATGAACAAAATGCAGACATAATCATTTAAGGAACACTCAGCTTCACGTAAACCATCAGTTTCTGGTCACAGACACTGTCAGGCTTTTACACACAGTACAAACATCCTTTCGTTTAAACATTCACAGTACCGGCACGGTTGGCCTAGTGGTAAGGCGGCGTCCGCCCTGTGATCGGGAGGTCGTGGGTTCATACCTAAGACTTTAAAATTGGCGTCTGGCATTATGGGGTTAGTGCTAGGACTGGTTGGTCCGGTAATGTGACTGGGTGAGACATGAAGCCTGTGCTGCGACTTCTGTCTTGTGTGTGACGCACGTTATATTATTATTTATATGTCAAAGCAGCACCGCCCTGATATGGCCCTTCGTGGTCGGCTGGGCGTTAAGCAAACAAACAAACAAACATTCACAGTGGCGTGGTGGTGAGACATCGGTCCCCTAATCGGGAGGTCGTGAGTTCGAATCCCGATCTCCCAGGTCAACTTATGTGCAGACCTGCTAGTGACTTAAATCTATTTATGACTTTCCGGGGCTACGAGGTTGAAAAATAGGGATACAATCATGTACAGAATTCTGTACAGCAAACGCTACCCGAAACCCCACCTATACGGCGTGTATGACCTTGAGAGCTTCAGTCAACGCTTGAATTTTGCAGGGATAACATCCGGTTTGCTCTCTGATCATATTTTATCGTCAAGGGGAAGATTCGAACTCTCGACCTCGAGACTTCGTGTCGCATGTCCTAACCACTAGGCTACTGCGCCAATCGAGAAAAAGAAGGAAAAACATTGATATGAATTCATGTTATGTTATTCTTGAAGCAGCATGATTCATATCTCTATCCGCCCATTGTTCAGAAGTGAATACATGTATAACTATTTCTTAGATGTCTGTTTTCAACTGCTAATGTCATTTTTCTTGCATGTTGTAAATAGAGATATCGCAGCTATTTGCATGGCGCGAATGTCGTGTAGCATGACGGTGTAAACATGTACTGCGATTCCGTGAAACATGTTTGCAAATAAAGGCAAATTTTAATGGCAATTTTTACGTTTTTGCAACGCATGAATGGTAATTCAAGCGTAGAAAGATATAAAATTATCTTCTTTTTTTTTAATCTTTGACAACACTGGTGAAGTGGCCTAGCGGTTAAGACATCGGCCCCGACATTTCGAGGCCCCGAGGCCTTGAGTTCGAATCCCTGCCAAGTCGTTTATTTTTTCTGCTCGATCCTTCTCGACAAATATGCTCAGCTCTGAGAGAGCAAACCGGATGTTACCACTGCAAAATTCAAGCGTTGACTGAAGCTCTCAAGGTCATACACGCCGTATAGGTGGGGTTTCGGGTAGCGTTTGCTGTACAGAATTCTGTACATGATTTTATCCCTATTTTTCAACCTCAGTCGTAGCCCCGGAAAATCATAAATAGACCACAGCTTTAACCCCCTTCGTGTGTACACGCAAGCACAAGACCAAATGCGCACGGAAAAGATCCTGTAATCCATGTCAGAGTTCGGTGGGTTATATATAGAAACACGAAAATACCCAGCATGCCTCCCCCGAAATCGGCGTATGCTGCCTGAATGGCGGGGTAAAAACGATCATACACGTACAAATCCACTCGTGCTAAAACATGCTCCGTAAAGAGCAAGCATTTTTCAAAGAATTTATTTTTGCGTGGCCAGCCGGATTGTCTAGTACCACAATCGGACGCCTCGTTTTAGCGCTAGAACTAACTTTTAAAATCTAAATAATAAATTGACAGCTTGTAACACAAGCATTCTTAAATCATAAAATATTTCTTTTTTCAAGACAAGATCAGTACAACTCGAAGTTTTGGAAACTTTAAAAAAGGGAGCCCGGAGGCAGGTCACGCAAAGGTCGTGTTTCCCCAAGCAGACGAGTTTTCTGCATGTCGCTTGCTTCTTTTTGAAGTCAACCGCCGCCGATAAGTTCGTGTGTCTCGCAGTCGTTTGTTGCATTTTAGATTCAGAGGTACACAATTACGTGCTATTGCAGATACAGAGAGTCGCATTGAAATCACAAACCGTGACGACAAAATTGTGAAATAAAGGAAAGTGTGTGACACGGGACCACGATGGCTAAAGGGTAAACTAAACCACGAAATCTGGTGTGTGGTTTACGCAAGCTAAATAGCCATTACAACGAACTGTGTCATATAATGCTGTTAAATGTTATTGCAAGCGTGTTCCATAAGGTTAGAACTGCTTTTTTCGTGAGAAGATTTAAATCGTTCTGTAAACCATTTGAGGCAGACTGGGCTTTTAACATGGTAATGAATAAAAAAAAAATCCTTTTTTTGCAGTTATGACTGGCTGACAAAACGTAAATCTGCCTCGCATCGAATTACTTCGACCGGCACAGGGAGGATTTAAGGAGTAGAATAATCAAATCAACCGGACCTTTTGAGGTCCGATAAGTTGCACGTTCATAAAGATTTTTTTTTAAGTTCAATTCAGAGAACTGTGGTCTTTGCTTTTTGGGAGAAAGATTTATGGAGACCAGCCAGTGTAATGTGTTAGACTCAGAAAGACTTGTATCTCGGCAAGAGCACGATCATGAGCGATTGACCGAAGCGGCTTCTGATTGGTCCACTGTGGAACAAGCTATTATATTTCGGGGGGGGGGGGGGGGGGGGACGGATACAAACGGTACTTTACAAGAGCGTTGGTTTTTCTGCATGTGATAGGGTGGAGTGGAAAGGGGGAAAATAGGCCAGGAAGCATAAATGAGACGCCAAGACCGACTGGTTGCGATAACGTGACTTTTATTTAACGTACACCAGAAAGCAGTGTAGTTCCTTCCTTAAAGCCATATGTACTCGATGACTATACACGCTAATTGTTTTACCAACAGCTGGAGACATGCTAAATTAAGTTCCCTGCAAAATATTGTGGTCTAGGACCCCTTCAATGTTGAGATATGTTAATTTTCATTTTGATCTGGATCGTCCTATTTATAGATTTGCCAACAGAGGTAGCGTTGACGCAAGGGAAATAACTCCGCGTCTTTGTTTACATCCAAAGTTTTTGAGACTCTAAAACAAGCTGTAATGCATGTATATTGTCCGCGCATGGCGACATATCGTCATTACATGGTCTTATGGTGCGTTTGACATCGATTATGGGCAAACTACACTTTGTAAACACGGGAGCGCGTACATATGCCTTTAATATACAGCCGCACACAACTCGTCGGAACTTGAATTACGATCCCGGTCGAAAGTCACTTCGCTGATATAAACCCAGCTCTAAAACGTTTGTTCAACTGAACACACACACAAAGTCTCTCTAAACAATCCTCGAATCACTCCTTCGCCAAAATACAGTTATAATGGCCCAAACTACACTACTTGCATTGATTATTACAGAAACACAAACATCGTTCAACTACAACTAAAACATCACAATCCAAGATGATACGCACACTGACACGTCTTCACACTTCGAAATCACACCGGGTACTCTTCTAGCCCACGCTATTATTCTGACTCACGCGCGCACCCGTTCAAACAATCAACCAATAAGAAACCAGCCTACAATTAGCTACAACACACAATAATCCTAGCGGGAGACACAACTTGGGTCAGGGGAAGATAATAGACAGGGAGTAAAAGAGAGGGACAACAGTACATGAAATCGCCACACGGTTACATCCCCCCCCAGCTCTATACCAACTGCGTCCTCGCAGGTAGGGGAAAGGCTCCTAATATGGACCGGCTCCTAATATGGACCACCCCCTGTTCTGACAAACTAACGGCGCTAGAGCGCTCAAAACAATTTCATTCGTTTTATTCACCCTCTCTGGATGAGTTGCACATGTCAAAACATGAAACAACAAATAAAATCAGAAACAGTAACGGATGACACGCACAGTCACCCAACACAAACCTCAAAACCGTTAGGCTTTTTCGCTTTTTTTCACTTTTGGCAGCGTTCACTCTAAATGTGCCGCCTAAAACGGACTCGTTTCTGTCCACAGCCAAAGCTTTCATAACACAAAAATGGCTATATATGACAGCTAAGGCAGTATTTGTTACATTTTAACAGTGTGTACCCCGAGTTTCTACTGCAAACAAAAAATAATAGCAAAACCTCAAAGTATGTGTGAGTCCCCTAATATGGACCACCTTCAACAAATCGAGGAAAATAAAAACTAAAGGCAATTTTAATTAATTCATTAAGAAGCTTGCTGAAAATAACCTATAACTAGCCCTCGAGATTTCAAAAAAATATAACAAATAGTCTTTTTTTTGTGGAAGTTGATAATTTCACTTATTTTCACTCTGTTTTTGATAAGCTTCTTCAGTTTCCTGGTGTGCTTCAAATAATGCTCTCATCAACCCGAAATCTAAAGCATATTTGAATTAGTCTGACTTGCACACTAAGTTGTATCATGTTATTTTGAAGTATAGGGGGCTTTTTACAGTGATTCGTGAAGGCTGCTTCACTGGTCCATATTGGGCGCCCAGGCTCCTAATATGGACCATTTGTGATTTTTTTCTGTATTTATTTTTTGCTGAAGGTCTATCAAAGCTATTTCACTCTAATTAGGCCTAACTGTTCAACTAAGAGAGAAGGACTACCAACCACAAAATGAAACTTCTTCGCAAGAAAACAAGCTAGTTATCAGCAATAAAGAAAAAGTGGTCCATATTAGGGGCCTTTCCCCTACAACGCCTCCGGATTAGCTCAAAATGACATCTATTAATCAAACACAAAAACAAACACAAGTTCACCCAAATGAAACAACAAATAAAATTAGAAACAGTAACGGATGACACGCACAGTCACCCAACCCATTCATACAAGACACAATACAACAGGCAATCAATAATCATAGTGAACACACAGTCTCTTTGCAGAACACGAACAATCTCACAAATGACACATTGCCCACATGACAGCAGCACATTATTAACCTGACTGTTTACTGTAGACGGATGGCGGGGACATGACAGCGGCACACTTATTACTCACACAAGTCCGACTGTTCAAAATAAATAAAATCAAGTTAATCCCATGACTGCTCAGAACGACGACAATCTCTGCCGTATACGCTGTGAGCGGCGCACAGGCACAGCAGCTGGAGGAGTGACCAGAGGTTCTGGGTCTCTAGCCAGAGGCTGGTCTTGGACTCGCAGTACTGGCACTGGAAGCACCTGGGCCTGTGGAACAGGTGCAGGGGCCGCTGGCTGCACCGGATGAGGCTGGGAAGACAGGGCGTGCGATGCGGCAGACAGTGCCTCAGTCGGGGAACGTTGGGGTAGCAGGGACTTGGGGGCAAAATTAAGTAACGAATCCCAAAATGAAATCAGCTGAGCGTCGTGTAGCTGCACGGGGACGGGGGTTGTCGCCAGCCGATGCTGTTCCTCAGTCTGTCTGACAGCTTTGCTCACGGAGAGGTTGCGTGATGGATGTTGACTGATGACTCACGCGTTTCTCACTTGGCCGTCTCAATGACAGCGGTTGTTGACCTCCATGACGCTTGGTAGGGCACCTGCTCTGTAGATGGCCGTGGCGGTTACAAAGCCAACAACGTGGCTTCGCGGATGGCTTTTGTTGTGATGCAGCTGGCGTGTGTTGGTGCAGGGCAGCGCGTAGCTCTGCTGACTTGACGGCGAGTTCGCTAACTTGTAACTGCAGGCTGCGTAACTCAGTGCTGCTCTCTGTAGGAACAGCGGTTTGTTGCTTCGCCACCACCACCTCGAAATCTTCTCTCATCCACCTGAGAGCTTCTGCGCGGACTGCAGCAAACGTGACAGCCTCACGCCCTCTCACAAAGCGCATGAGGTCCCGTCTCATTGCAGGCAAAAACAGTCCGTGCATGAATCGATCACGAAGTGCAGCATCGGAAACTGTACTGGCAACAACAGCATTCGTCTTCACCTGCAGAGCCTGCAACCTGTGGGCATATGAGAGAATGCCCTCCTCTTGGCTCTGGCAGGTGTTGTAGAACGATGAAAGCAATGAAGAAATGCTGGCGTGGTCTCCAAACGTGTCCTGCAGGATGGTCAAGACAAGGTCAGCCGTGGCAGTCGCCTGAGGGGGGTGCAGGTTGATCTCCTTCTTTGCAGGCCCAGCAAGTGACTGGATCAGCCATTCAGCAGCCTCGCCGCCCAGCGCCTCCAGGTTGAAGTGGGCAATGATGCGACGAGCCTCTGTGACGTAGTCGTCTAGCGGACAGCCATCTTTGCTGCTGGTGAAGAGGGGAAGCCTGGGAGGGGAGAACATCTGCCACTGGGGTCTAGGAACCCCGTCGACCGCCATCTTGGATACGCCGAGTACCTCCTACACTGCTTTCTGATGTTAAACTACGGCGTCTCTACTTCCTGAATCCTGCTCTGTAGCGCCAGATGTGATAGGGTGGAGTGGAAAGGGAGAAAATAGGCCAGGAAGCATAAATGAGATGCCAAGACCGAGGTTGCGATAACGTGACTTTTATTTAACGTACACCAGAAAGCAGTGTAGTTCCTTCCTTAATATACAGCCGCACACAACTCGTCGGAACTTGAATTACGATCCCGGTCGAAAGTCACTTCGCTGATATAAACCCAGCTCTAAAACGTTTGTTCAACTGAACACACACACACAGTCTCTCTAAACAATCTTCGAATCACTCCTTCGCCAAAATAGAGTTATAATGGCCCAAACTACACTACTTGCTTTGATTATTACAGAAACACAAACATCGTTCAACTACAACTAAAACATCACAATCCAAGATACGCACACTGACACGTCTTCACACTTCGAAATCACACCGGGTACTCTTCTAGCCCACGCTATTATTCTGACTCACGCGCGCACCCGTTCAAACAATCAACCAATAAGAAACCAGCCTCCCTACACACCTACAATTAGCTACAACACACAATAATCCTAGCGGGAGACACAACTTGGGTCAGGGGAAGATAATAGACAGGGAGTAAAAGAGAGGGACAACAGTACATGAAATCGCCACACGGCTACATGCAGAAAAACTGTCACTGATTATTCCGAAGAAAAGGTTAATCGCAATAATGCCGCGGAAAAACATGCAAACATTATGCTGCGGAAAAACTGTTTTGCTGCGGGAAAAAAACGATGCTTCAGTGGATGATGTCATTATTCAGTTATTCCCCGGAAAAAACGTTTTTGCTGCAGCATTTCTGTTTTTTCGGGGAATAACTGACTCAGTAAAGTCATAATCCGCTAAGGATATCAACTGTTTTGGTGTGTAGCTGTAGAGAGAGTAGTATTGTGTATTGAGCTACAACCTGAAACTTCGTTTTTGCCGAGTATGTGTTTGAAAAGAACTTTTATGTGTGGCTGGAACATGTGTTTGATAGCTGATTTTACATCAGCGAGATGAGTTTCGTCAGACCGGGATCGTGAGTTCTGTGACGAGTTGTGTAAGCGTGTGCTGGCTTGTACATTGATGACTGTGAACTACACTGCCTTCTGGTATGTTAAATAAAAGACAAGTTACTATAACCCCTGTCTTGGCGTCTCTATTGAATGCTTCCTGATCTGTGCACCCCTTCCACTGACTCCACCCTTTCCGATCTGGCGCATGCGAGCACATGATTAGGGAAGTAGAGACGCCGTATTTAACATTAGAAGGCATAGTGTAGAAGGTACTCGGGGACCAATCCAAGATGGCGGTCGAGGTTGCTGCAAGACCCAAGTGGCAGGCGTCCCCCCCCCCCAGATTCCCCCTCGTCACAAGCAGTGATGATGACTGTCAGCTAGACGACTTCGTCACAGAGGCTCGTCGTATCATTGCACACTTCAACCTGGCGGCACTGGGAGGCGAAGCTACTGAGTGGTTGAGTCCAGTCTCTTGCTGGGACTGCCAGGAGAGAGAGAAACCTTCGTCCCCCACATGAGACCGCCACTGCTGACCTAGTCCTGGCTATCCTGGAGGACACTCGAGAAATCGGAAGGTCGTGAGTTCAAATCCCGGCCGCGGCTGCCTGGTGGCCGGTGTCACGAACTGAAAACTCTGCCTGAACAATCCCTCTCAATGCGGTCGCATTGCATGCGCTAACATGGGGAGATCAATCAGGTCGTGAACAACCTAACCCTAACCCATGGTTCGTTCGGTCAAAGGGTCGCATTTTTTAAGTCCAAGATTGGCGCATGCGCATTGACCGCATTGAGAGGGATTGTTCAGCAGAGTTTTCAGTTCGTGACACCGGGTTAAGGGTGGAGAAGAAGAAGAAGAAGATCTTCAGAGGTGTGAAAAACGTGCGACTATAAAGCTCCTCAGGGGTTGAAATTTACCTATTTTTGATCGTATCACTGAAACATTTACTTTTTGTGACTGAACGCAAACAAACATGCACTCTTTTGTAGTCTCGGCCGCTAGCCGCCTTATTATGAGTTTTTGTCGGAATCTGACGTCACATGGCCCAAAGAAGGCAAATCCAATGTTTAAAGCTGTGGTCTTTATGACTTTCCGGGGCTACGAGGTTGAAAAATTGGGACAAAATCATGTACAGATTTCTGTACAGCAAACACTACCCGAAACCCCACCTATACGGCGTACCTATACGGCGTGTATGACCTTGAGAGCTTCAGTCAACGCTTGAATTTTGCAGTGGTTTGCTCTCGCAGAGCTGAGCATATTTGTCAAGAAGGATCGAGCAGAAAAAATAAACGACTTGGCAGGGATTCGAACTCGGGGCCTCGAAATGTCGGGGCCGATGTCTTCACCGCTAGGCCACTTCACCAGTGGTGTCAAAGATAAAAAATTGATAATTTTATATCATTCTACGCTTGAATTACCATTCATGCGTTGCAAAAACGTAAAAATTGACATTAAAAGTTGCCTTTATTTGCAAACATGTTTTACGGAATCGCAGAACATTCGCGCCATGCAAATAGCTGCGATATCTCTGTTTACAACATGCAAGAAAATGACAAGAACAGTAATTGAATCTCTCCAAAGCTCTGTGCAGTTGAAACCAGACATCTAAGAAATAGTTATACATGTATTCACTTCTGAACAATGGGCGGATAGAGATATAAATCATGCTGCTTCAAGAATAACAACATGAATTCATATCAATGTTTTTCCTTCTTTTTCTTAATTGGCGCAGTAGCCTAGTGGTTAGGACATGAGACACTAAGTCTCGAGGTCGAGAGTTCGAATCTTCGCCGTGGCGTTTATTTTTTCCCCTTGATCTCTCTTGAAGATAAAATATGATCAGTCTTGAGAGAGCAAACCGGATGTTATCTCTGCAAAATTCAAGCGTTGACTGAAGCTCTCAAGGTCATACACGCCGTATAGGTGGGGTTTCGGGTAGAGTTTGCTGTACAGAATTCTGTACATGATTGTATCCCTATTTTTCAACCTCGTAGCCCCGGAAAGTCATAAATAGACCACAGCTTTAATGGATGCATAGTCTTTTAAAAAACACCGCATGCATTGCAGGAAAAACCGTAGAATTTGAAGTGGAAGCACAAATGACGTTTGACACGTTGGCCTCTTAATCTCCGGTTGTTCACCCAGACAGGGTGTGTCTAAAACACGCGGGAACACACGGGAACGGTTTTAAGTAGGCTGTTCAGTTGAGAGTCCTTAGAATCTCATATTATTGCATAACTCACCATTCATTTGATCACGCCATTTTCTTGAAGGATCCTTCCAGAGCTGCGATACACTTTTTGGCATTCTGTAGAAATACCTTTCAAACACGTCGGCGCGAGGGTTTTTGTCGATACCCCTATGACCCTAGCTAACGCTCGGACAGCAGCATCCGGGCTCTTTGTAACGAGCTATTTCTTTACATGTGTAACCAGGTTCGAAAAACGAAGAGGAATCAAATCGACTACTGATCAGCCATTTGTGACCAGGTTCCAAAAAGATGGAACTTTAATCGATGATGATTTGATGTTATGATGAGATGTGTAAGGGCCGGACTCACTGGACTATCACTCACGGACACAAAGACACGCACGTCTTTCTCTCTCTACTTCCGTCCACAACAGATGTGACAACCGGCAGCAAAAGATACAAGGAACTTAGTCGATAAATATCGACAGGGGGCCGACTAATGGTTTAAATGTGAAATGTGTGTATAATAATGGGTGTGGGTCTGAAATGAAGTTAGGTAGTAGTTAACATTTGTTTTGAATAATTATTGGTATTTTGACAATGTGGGTAGCATGGAAATGTAAGCATTTGAATGTAAATCTTCGGTACCATTGTACCCAGGAAGAGAGACGAGAGATAGGAGTAGGTTGCAATAGCTTGTGTGGTCTTTGAGTTTTGTTTTTGGAAAGATATTGTTAAAGAAAAAGAAGACAATTACAGTTATGCAATATTTATTGTGAAAACCAACGATTGTACAAAGAACATGTGAAGCAACATTATGTCTATGATGGTGTGAAGAAAATTAGTTATGATTTATACTATTATTATTTAGACTTGAGACTGACAGTGTTGTGACGAGCGTTGGCTAATGGTAACGAGTACATATGTGTGTAGTTGTGGTGTGTGTGTTTGCGCGTTGGTTTGGATTATGGGTGTCATTTGTAAAACAGATGTGACAGTAATAATGGAGTTCACATCAGTGAGGTTAGTTTGAAATGGAACACACGCACGTTTTTGAAAAAACAAAATGAAATTTTGAACCATGAGATCTTTATTAAATAATAAACTGAACATCAGCAAAACATCAAAGCAATTATTAATAAGGTTTGAAAAGCTTGACTTACTATGTTAAATAGTGGATTGAAGGCTGAAAACGTCATTTACAAATTACATCTGAGATGGGGAGGGCGGGTGGGGGAAGTGCTGAAAGTGTGGATGAGAATTTAAAAAAAAATGCTGAGTGACAACAGGGAGGTTAAAGGCTGCCCTTTTCGTAGCGTTCATTAATTAATTCCTATTGTTTACATGTGCCAATAATGTTATAAAACTGTACCTAAGGGGATATAATAACGATTGGCTGTAGCTTTCGAACACAGAAAAAATTATTCCAGTATTGCAAAGTGGTTTTGATAGTGTCGAATGTAAACAGAACAGTCTCAAAGTGAAAGTGGATGTTTTCCGGAAATTGCGAAGTTAACAAGAATACAGAAAAGCGCGCTTTCCTGCTTGGCACAATACGCTACCGCGCTAATCTGGCGTGTCAATATCACTACGTTTTGGACGTGGAAGGTGAGCGATTTCCTTCACTCGGGGATTGACGACGCTGTACTGTCTGTGTTGACGGTCTAAAAATAGCCCAACCTCTGCTTTGAGACACATGTTTACCGCCCTCAGCGAATTCAAGAAATCACCCCCCTCCTGCTAGGTACACGTGCACTCAAGTTAACCTCTGCTTTGACCTGTGTGCCAAGAGTCAGATGAGAGAGAGAGAAAGCGAGAGCGAGAGAGAGAGAGAGACACACACACACACATAGACAGAGACAGACATAGAAAGACAGAAGCGGAGAGACTCAGAGGGAGACACAGACAAAGACATACATACAGAGAGAGAGAGAGAGAGAGAGAGAGAGAGAGAGAGAGAGAGAGAGAGAGAGAGAGAGAGAGAGAGAAAATGTAACTGATCTCGTGAGAACGGTTGAGGCCTTGCAAGGTTTTGACGGCAGCAATAATTATTGTAGTTCTCCAAGACTTTATTTCTGTTTGATTTGTAATATGTTGGGAAGACATATTTATCAATTGATCAACAAAATAAAACATAATACAAAACGACACAACATTGTTAAAATCATTATTGGCCAACGTTGAACGTTTACGAAGGCCTCAATCTTCCCGCGCCGTAGACCAGATTAATAGGTGCTTGATTTTGGTATTTTGATTTACATAACATTAAACTTTTCTTGGGGTTCATTGTCATGGCAACAGCCATATTAATATTATATGATGTATAATATTATATTTCAGCATATGTGAATTACATGTCATCATACCAAACTGTCATACATTTTTATTCCTACATTATTCTGATTGATCACAACCAAACCTACTATTATTGGACACATCCAAATGCAAGCGCCTGTTCTTGACAACTTGCCATTGATCTAAAAATATATTTTTAGATCAGTGCAACTTGCTTGGATCTCTTGTTTGGTCTGTAGGTAAAATGTACAATGTATTTTCTGATTTGTGCACAAAAGCTTTTCTTTTTATTCTTTTTTTTTTTTAACATAACAATGTTTAATGTCACTGTATGTTTGAAAGACCATGGTCACATTTGTAAAACAAATGTTAAATTAGAAAATAAATAACATTTTGGTTCATGATTTTTTCCTACACCTGTGCTGAAAATAAGACATAAAAATGTTGGTATATAAGTCACTCAAATGCAGTATAGTATGAATGTTTTGAGTTTGTTGCGGTTGACCCTGCACAGTTCTACCTATGATGTTTTTGTCACCATAGGGTGACGTATTTCACAACTTCCTGTGTTACACAAACTCAGTGATGACCAATTTTGCCTTCACCCCTCCCATAGGGTGACGGATTTCCGGCATAACTTTCTACTGATGAACAATGTTGCCTTCACCCCTCCCATAGGGTGACGGATGTCACAACTTCCTGTGTACACAAACTGATGACGTATTTCAACAAAATGGCGCTGCCCATGGTCAACCTCGAAACTAACCGTATGAATGGGGGCCTCAGTGTCCTGGCCCCCATAATAATGAGCATGGTATTCTTTATTCCTGCGTCTCTCTTCCCTCTCCGCCGCCGCCTACCCAACGTAAGCCGGGTGCATGGCTACAGTCACAAAATACAAGGTTGACTACATCTCCTCAGTTAGTGGAGCACACTACAAAAAAACCATGTCTACACTATCTTCTCAGTAAACATCTCAAACGCTATCATGTACATAGGGATGGGTGCCCGGGGGTCAAAGTCCCTGTGACCAATCAAAAGTTAGCTAACAAAACTGACATCGCATCTCATTGGTCAGTTAAGCAAGCAAACAAAGCTGAGACAATCTTACACACACACGAGGCTGCATGAAAGACTCGAGGAAAGCGACATTCTAACACCTTTTTAATGAGGCTTTGATCTGAGCGCATCAAATATTACCACACGCACGTGTTGTCGGCGGCTACCCCGGGTCGGTCATAACAGTTACGCAACTGACCACCTGCAGGCCAGCGGCTACCCGTCAGTCTCTTCCTAGTGAGAGCGGCTTGACGTCAAAGGACAAAGACAAGTCAGAACATTGACGCAGACAGCTAAGCGCGCTTAGGATCTACGGGTGACTGGACATGTGCATCTCAAAATGTAATTGAGAACAGATAATGGCATTACACAAAACATAAAGCGATCGGCAACATGAACTACAAACACTAGACTGCAAAATGACAATAGCTTTAATCTAACATTGGGGACAGTATGTCCACCCTGCCGGCACAATAGAATGGTATCGTCGGCAAAGAGACGGACTGTAGACACACACAAACAGGCACACATACACTTGGAATACACACGCACAGAAGAAATAAAT
Organism: Littorina saxatilis; assembly: GCF_037325665.1. NCBI lineage: Eukaryota > Metazoa > Mollusca > Gastropoda > Littorinimorpha > Littorinidae > Littorina > Littorina saxatilis. Next base: position 17,118,982 of record NC_090248.1, read on the forward strand.
CAGTGTCCCTATCGAATTAACTTTCACTTTGCTGGTGTTGCGTCAAGTTTTCAGTTGCACCGGCAGCATCATTCGCCGAAGAAACTGCCAATTCAGTACTGAAGAACGAAACGGGATACGTTCGGCAAATCCACATAGCCACCACAAAAAAACAAGTCGCGTAAGGCGAAAATACCACATTTAGTCAAGTAGCTGTCGAACTCACAGAATGAAACTGAACGCAATGCCATTTTTCAGCAAGACCGTATACTCGTAGCATCGTCAGTCCACCGCTCATGGCAAAGGCAGTGAAATTGACAAGAAGAGCGGGGTAGTAGTTGCGCTAAGAAGGATAGCACGCGTTTCTGTACCTCTCTTTGTTTTAACTTTCTGAGCGTGTTTTTAATCCAAACATATCATATCTATATGTTTTTGGAATCAGGAACCGACAAGGAATAAGGTGAAAGTGTTTTTAAATTGATTTCGACAATTTAATTTTGATAATAATTTTTATATATTTAATTTTCAGAGCTTGTTTTTAATCCAAATATAACATATTTATATGTTTTTGGAATCAGCAAATGATGGAGAATAAGATGAACGTAAATTTGGATCGTTTTATAAATTTTTATTTTTTTTTACAATTTTCAGATTTTTAATGACCAAAGTCATTAATTAATTTTTAAGCCACCAAGCTGAAATGCAATACCGAAGTCCGGGCTTCGTCGAAGATTACTTGACCAAAATTTCAACCAATTTGGTTGAAAAATGAGGGCGTGACAGTGCCGCCTCAACTTTCACGAAAAGCCGGATATGACGTCATCAAAGACATTTATCAAAAAAATGAAAAAAACGTTCGGAGATTTCATACCCAGGAACTCTCATGTCAAATTTCATAAAGATCGGTCCAGTAGTTTAGTCTGAATCGCTCTACACACACACACACACACAGAGACACACACACACACGCACATACACCACGACCCTCGTTTCGATTCCCCCTCGATGTTAAAACATTTAGTCAAAACTTGACTAAATGTAACAAGTCGCGTAAGGTGAAAATACAACATTTAGTCAAGTAGCTGTCGAACTCACAGAATGAAACTGAACGCAATGCCATTTTTCAGCAAGACCGTATACTCGTAGCATCGTCAGTCCACCGCTCATGGCAAAGGCAGTGAAATTGACAAGAAGAGCGGGGTAGTAGTTGCGCTAAGAAGGATAGCACGCTTTTCTGTACCTCTCTTTGTTTTAACTTTCTGAGCGTGTTTTTAATCCAAACATATCATATCTATATGTTTTTGGAATCAGGAACCGACAAGGAATAAGATGAAAGTGTTTTTAAATTGATTTCGACAATTTAATTTTGATAATAATTTTTATATATTTAATTTTCAGAGCTTGTTTTTAATCCAAATATAACATATTTATATGTTTTTGGAATCAGAAAATGATGGAGAATAAGATGAACGTAAATTTGGATCGTTTTATAAATTTTTATTTTTTTTTACAATTTTCAGATTTTTAATGACCAAAGTCATTAATTAATTTTTAAGCCACCAAGCTGAAATGCAATACCGAAGTCCGGGCTTCGTCGAAGATTGCTTGACCAAAATTTCAATCAATTTGGTTGAAAAATGAGAGCGTGACAGTGCCGCCTCAACTTTCACGAAAAGCCGGATATGACGTCATCAAAGACATTTATCAAAAAAATGAAAAAAACGTTCGGGGATTTCATACCCAGGAACTCTCATGTCAAATTTCATAAAGATCGGTCCAGTAGTTTAGTCTGAATCGCTCTACACACACACACACAGACACACACACGCACATACACCACGACCCTCGTCTCGATTCCCCCCTCGATGTTAAAACATTTAGTCATAACTTGACTAAATGTAATGAACCAAAATAAAAATACCTTCCCCCGAAACTCGACTGAAGTATATTACAACAAGACAAGAGGCGAAGCCTTCAAGGCCGGCTCACGTAAGAAATCGACAAACAGTAACAAACTCAATCACTCCGTCACACATACACACGCACACAGTAAGCATAGGTCATTAGGTGACGGTGCAAGAGTGCGAGACACTAGATCTAGATCTCACGTTCTGTCTGTAGCCTACTTACGGGGCACGACTGACTGCCAGATGGCGAGATCGACACTGCGCTTTCGACAGCGCTTCCTCGCGCAGACACTGGAAACACGCTGTGCAGATTAACCTGTAGGAAATCTCCTTTGGTATCTTCTTAATCTATTTTTCTGGAGCTACGAAACCGAACAATGTGAAATCGTCTTCTCCGAATCGGCGAACTGCAGCTCGGTGATAACTGTATCTATACCACAATCCTTCACGCGATCTGACCTAACCTTGACCCGTGACCTGGTCTACAGACCACACACGACACAACTTACCAGTCACCTGTTTTTACCCCCCCCCCCCCCCAAAACCCCCCACCACCCGTTTTCTTTGGATACACACTTTAACTACATACGTGCCGACGAAATGTTGATCATTGCTTCAATATTTTGAAGCTGTTGCTTGGATAATAACCAGGTAAAATTAGTATTTCGGTGTTTAGTCAAATGTTAAAGTTTCTATCACACACACACACGCACAGACAGACAAAGTTTAGCATCGCATAGGCTACACTTACGTGAGCCAAAAACTAGTCAACGCGGGCGTAACTTGAGTTGAGTTTCCCCAGAAACTCTCAGTGCAGGTTTGTAGAAACTCACAGTATATCGCGCGTTTAACAATAACTGCACTGAATTTAAGCAGGTGTTTTAGGGGAGAAACATAGCACAGAGGCCACAGTTTTTCGACAATTCGGGCCCTTGAATTTTTTTTCTCAAAACCTTTGACTGCCAGTGACTCATCAGTGATCCAGTCCGGATTATGGGATTGCATTTTAGCTTGGTACCTTTAACTTCAAATGTGTTTATGAAATGTTCAGTTATTCTGGCTTCACTGTTTTGCTAATTTTTTACTCAAGTTAAAATTGAAACTGATCAGTTCCAAGAGTGAAAAACAAACGAGCCAGTGCCACGGTAATACATGTAAGTTAGTTGTATTCCTTATTACCTCCGTAACTGAAAATACTGAGAAAGTTTTGTCGAGTCATTGTTTGATTGAGAATGTGCTTAAAAATGGGGAAAACCGTTAAACAACCACTCAGGTTCTTTAATGATTTGTTCAACTGACAAGTAAACTCATAAAATTCATTCAGCTGAGTTATTTATTCCTTATCGAGTCATCATTTTCAGATTCCAATAATATATAATTTTATTCGTATGACGTTGAAAATATGATGAAAATGATGAAAATCTTATTGTTGAATAGAAAATATGCTTCTTTGAGAATTTGACTACTTGATTCTCCCAGACTGAGATAATTAAGATCTCTGATTCTCCCTACAGACTTTGGTTGGCCGATACTGGACGGCTAATCGGTCTGAGTCTCCGAGACAGTTTGTCTTTCTCATGCAGTTCCGGCAAAAACATCGAATATTTAACAATTTTGATGTCGTTGTTTTCACCAAATATGTTATGTTCAATGACTGCATAGTCACAATAATATCTACTTTTGCACCATCCCAGTTGAAAGCAAGCATTCTTTACTATGGCGGAGAGACTTGAACGTTTCGCAGAGTCGAGCACCTTGCCATGAAAAATTAGCTGGTCACGTGACGAGTATGGAAGGCTGAAGTGAAACAAAGATGGAACAAGGAAAGCTGGGTGTGTTCGTGCAGTTTTCTTCCTGACTAAACCTTTTCACCAATACGTTTCTGTGACAAAGTAACAATCTATGATACGTACAGATGAAGGTATGATGTAAAACTGACCTCGATGAAGTTCTATGCAGACGACGCAAATGAAGCACCTTCCTGAGTGATTCCAAAATGGCTGCCAGAAATGTCAAATCCATACCAGGGTTTGAGACTTCGGATAAAATGCAGTCCAGCACGTTGAAGGTATGGTTTCACATGATCTGCATGAGATTAAAAAAAGTGCAAACTTCATGGCTTTGCGGTAAGAGATGATGCCGTAGTGAACACCATAAAGGATCAAAGTATTGGTAGGCCTGTACGCAGTAAAACTAAAAAGTAAAAGTCATGAAAGGCCATTCATTTTTACTTTTTCTGTGATGGCAAATAATGTGTGTTCGTTTTTCTTGGTGGACAGTGAAATGAACCAGCTTTTGAACGTTAATTGAGTGGTATGTGGACATCCACAGTATGCAACAAGCGGATAGCAGGCTTGGCAGCACTCCTTATAATAAGACTAAGAGGGCAGTAAATGATGAAATGTCCCCTCTTGAGTTTGATGATTGTTTTAGCATTCTGACACTGGTACAAGAATGAAGAACTTCATAACTTTAAGCAAATTATGAGACTTTTGATGGGTTGGCTCACATGCTATGTGGGGTGAGTAAATTTGTCGAAGTAATTGAAATGTTGACAATGATGTCATGATTTATCTCGTTTAAGGCTCACTCTGCCTCACAGGAGTCTTACAGTTACAGAGCGATTACATTTTTTCACTTAAACGGCAATACTGACCTGATTCATACACACTCGCAATAGCATTCAACAACATTAAAAGACACTTACACTTACAGATACTTACACTTACAGATAACTTGAACGGCAATCTAATTAGCAAGCGTAAACCACACACCAGTTCTCGTGGTTTATTCATTTCAACCCCAGAGCCTTTAGGGTGGTGGGGCCTTGTGTGACTAACTTTATTCACACATGACCTGTTGAATTGTTTGCGGTTTCAAAGTGTCTCTAGATCTGCAATTGTATGCTATTGTGTATTTTTGAATGTAAATATATACAACAAATGACTGATATACATATATTTGAATATATTATATATATATATATATATATATATGGTCAAGGCCATGGAGGTGACACCAATGAGTGTGACATGCAAGAACAAATTTCGATGTTATTACAAGCTGACAATTTCCTGACAATTTACTAGGTATGGTCATGCTAAACTTGTACGAAAAATGTTTTCCACACTTGAGCCATCGTTTAGATGTATTTACAAAAATAATATCAATGTTCAAACATAACATGACGCCATCACAATTTCAGATTCAGACAATTTAATGATCCAAGAACAAACAAAAAGAAATGTTGGTGGTGTTTCTTTATTGCTAGGCCACACATCCATCAATACAAACAAGATAAGCAGGTAAGAATCTCTAATTGGGTCAAATACCTGAGCTTCAAATTGATTAAAGTTTAAACATAACATGACACCAAAACACTAAGTCAAAATGCAGCATGGAGTTCAAAGACAAAATACCATCAATACTAAGTCCAAAACAGAAAACATAGATAATGTTTGTGTGTCTCCAAAATATCGTAATGAAAATACTAATTATAGTCATCAAATTAAATCAATAATAGAGCCATCCTTCACTGGATGCTGCGTAATACCCGAAAATACCAAAAATTAAACCAAGAACACGCCCAAATCAATCATTTTGGCATTAAATAATAATAAAACATTGTTGCATACATATATTTCCTTTGGCAAAAAAAAAAAAGTGGATGTGTTACCTTGTCTTTAAACAAGAAATTCCTCCGATAGGAACTACACCCCCGTCAAAGGGAAATAACCTTCTCAGTTGGTGGCAGTGAGAATGGTTATTTCCCTTTGACCAACGGGGGTGTCCGTCTATACCAGGCCTTGTATAATTTTAATCCACCAATAACTCCCTAACCGTGTGTTTGACTGGTCCCAATTTTTGTAAGGACCGTCTCAGGAATGTATAGAACCTCTTCACCAAGTTTGGTGACGATCGGTCCGTTCATTCTTGAGATCTACTTGCGAACACAAACACATCGAGTGAAACCTATACACACCCCTATACCGGGGGTGTAATGAGAGGGAAAAAAGAACAAGTCGCGTAAGGCGAAATTACTACATTTAGTCAAGCTGTGGAACTCACAGAATGAAACTGAACGTAGTCCGCCGCTAGTGCAAAAGACAGTGAAAGTGACGAGCCTGTTTGGCGCGGCAGCGGTTGCGCTGTGCTTCATAGCACGCTTTACTGTACCTCTCTTCGTTTTAACTTTCTGAGCGTGTTTTTAATCCAAACACATCATATCTATATGTTTTTGGAATGAGGAACCGACAAGGAATAAGATGAAATAGTTTTTGAATCGATTTCTGAAATTTAATTTTGATCATAATTTTTATATTTTTAATTTTCAGAGATTGTTTTTAATCCAAATATAACATATGTATATGTTTTTGGAATCAGAAAATGACGAAGAATAAGATGAAATTGTTTTTGGATCGTTTAATAAAAAAATAATTTTAATTACAAGTTTCCGATTTTTAATGACCAAACTCACTCAGTAGTTTTTAAGCCACCAAGCTGAAAAGCAATACCAAACCCCGGCCTTCGTCGAAGATTGATTTGCCAAAATGTCAATCAATTTAATTGAAAAATGAGGGTGTGACAGTGCCGCCTCAACTTTTACAAAAAGCCGGATATGACGTCATCAAAGGTATTTATCGAAAACAAGAAAAAAAAAGCCGGGGATATCATACCCAGGAACTCTCATGTCAAATTTCATAAAGATCGGCCCAGTAGTTTAGTCTGAATCGCTCTACACACACACACACACACACACACACATACACCACGACCCTCGTCTCGATTCCCCCCTCTATGTTAAAACATTTAGTCAAAACTTGACTAAATGTAAAAAGTAGCCATGCTTGAACATAACATGACGCCGTGACAAAAGATAAACTTACACCATCTGGAGCTATAGATGCAAATAAAATATCAAATTCAGAAGCCATTGTGTGCATAGCGTTGGTAGCTACATTGCACAGTTAACTGCATAGCCAAGTCACAACCTTAGAAAAAGTTATTCTGAAATTAAAACACTTAAACATAACTTGACGCCATGAAACATAACATGACGCCGTGACACAGTCTTTATCAGGCTAAAGTGGCAAAACCAAACATAATAAAAGAACAGGAGTATACAGCTATAGCTACATGCAGTGATGGTAGGTAATTATTAGCCACCAAATAATCTGATGTGTAAACTTAATCTTTTATGTTTGCACAGAAAATTTGCTGTTTGAGCATAGCATGACGCCATGAAACATAACATGACACCGTGACGAAAGATAAAATTACATCCTCTGGAACTATGGGTGTAAGTAAGCCATCCAATTCAGATGCCATTGTGTGCACATATAAGGCTGCTACAGAGCTAAGTTCACTGAATAGGGGAGGGGCAACCTTAGAAAAAGTTTTTGTACCATGAAAAAATGCCCAAACATAACTTAAGACCATGTTCAAACCAATTAAAAGGAAAAAAAAATGTATAGTCTACATTTACCTGTACAAAATGCTAGATAAAAAGGAAAGCTAGATGAAAATAGACTAAGAAACTATAAAAACGGAAAAAGTCACAAAATGTTGCCCAAACATAACATGACATACCCTGACATTCATGCGTTGGTGTCATGTTATGTTGGACATGAATTCCCAACCACAAGTACAAACAAACAAAAAACCAAAAAACACTAACTAGAAGAAAAAAATAACTATGCATGCTTGGTCCGGACATGCAAAAAGATTTTGATGATCTAGAATAACAAAAATAACCTATCAAACTTAACATTACACCGAGGGGTGTCTCAGAACCGGCAGAACCGGCGTCAAGTTATGCTCAAACAGATTATGGTGAAATTGTATTATGCATTTTTCCTACAGATTATATTTTTGTTGTGCTGGGCTGCATTGAAACAGATAATATCCATATTAAATTCTACATCTATTTTTCTTTACCAAAAATAAAATAAGTAAAAAACCGAGTGCCCAAACCTAACATTACACCAGCCGTGGCAGCAGAGATCGACTGTGCATAGCGTCAAGTTATGTTTGGACATAAAACTAGCACTCGGCGATCAGACACAATAAGGGTCTACAAGTTCAGACCCAGTGATGATGTTAATTCCTAGTATTCAATCTGCCACAAAAATTAGTGTATGTTTGAAGACATTTAGTTGAACGAGTTTAAACATAACGCTGACGACCTCGGACTTGGTGTAAAGTTGCGTTTGATCTCCCGCATCCCATAATATCAACCACGTATCTTGTAAATCGCAGTAAATGACTTTTAGGGGTACTTCACGAAGTGATTTCATGAAGGGATGCATCATTGATGGTTGAAAACGTACTTAGCTAGATATCAAACCAAAAACGCAACAGTGACACCACATGATCGGCATGAATGCATATATGACAAAGCAAAAATTGACAAATGTAGGAACGTAGGAAAGTGTTGATGAAAGCACAACTATTCAGACAGGATCTCTAGTTTTATCAGAGAAACAGAACTCAGCACTCGAAAGCCTAATCTGGTCATTACTTCATATTCTATCTATAATTTCGCTGGATTTGCAAAAACGCAACAAATGACGCCAAAATAAAAACTTTAGTTTTCGGCCTATCCTCGGCGTCCATCGCGAGCTTTGTCTTCAAATGGCGCAATATTCTAAATTGGAGTGGTTTTCACTTCCATGCCGGATTAATCTCCAAAATATGGAGTGAAAAATACACATTAATTGTTCTTTTTTCGTGTCCAAACGCAACGGTTTGTTGACACCATATCGCTTCCGCAAAATCAATGTAAATTTCTTCCTGCATCAGAGCTTAAAATGTTCGCTTGCTGATTAATCCAGATTAGATTAGATTAGAGGTTAATCACGTGTGTTGGATGCGGATATTTCTTTCAAGTTAACATTGATCGCTATCACCCAAACATGACACCATGCGTTGCGTTTGAGCACGATTGATGACGCTCTATATAAACAAGAAACGAACAAATATTTGACACGCACGTAACGTCAATAGGGTGGCCGAGTGGTAACGCACTTGCGCTCGGAATCGAGAGGTTGCGTGTTCGACTCTGGGTCAGGCCGCTATTTTCTCCCCCCTTTCCTAACCTAGGTGGTGGGTTCAAGTGCTAGTCTTTCGGATGAGACGAAAAACCGAGATCCCTTCGTGTACACTATATTGGGTGTGCACGTTAAAGATCCCACGATTGACAAAAGGGTCTTTCCTGGCAAAATTGTATAGGCATAGATAAAAATGTCCATCAAAATACCCGTGTGACTTGGAATAAAGGCCGTGAAAGGTAAAGTTTCGCCTAACAGGCTTGAGGTTTGCTGGTCGATGTGAATGCGTTATATATTGTGTGTAAAAAATGTTTGTTTGTCTGTCTGTCTGTAACAAATTCCATTTCACACGGCAGAAATTAGTATGTAAAGCGCGGAGAGCACAGTTAATTGTGGTTCGTGCTATATAAGCTCATCATAATAATAATAACGTTTTAAGAATTGGAAATCAATAAATTGACTCTTGATTCGATCTTTTTATGGTGAAAAATGCCGTCTGAAGTGACACACAGGTATGTCTGTCACGTTTTTCTTCCACCACGATCGTCGATTTTTCATTAAAAAAAATTGTTTTTTAATGACAGAAAGCAAGTTTAACTCACTTTATGTCATCACACGAAGCTTTGATTATATAAGAACAAGTGACAACAGTTTGATTTCATTGATTCTTTATCTTCAACCTTAGAATGGCAGTCAAAAATTGTCAGCTGGTGATTTCTGCACTCGAGCCACCTCCATGGCCTTGACCATCTATACATATAAATAAAAGAGAGTGTCTGTCTGTGTGTGTGTGTGTGTGTCTGTGGTCGCCATACCTCAGAGATGGCAAAAGATAAGCACAAGATATTTTGCATGCACACTGCCCTGGACCCACAAATGTGCACCTGGGTTTTAGTTTCTCCAGACATTGTTTCCTTCCTCGGATAATTACCCTCCCCATCAATACAGTCTATATAGTGCAAGGGAGGTAAGTCACACACACACACACTAACCCTGCCCCTGCTCCCCCTCCCTGCCTTCCAGATCATCGGGAGGAATTTTGAAGGCTCTCTCTCTCTCTCTCTCTCTCTCTCTCTCTCGCTCTCTCTCTCTCTCCCCCTCTCTCCCTCTCTCTCACTCTCTCTAACCCTCTCTCTCTCTCTCTCTCTCTCTCTCTCTCTCTCTCTCTCTCTCTCTCTCTCTCTCTCTCTCTCTCTCTCTCTCTCTCTCTCTCTCTCTCTCTCTCTCTCTCTCTCTCTCTCTCTCTCTCTCTCTCTCTCTCTCTCTCTCTCTCTCTCTCTCTCTCTCTCTCTCTCTCTCTCTCTCTCTCTCTCACATATCATATGTATAGATAGATATTTTGAGTGGGAGAGGAAATCCATGTGCATTTATTCTTGTCTTCTGTCAGTATAACCGAGGGAATTCGTGTTTTTTGTTCACATCTAACAGTGATGAGAATCAAAGTGCGTACTCATTCTGTGTTTATCTGAACGACGAATGCACGAGAATATTCTCTTGGTGTGCAAATGTGGCGGCACCGTGCTTTGTTCTTTTTTTTTTCTTTTTTTTTTTTAAGAATAAAAGTAGTCGTTGTTTTAAAATGTACCTGTTTGTACAGCGAAGAACAGTCGAGATAACTATAGTTATTGTAGCGATATCGGAAGAATACTCACGTCAACATGCCGAATGGCACAAACAGGATGTTTACATTCGAACGCCTTCGAAGATTTTCCATTCGTTCTATTTGTGACTATTTTAATAGATTGTAGCGATGTCGGAAGAATACTCTGGAATATTACGTGAACATGCCCAAAGACACAAACAGGATGTTTACATTCGAACGCCTTCTGAGGTTTTCCATTCGTTCCATTTGTGACGTAGACGTTTTCCCGGTAGCTCTCTTTCTTACTTTGAAGTTGCGTCCCGAATATTCTTTTGAGAGAGTATATAAACGAGTGAAAGCCAGGTGTTTCAATATATGTGCGAAATGAACTTCAATGCTCATTGCACAAATTGTTGTTGATACTCAGTTATCAAAATGCCTTCTAAAAAAAAGCAATCAGAAAGAAGCAAGCTAGCAAAAAAGCGGCTTGCGATGCCCAGAGCCAGATCGGCCGAAACTGCGGACCAGCGTCAAGACAGACAAGAAACCGACAAAAGAGCAAAGGCCCGGGCCAGATCGGCCGAAACTGCGGACCAGCGTCAAGCAAGACAAGAAACCGACAAAACAGCAAAGGCCAGAGCCAGATCGGCCGAAACTGCACACTTTTGAACCGAACTCAGAATGTTTTATTACCTGCGTGTGTGTGTGTGTTTGAGAGACGCACACAGACAGCCATAGACAGACAGAAGAGCCCGGGCGAAGCCGGGTCTCTCACGCTAGTATATATATATAATTAAGTAGAAGTGCAATGCCAAGGCACTACATACTCTCTCTCTCTCTCTCTCTCTCTCTCTCTCTCTCTCTCTCTCTCTCTCTCTCTCTCTCTCTCTCTCTCTCCCTCTCTCACACACACACAAACACACACAAACACACACACAAACAGACCCAAACACGTGCCAACACAACAGCGCACTCTCTTTCTCTCTGTCTCTCCCTTTACGTTAAAAAGGAAACATCCCAGGCTAAGAGAGAAAAGCAAGAGAGAGAGAGTGAGAGAGAGAGAGACAGACCGACCGACAGACAACCAGAGACAGAGAGCTAGAGAGAGAGAGAGAATTAGAGAGAGACAGACCGACAGACAACCAGAGACAGAGAGCTAGAGAGACACACACATACACCGACAAAAAGATAGGAAGGCAGCGAGAGAGGTCACTCACAAGCATAGCACACAAACAAAAAACACACAATTTAGCTAGGGGGTGGGGGGGGGGGGGCTGAAGCCCCCTCAGGCTCGAGCCCCAATAGACCACCACCCCCCCCATCCATAGTCCGGCCCTGCGCACACATACAATCAATCAATCAATGAAGCTTATATCGCGCATATTCCGTGGGTACAGTTCTAGGCGCTCTGCAGTGATGCCGTGTGAGATGAAATTTTATACGGCCAGTAGATTGCAGCCATGTTGGCGCATATTTACCTTTCACGGCCTTATTCCAAGTCACACGGGTATGGTAGACAATTATTAACTGTGCCTAAGCAATTTTGCCAGGAAAGACCCTTTTGTCATCCCGCAGTGGGGCACTGCGGTTATGAAATTAAAAGCCCCTCCTGTTTTTGGAACCGCAGGAGCTTTCTAGTTTGCTGTTAGGTAGATTTTTGGTTCCTCTTTCCTGTCATGCTCTCTTTTTCTTCATGAATTCTTTTCTTTTTTCTGCCTTCTTGCTCATTCACCTGTATTTTTTCCAAAAATCTCTTCTCTTGCCGCTTGTCTCGCGATTCATGTATAGTTTAATCTGTTAGTGTTCTGATGTAAGTCCAGCAGTAGATAGGTTAAGCCTATTTTAACATACTGGAAACTGGTAATCTTCCAGTAGGTATTAATTTAGTTTTACTAAAGCCTGCTGGGACACAAGTAATGGGTTAGTGCATTTGTAAACAGGAATCGCTTGACAAGTGGCCCCCTTCATCCCCCCTTCCTCGTCCTGATATGGCTCTGCGTAGTCGGCTGGACGTTAAGCAACAAATAAACAAACAAACAAACAAACCCTTTTGTCAATCGTGGGATCTTTAACGTGCACACCCAATGTAGTATACACGGGGGGTGGTTCGGACACCGAAGAGAGTCTGCACACAAAGTTGACTCTGTGAAATAAATTTCCGCCGAACCTGGGATCGAACTCGCGCTGACAGCGGCCAACTGAATACAAATCCAGCGCGCTACCAACTGAGCTATATCAACTTGACTTCAAACTTCAAAGAAACTGTAATGATTTGCAGAAACACCATGTACTTGGGCAGTGGTAAGATGCAGCACATGTGATTTGATAGTAGCCCTGTCGCGGCAGTACGTTTTTGCTCAATCTACATAGGCACTGCAACAAACAGTATCAAATGTACGAAATCTCAAGTCAACTAGCATCGCACAAAGAGGAAAGTTGCAAGCATGATTTTCAGTAGCCTACATACACACAGTAGCACATGGTGCACTCAAATATTAACATAGACAAACAAACACACGCCACGCGCATGAGAGAAAAGCTCTAGAGAGGGGATGACGTCACGATGCATTGACGTCAAAACATCTTGACGTCGTCTAGTTGCGCGAGTATTATGCCGTAGTCTCGGAAATTCTACCTCAACAAAGCGGCCCTGGGTGGCGATGGATCAAAAATCGAAGAATTGGTCGGCACCCGCCGTATTTTAGTTAGTATGTTTCCAATTTTTGGTGAATTTCCATCCCGAACTGTAGCCCGAGTTAGGTCACTAAGAATCCTTCTTTATTATGTGTTATCGGGAAGAACTTTTCTCAAGTCGATTACAGTATAGTGTTCGTGGGATACCTCTAGCTTCAGTGTCCTCTTTGGCAACTTTTGTGAGTTGCCCATATAACAAGTCGCGTGAAGATATAAATTTATAATATGAAAAACATTTAGTCGGTCCTTATTCAACTTTAAAGAGATCAATACTGAAAAAGTGGAAGCCAGTCATCACCGAGACTACCTTCAGATAGTCTCGGCTAACCATACCCGAAGACCGAGGGGGTGTCACGCTCGTCTCCGTGAAGTATGCGATAGTACAGTAAAACCTGTCTCTAAAGGACACCCTTGGGGTATGGTAATGGTGTCCCTATTTAGACAGGTGTCCTTTCTTCACAGGTGGAGGGGCCTGGGCAATATTTTACAAAGAGCACGTAAAATGTACAAGACACTTTTTGTCAATCCTGGAGTATGTATTTATTTTTGAACACAAAACACAAGGTAAAAACTTAAATAAAATTACCAGATCATTGTACAAGGCACAGATTGAGGGCAGTGACAGGAATTAAAACAAGATTAAATTGAATTGAATAGTGTTCAACCGTCTCTGCCAGGACTCCAGCCACCCATTGGACGCCATAAACTCATCTTGGCCCATCTCCATTCCTAGGATCAACGCCTTTTCCTGAAAATAGAGAGAGAGAGAGAGAGAGAGAGAGAGAGAGAGAGAGAGAGAGAGAGAGAGAGAGAGAGAGAGAGAGAGAGAGAGAGAGAGAGAGAGAGAGAGAATTGAGCTATTGAATACATAAGGGCCAACAGCCCCTTTCAATGGATTGAACATGAGACTCACTGAAAATGTGAGTAAACAAATGATACATGTAGCAAACAACAACAACAACAACAACATCCCCCCCCACCCTCCACCTACCCCGTTCCCCACACACACTGTGCATTCAAACTTACGCAAGTCGGACGTCACAAAGCTAGAAATAGCTGACTCTTGATCGGTGGTTCAACGGGAAATTCCGCAGTGTGTCTCGACCAAATTGGGTCAGCTCTTGTTTCATTCAGTTTTTCTAGTCTCAGCATAAATGCATGGAACAGAAATTTAGCTGTGTTAACTATTATTTCCTTCGAACGATTGCTTACTAAGACTTAAAGAGAGAGAGATCGAGAGAGAGATTAGTAGGATGGGGGAAGGGGGGAGTGGTAAATGATAAATGGTTGCATTTTCTTACCTGTATAAGTGGTCCACTGACGGGCAGATTCTTCGATCTTGCAGTACAAAACCACTCCCATACCACGTTGTTCAGGTCTTCATATTGCGTTTTCCGACGTTTCACAGTTTTTTGGTCGCTTCGTGCCCCTGACTCCCACTCCTTCATCACGTCTTCTTTTTCCGATTTGATCCTCGCGATCTGTGATTTACCACATCCCATCTCCTTCGCCACATCTCGGCATGATTGGCTGCTATCTAGTTTTTTCAAGGCAGCGACACGCTGCTCTAAAGTCAACGCTTTTCTTTTTCCTGCTGGAGATTCCATTTTTAAACACAGTACTGTTGCTTTTGGTTGTGACTATATCCACAATGCGGAAAAGCGAAAGTGAGCGAAGCGAAAGTGAGTGAGCGAAAGTGAGTCTCCATCTAAACAAGCCACTGATTGGTCAGAAAAGGGACAGGACAACCAATCAACAACCATTTGTGCTACGGCTGCCGAGCACTGACCTGAATAACAGTCGAGTTTTCGAAGTTGCGTTTTCATGTACGTAGTGTCCGTTTGTGACAGTGTTTACACTTCCTACGGTCCGAAAAATCGTGTCCGCGTCCGTAAGTGGCAGGTGTCCGTCCGTTAAAGGTTAGTTATTGTTGAAATCGTGTTCGTTCCATGATAAACTGTCCGTATGTAGCAGGTGGCCGTTACAACAAGGGTCCGCTAGACTCAGGTGTTACTGTAGTACTTACTGAACTTATTTTCTTTCATTCTGAGCACACTTTTAGAGTAAACATGACATATTTATATATTTTTTAATTCAGAAGAAGATGAAAAATACAATGTAATCATTTTTTTAATCTGCTTCTGAAAATTCGATTTTAATGACTTTAATGAGCAAACTAATTCACTAATTTTTAAGCTTCCAAGCTGAAATGAAATCCCATAGTCCGGACGTTGTCGAAGATTGCTTGACCAAAATTTCAATCAATTTGGTTGAAAAATGAGGGCATGACAGGGTGGCCTCAACTTTCACTAAAAGCCGGATATGACGACAAAGATATTTATGGAAAATTAAAAAAAAAAAAGTCTGGGGATATCATACCCAGGAACTCTCATGTCAAGTTTCATGAAGATCGGTCCAGTAGTTTTCTCGGAATCGTTCTACACACACACACACACACATACACCACCACCCTCGTCTCGATTCCCAGTTTATGTTAAAACATTTCGTCAAAACTTGACTAAATGTAAAAATGGATGTGTGTGTGTGTCTGTCTGTCTGTCTGTCTGTCTGTCTGTATGTGGTTGCCATACCTCAGAGATGGTAAGAGTATGAACAAGATACCGTGCATGCACACTGCCTTGGAGCCGCAGATGTGCACCTTGGTTTTTGAGTCACTTGAGAAAAAGTGACTCTATGTAATCGGTCAGTGTTAGTCTGTCCGGCCGGCTGGCCGTCCGGCCGTCCGGCCGGCCGTCCGTAGACACCACCTTAACGTTGGACTTTTCTCGGAAACTATCAAAGCGATCGGGCTCATATTTTGTTTAGTCGTGACCTCCAATGACCTCTACACTTTAACGATGGTTTCGTTGACCTTTGACCTTTTTCAAGGTCACAGGTCAGCGTCAAAGGAAAAATTAGACATTTTATATCTTTGACAAAGTTCATCGGATGTGATTGAAACTTTGTAGGATTATTCTTTACATCAAAGTATTTACATCTGTAGCCTTTTACGAACGTTATCAGAAAAACAAGGGAGATAACTAGCCTTTTCTGTTCGGCAACACACAACTTAACGTTGGGCTTTTCTCGGAAACTATAAAAGTGACCGGGCTCAAATTTTATGTGAACGTGACTCATTGTGTTGTGAATAGCAATTTCTTCCTGTCCATCTGATGCCTCATATAATATTCAGAACTGCGAAAGTGACTCGATCGAGCGTTTGCTCTTCTTGTTATTTTCTTGATTCATTGTTTCCTTTCTCAGATCATGAACACCTCTTTATTGAATACAGCCTATATAGTGCAAGGCCAGTTCAGTGCCTACTAATCACCTGTAGCAAGCACATAATGCCAGTGATAATTATTAGAGACTCTCTTTTGCTCCTATGAGGAGAAGAAATTAGTTAATGAAGAAAGAAAAATTAACCTGACAGTTCAGAAAACTTCCAGAAGCAAAGGGAGGTAACTCTTACTTGGTTATTATACTTTCAAGGGCAGTAGCTCTTATCATGCAGACCCCCCCGCGGGTTAGGGGGAGTCCCATATTGGTTGGGACGAGAAAGAATTTACCCGATGCTCCCCAGCATGTCGTAAGAGGCGACTAACGGATTCTGTTTCTCCTTTTACCCTTGTAAAGTGTTTCTTGTATAGAATATACCGTACTTTCCGGGTCATAAGGCGCGATTTTTTTCCTCGAGTTCCACCCCTGCGTCTTGTATAACGAAGCGCCTAATCCGTGTATGAAATACGAAAAAAATCAAAGAGACCGCTTGAGTACCAGTCAAACAACTTGTGATAATGCATGTTTCAGCTACTAGGTACTGCCCTGCCTTTGATCTGGCCGCACACACAGATTTCCACTCTGTTCAACTCGGTCACTCACCGGTCACTGACCCCGGTGCAGGAAGTGTTTCCTCTCTCAGATATGACAGGGGAACCACCTCTCATGGCAAAAACTGGGTCATTGACCCCTGGGAAGAAGGTCGTGTCTATAAACAAGGCCACCCATCTATCACAATGCCTTTGATCTGGCCGCACACACAGAGCACACATATTTTCACTCAGTTAAAGTCGGTCACTGACCGGTCATTGACCCCGGTGCAGGAAGTGTTTCCTCTCTCAGATATGACAAAAACTGGGTCATTTTGGTGTGCCCTATCGGCCCCCTGCGTCCAATGGGTGGCTGGATTACAATTTTTTTTAAAAAGAAGGGGGTGCGTCTTGTATAACGAAGCGCCTTGTCACCCGGAAAGTACGGTAGTCAATTTTTGTAAAGATTTTAGTCAAGCAGTATGTAAGAAATGTTAAGTCCTTTGTACTGGAAACTTGCATTCTCCCAGTAAGGTAATATATTGTACTACGTTGCAAGCCCCTGGAGCAAATTTTTGATTAGTGCTTTTGTGAACAAGAAACAATTGACAAGTGGCTCTATTCCATCTTCCCCCTTCCCTCCGTCGCGATATAACCTTGAACGGTTGAAAACGACGTAAAACACCAAATAAAGAAAGACTTATCATGCAGACATGCCTGGCCATTCTCACAGAATGTAAAGAGTCGAAGTTCGACCTGCTGCTCAAGTATCTGGAATGTTAACAAGGAAGGGAGATCAGATAACTCATATCAAAGTTATTTTTCAGCGTGTTGATGGTAATACTTTTACATTATCTCTCAGACTTTTAATCCAAATGTATGAGCACACACTTCCATCTATTCTTATCCTGATTGGAATAACATTCTAAAAGTTTCTGAGAGAGGGGAGATTAGAAACACCCGGGCAAAGCTGGGTCCGGACTGCTAGTATATATATATATTATAAGAATGGATGCAAGTGTTTGTGTGTGTGTGTGTCTGTGGTCGCCATACCTCAGAGATGGCAAGAGGCAGGAACAAGATAGTGTGCATGCACAGTACTGCCTAGGAGCCGCAGATGTGTACCTGGGTTTAAGTTTCTTGACTAATTGTTTCTCCCCATTATTGAAAACATAGTGCGAGGCCAGTGTAGCGCCTACTGTTCATCTGGACCAAGTGCCAGTGTAATTAGTCTCTCTATTGCTCTTATCAAGAGAATAAATGAAGAAAAGAAAATCAGTCAGGAAGGTTCTAGAATAAAAGTGAGGTAACTCTTGCTTTATCCATTGAAGGGAGGAAACTCTTGCTATCGTTGTAAAAGGGTGAAAAGCGATGAAGTTAAACCTTTTGCTTAATTATCTCGAACTTTCTAAAGAAAGGGAGGTAACTCAAAGTTTTTAATTCATAAATTAGCAAGGGTGGTATCTCCTTTCCGCAAAAAAGTTTGATTTGAAGTTTTTCTTATATACTTTTCTTTCATTGATATTGAATTTATGTGCACCTGTGTTTTAGTTTCTCAATTCATTGTTTTCTTTCTCAGATACTGAACCTCCTCATTATTGAATACATACTTTTATAGTGCAAGGCCAGTACAACACCTACCGTACTTTCCGGGTCATAAGGCGCGACTTTTTTCCTCGAGTTTGACCCCTGCGTCTTGTATAACGAAGCGCCTAATCGGTGTATGAAATACGAAACAAATCAAAGAGACCGCCTGAGTACCAGTCAAACAACTTGTGATAATGCATGTTTCAGCTACTAGGTACTACCCTGGCCAAGTTTCCTCTCAAGACATCAAAGAGACCGCCCCATAGGTTAAACTCGGTCACTGACCCCGGTGCAGGAAGTGTTTCCTCTCTCAGATCTATGACAGGGGAAACACCTCTCATAGCAAAAACTGGGTCATTGATCCCTGGGAAGAAGGTCAGTGTCTAAACAAGGCAACCCCGCTATCACAATGGACCTGCCTTTGATCTCGCCGCACACACAGAGCACACATATTTCCACTCTGTATTCTTCCTTTGATGTGCGGCTTATTTTCATTCTTCCACCGTTTGTTACCGGTATACTTTTTTAATTTTGGTGCGCCCTATCGGCCCCCTGCGCCCAATGGGTGACTGGATTACAATTTCGTTTAAAAAGAAGGGGGTGCGCCTTATGCGCTGTAGCGCCTTGTAACCCGGAAAGTACGGTACTGTTCATCTGTGGCAAGCACATACGGCCATTGACATTTGAGATTCTCAATCGCTCTTATCAAGAGAATAAATAAAGGAAAGAAAATCAATCAGGATGCATGTGTAATTTTTTAGCTTAAAATTGCTGTGCTGAAACAAATTATCACAAGCATGCAACAGTTCCCTCTTTCTTGTGAGTCCTCAGGTACTCATTTCTGCTTCTCGCTCCATGTAGCACTAGCTGTCAGAATATATGGGTAATAAAACATTGCCAATACTGAAAAGTTTCACTGCAGACACTCTCCAATGGGCAATATGTTCCTGATTTCTAAATTGATTTTTAAGAAAGAGTATATTTGTTGCGCAAGATAGCTTAAATCCAGATGTGCGAAGAAATTTTAGAGAGTGCTACACTTAAAGTTAAACGCCATTTAATTGCTATGCTGAAAATTAAAAAAAAGTCCAAATTGTTACAGTACACTTGAGGCAAGTTGAGGCTTTACAAGAGTTGACAGATCTGGTTTAGCATAATTTGTTTTCCAATCGAGTGGTAACGTAATTGTATTGGTAATGTATGGGAAATCGTCCTCTATTTTGATTGATTGGTACAGAGTAGCCTTATGTGACCTTGAAAACATGCAATATGTTTTTCTCCAGTCCAAATAGTATGTACAGGTGCATCCTGCTATAGGCAGAGATTTCTCAGCTTCTGATATACTGTCTTGTATTTCTTGTATAAACCATAGGTATAAGGTATGTATTATGCAAAAGAACGCAACAGCATTTTTATTTTATAACAAAGTCGGATCTGTGAATTAACATCAGGCTTGTGTGTGCAGTGTGTACAAGGTGTTAAATCCACTCATTTATGAAACTTTAGACCCAGATGAAAGTCTACATACAGAATATATGTTTTTCCAATCCCTTTAAAGTTTGCTTACATGAGTATCCTCGAAGTTGGCTACACAGGTAACACCCCCAAATTTATCGACTAAAGTTTGTTTTTATCGCTGAAAATGTATGTCTTCTTTTCTTTCCATGTTCCATATAACTTTTTGTTAATTACATTTACAAAGTCAACCGTATGTGTCGATGAGAAACCTGTGAGAATGTTGCTCGACTTAAATTGTTACATCACCCTAGCCAGGCGACAGTTACAGCGTAATATACTTATTTATGGTTTTGAGTCATTCTGGGCAAGGTTGTAGAACTTTGTATCATTCGGACTAATCGGAGGTCCCAGCTATTTACAGACAAAAGTCGCCACATACAAGTGTACGTTGACAGTTTAAAGTTATTAGACATTATTCGTGCTTTAAAAGTAACCCAAGGCGACAGCAACTGCACCTCATTACTGAGAATGGGTGATATATATATACATGTATATATACAAAATGTATATCAACTTGACCTAGATCGCCTAACCTTCCAGAGCGACCTCTCTTCCATAGGCCATACAAAAATGACAAGAGTTATTTCTAGAATTTGTCTATTAGATTGATGTTCTCCAGTGGAAGCACAGGTGTCTTGTAAGACCCCAGCTCAGCCTTTTAGTATTAAATTTACACTCACACATACACACACACACACACACACACACACGTGTGCGCATGCAAAGTGAAAGTGCTGAAAATGAAAATACCGTTCAGTTTGCAATATTGTTAGCTCTGTAAATTCAAAAGTGTGAAACTGATTTTTTTCTCCTTCCAGCGTCAACCAAGCCCTGACTGGAGTAAAAATGATTTACTGAGACTTCTGAGTTACTTTGAAGGAGAGCTGCAGGCCAGAGACATAACAATAGCAGCTTTGAAGGTAAGAGTGTTCAAATCTTGTTTGTGAGCAACAGATCTTGATTCTGTCAGGGTAAAGTCAGTTATTTCTATCACTTCATAGATCAGTAGGTGTTGTACTTTATAGACTTGTTAACCCATACGGTTTCAGTGTATTTTGTATGCAGGGTACTCTAACATGACCTACTGTAGCCGTGTACATGTAGGTAATCTTTACTTTTTGTGAAATCGAACTGCATGTTACATATTTTGAAAGTCACTTTTCATTTGTCCTTTTGTTCTTTTTTCAAATGTGTTTCAGGCAGAGAAAGCTAAACAACTGTTGTATCAAGCCAAGTATGGCCGATTTGGCCTGGGGGACCCCTTTGTTGCCTTGCAGCGTGACACCATTGGTACTCGGGATTCAAACTTTGATGAGACTGCTGTAAAATCAATGTATGACAACCAGTTGGCACAGCTAGAAAACTTGATTGCCACACAGCGCAAGGCACAGCTCAAGATGAGGGAACAACTGGCCAATGCAGAAAAGCGTTATCATAAGGCAAGATTACATTGTTATTCCGTGGGCTTTGTGACATACTGTATTCAAATTTGACTGATAAAAGTGGTATGATTTTACACATGATAAGGACAGTACTTTCCTCTTGACTGTATTTTGCAACAGTGATTTGATGCAGCATATTTTATTTTATTGATATTGACATACAAGCTTGCTGAATATAATTATTTTCAGATAAAAATGTATCTTCTTTTTGAACAGTGAATGATGCTATAAGACTTAGCAAAAATATTATAGCGACAAATTTTGCACCTCAATTAAAGCATTAATTCCCGTGTCATTTCATTCAATTTTCTATGCCATTTATGGCAGTCAACTTGACTATCTTGCAGACCTTTAAGATCAAAGATTTCTGAAACAGAAATTGTTCAAAGCAATCCACAGGGTCATTTGCTGAAATATCGTGCTTTTTGTTATGGTACCCATCAAAATTGTCGCAAAAAACTCCCGCAAAAAACACACGAAATACGCAAGCCAGCTAATCAAAACAACTTGTCATCATTTTTACAAGATTTCATTCATAAAAAGCTGGGTAACAAAAAACTATGTTCATATAGGACAAATAAAAGTAGTGAATGGGTTTGGGCTTCAGGTGAAACATGGATTGTCAAAGTAAAGGCCAATCACCAAAAACTTCCAACAAAATCTTCACTTACAGCCCAATTTTGAAATACCGCAACAACAGCTTTCCAGAACTATAACACGATTGTATGTGCTCTCTGTTTGCATGGTTGTCCAGTGTTTTGTCCCCCCCCCCCCCCCCCTCCATAGCATATTAAACTCGACCTGCCCCAAGATATGTCAATTGGTCAGTCAGTCTGTCGATTTCGGGGGTACCCTTACTTGAGCGGCTATCACATCTTCCATGTAAAAGAACTCTTTGATCCGACAGGTGTGCCAGATAGTCTTCTTCTTCTTATTCTTCTTCTTCGTTCATGGGCTTAGACTCCCACGTTCACTCATGTTTTTAGCACAAGGGGATTTTTACGTGTATGACCGTTTTTACCCCGCCATTCAGGCAGCATACGCCGATTTCGGGGAAGGCATGCTGGGTATTTTCGTGTTTCTATAACCCACCGAACTCTGACATGGGTTACAGGATCTTTTCCGTGCGCACTGGGTCTTGTGCTTGCGTGTACACACGAAGGGGGTTAAGTCACTAGCAGGTCTGCACATAAGTTGACCTGGGAGATCGGAAAAATCTCCACTCTTAACCCACCAGGCGGCAGCGACCGGGATTCGAACTCACGACCTCCCGATTAGGAGGCCGACGTCTTACCACCACGCCACTGCGCCCGTCGCCAGATAGTCAACTGAACTACCTTAAATAGCATGGAAAGTTTGAATCAAATGACGCGGCAATTAATTGGGGTGTAAAATTTGTCGCAATTTAAAAAAAAGTTTAGCTACTTTTGTTTTTTTGTTGTTGCTGACCTGTTGCATGCAGGCTGCTTCAACTCTTGTGCCCTTTGCAAAAGAAATCTTTCTTCATTGGTCGTTTTTTTTATTTTATGTAATCTTTCGGAAAAGTTACGTAATACGACACGTTTGATATACATGTTCATAAAAATCCACACACATTCTGGTCAGCCTATTGGTCATAACTTCTAAAATTTTCAAAGCAATTCATTGGGAACTTGAGCAGATATGGGTCTCTCAGTGGAGGACCCCCTCAAAAATGGCCGCAAAACATGCCTTTTTTGGCCTCTAAAACGGTTGACACCTACCGCCTTTGACAAAAGACTACACAAATACTAAAGACGTAAGGTGCATGAAACAAATGCTCTGAACAGGAAATTGAATGGCCTTTCCAATGGTAGTCAGAAGTGTTTGGTAAGTGCACATTCTGATTTTTTTGCAGATTTTAAAATACGGGGCATTGGTTTTTGTCAGGTCGATTTTAAGGGTGACCTTGTTTGACAGGCTGCCACGGGATGCCTATACAAAGTACCACCAATCGAACAAATGATATGAACAGTAGACATAATTACCTTTTCCAGCATATAAAGTTCAATTAAAATGGATTGTGGTTTAACGCATTTCTGAACGTGCAAAAATTGTTGCAATAATTTTTTGGCCAAGTTTATTTCACCAACACAATATGTACAATCCACACGAGGCAAAATACCCATTTTTAAATAACAAAATATTTGTGGGGTATATATTTTGAAGAATTTTCCAGTGAAACAATCTTAATCGTGTTTCTTTTATTAAACCGGTTACAAGTGCTAAAATCCAATTTTATCTACAAGTTCAAAACCAAATTTATGTTTCCAAAATCTTACTGCAATGGGTTCTATAACTGAATTTTCAATTAAAATTTTACGAATCTGCCTTGGTTTTAATAATCTATCTAAAATGTTTCGGGAAAAAAATGTTTTGGAAAACCACCGCTTCAAATATAACTTCAATTCATAGGTAAATATTGTCTTTAAAACAGTGCAATACCATTATTAATGTTGGCTAATGTCAGTTATTAATGATATTCAATTCAATTGAGAAACTATTGAGATTATAGAAGCTTTTTATCCAAAGGAGTCATCCAGAAGTGTTATATACGAATTTTTTTTCATGTAAGCTAAAAATACAACAGCAGGAACCCCGGTATCTTTGATATGATGACATAGTTTCCGTCAAAGTGTGGCACGAAAACCTCGTAAGAGCGGGTTTTTTGCCGCTCACTTTAAAGAAATGAAGATGCGAGTTTTCTTCTCAAGAACTTTTCTTCACTTTAGAAAGCCGTTTGAGCTACAACCTTTTGTCACCACACTGGCAACATAATAAGGGAGCTTTAGTTCCACAACCTCAAAAATTAAGATACGAGGTTTGTGAATTACAGCGATGAAATGCTTTACAATTAAAAAAGGGTTTCATTTGCTATAATCAAGAAAGTAATTGAGGGTGGTAGATTTATTATTATAAACATAATGTATGTTAGACCACAAAGGGTGCTGCAATTAAAAAGCTTTCAAGATTTCTCGATTTTTTTGAATCTCCATAAAAGGCTTGCTTTTTGAGTCACTTGAGAAAAAGTGACTCTATGTAATCGGTCAGTGTTAGTCTGTCCGGCCGGCTGTCCGGCCGGCCGTCCGTAGACACCACCTTAACGTTGGACTTTTCTCGGAAACTATCAAAGCGATCGGGCTCATATTTTGTTTAGTCGTGACCTCCAATGACCTCTACACTTTAACGATGGTTTCGTTGACCTTTGACCTTTTTCAAGGTCACAGGTCAGCGTCAAAGGAAAAATTAGACATTTTATATCTTTTCTCGGAAACTATCAAAGCGATCGGGCTCATATTTTGTTTAGTCGTGACCTCCAATGACCTCTACACTTTAACGATGGTTTCGTTGACCTTTGACCTTTTTCAAGGTCACAGGTCAGCATCAAAGGAAAAATTAGACATTTTATATCTTTGACAAAGTTCATCGGATGTGATTGAAACTTTGTAGGATTATTCTTTACATCAAAGTATTTACATCTGTAGCCTTTTACGAACGTTATCAGAAAAACAAGGGAGATAACTAGCCTTTTCTGTTCGGCAACACACAACTTAACGTTGGGCTTTTCTCGGAAACTATAAAAGTGACCGGGCTCAAATTTTATGTGAACGTGACTCATTGTGTTGTGAATAGCAATTTCTTCCTGTCCATCTGATGCCTCATATAATATTCAGAACTGCGAAAGTGACTCGATCGAGCGTTTGCTCTTCTTGTTACATTTAGTCAAGTTTTGACTAAATGTTTTGACATGGACGGGGAATCGAGACGAGGGTCGTGGTGTGTGTATGTGTGTATAAAGTGATTCCGAAGAAACTACTAGACCAATCTTCATAAAACTTCACATGAGAGTTCCTGGGTATAATATCCCCAGACGTTTTTTTCATTTTTTGGATAGATGTCTTTGATGACGTCATATCCGGGTTTTTGTGAAAGTTGAGGCAGCACTGTCACACCCCCATTTTTCAACCAAATTAATTGAAATTTTGGTAAAACAATCTTCGACAAAGTCCGGACTATGGTATTGCATTTCAGCTCGAAATCTTAAAAATTAATGAATTAGTTTGCTCGTTAAAGTCGTCATTAAAATCGAACTTTTAGTAACAGATTAAACAATGACTGCATTGAATTCCTTATCTTCTCCTGAATTCAAAAATATATAGATATGTCCTGTTCACTCAAACAATGTGCTCAGAATGACAGAAAATAGGTTCAGTAAGTACTACACGGTCGCATGCTTCACGGAAACGAGCGTGATCCGTCTCGGTATTTTTAGCCGAGACTATCTAAATGTATCTCGTAGTCTTGGCGATGACTGGTTTGCGGTGTTGATCTTTTAGTTTGATACTGATTGACTAAATGTTTTTATATCGCTTCACGCGACTTGTTGGCTCACGTAAGTGTAGCCTATGCGATCGTAACTTTGTCTGTCTGTGCGTGCGTGCGTATGTGCGTATGTGCGTATGTGCGTGCGTGCGTGCGTGCGTGTGTATGTCTGTGATAGAAACTTTAACATTTCCGAGTCTATGGATTACGTCAGTCTCGGTCAAAAGTGTTCGACGTGTGCTATAGAAACTATTTGAAGACGTCACATTATGACGTAAGAGGGTTAGACGTCACGCAAAGGAATTACTGAAAGTCTCGGTCATTGTTATTGTGAGCGGGCCGAGACTACTTGGCAGATCCAGGGTCTCGCTTTCTTGCACAGTTTCACCTATGCTTACTGTGTGTGTGTGTGTGTGTGTGTGTGTGTGTGTGTGTGTGTGTGTGTGTGTGTATGTGTGACGGAGTGATTGAGTTTGTGTTACTGTTTGTCGATTTCTTACGTGAGCCTTGAAGGCTTCGCCTCTTGTTTTATTTAAGCTAGGATAGCCTAGGCCCCCAAACCCCTCCTGAAATTCTAAAATTTGTTTTCGTTTTCTGCATCCCACAAGGGACTTGGCGGCCCCTGTACCCCGACCCTCCAAAATGTTCGATGTTGGGAAAATGTTGACTCCCACCCATGAGATGGTGTTCCTCGTTTTGTTTGCAAGAAGCCCAAGAAATGTGTGTGTTTGAGATGCCAGGAGAGGCCTCCTCATATCCCTGAAAGGCTACATTTTTGCTTTCTTCCGGGGGGCTTGGCCCCCCTGGGCCCCCCACCAGGGCTTATCCCCTGCACCCCACCGGGGCCTAGGCGGCCCCTGAACCCTGGCCGGACTTTCCTTATTTTTATTTTGGATCAGTTTCACCCATGCATATGTCCATTAAACCAAAATATCCTTTAGAAAACAAATATCACTCGTAATCCATTCACACAAAAAGAGTGTTTGGCCTTTATACAATACATTTTTTGAGTCACTTGAGAAAAAGTGACTCTATGTAATCGGTCAGTGTTAGTCTGTCCGGCCGGCCGTCCATCCGGCCGGCCGTCCGGCCGGCCGGCCGTCCGTAGACACCACCTTAACGTTGGACTTTTCTCGGAAACTATCAAAGCGATCCGGCTCATATTTTGTTTAGTCGTGACCTCCAATGACCTCTACACTTTAACGATGGTTTCGTTGACCTTTGACCTTTTTCAAGGTCACAGGTCAGCGTCAAAGGAAAAATTAGACATTTTATATCTTTGACAAAGTTCATCGGATGTGATTGAAACTTTGTAGGATTATTCTTTACATCAAAGTATTTACATCTGTAGCCTTTTACGAACGTTATCAGAAAAACAAGGGAGATAACTAGCCTTTTCTGTTCGGCAACACACAACTTAACGTTGGGCTTTTCTCGGAAACTATAAAAGTGACCGGGCTCAAATTTTATGTGAACGTGACTCCCAGTGACCTCTACACTTTGACGTCTGCTTTGGTGACCTTTGACCTTTTTCAAGGTCACAGGTATGTCTTGAAGGAAAAAAATTGAAATATCATATCTCTGAAACTATTCATCGGATTTGATTCAAACTTTATAGGATTATTCTTTACATCAAATTATTTACATCTGTATTGTGTTGTGAATAGCAATTTCTTCCTGTCCATCTGATGCCTCATATAATATTCAGAACTGCGAAAGTGACTCGATCGAGCGTTTGCTCTTCTTGTTCATAAAACCCTGGGGAAGACCTGTTTTTCATTCGTTCCAATGCCCAGGACATTTCTGTTGCACTTATTAATCCCTCAATACTTATTTTCTGTTCTTCTGACTGTTGCGGAAACTCAACACCGTCAAAAAACTCCTCCATCAACTCTTCTTCAAAATAATTTTTTTTTTACTACAGTAAAACCTGTCTCTAACGGACACCCTTGGGGAATGGTAATACTGTCCCTATTAGACAGGTGTCCCTTCTTCACAGGTGGAGGGGCCGGGGCAATATTTTACAAAGAGCACGTAAAATGAACAAGACACTTTTTGTCAGTCCTGTAGTATGTATTTATTGGATTGAACATGAGACTCACTGAAAATGTGAGTAAACAAATGATACATGTAGCAAACAACAACAACAACAACAACAACATCATCCCCCACCCCCCCCCCCCCCCCCCCCCACCTAACCCGTTCCCTACACACACTGTGCATCAAACTTACGCAAGTCGGACGTCACAAAGCTAAAAATAGCTGACTCTTCATCAGTCATTCAACGGGAAATTCCGCAGTGTGTCTCGACCAAATTGGGTCAGCTCTTGTTTCATTCAGTTTTTCTAGTCTCAGCATAAATGCATGGAACAAAAATTTAGCTGTGTTAACTATTGTTTCCTTCGAACGATTGCTTACAAAGAGAGAGAGATCATCACGTCTTCTTTTTCCGATTTGATCCTCGCGATCTGTGTTTTACCACATCCCATCTCCTTCGCCACATCTTGGCATGATTGGCCGCTATCTAGTTTTTTCAAGGCAGCGACACGCTGCTCTAAAGTCAACGCTTTTCTTTTTCCTGCTGGAGATTCCATTTTCAAACACAGTAGTCTACTGTTGCTTTTGATTGTGACTGTATCCACAATGCGGAAAAGCGAAAGTGAGTGAGCGAAAGTGGGTCTCCATCTAAACAAGCCACTGATTGGTCAGAAAAGGGACAGGACAACCAATCAACAACCATTTGTGCTACGGCTACGGCTGCCGAGCACTGTCTGCATAACAGTCGAGTTTTCGAAGTTGCGTTTTTATGTACGTTGTGTCCGTTTGTGACAGTGTTTACACTTCCTACGGTCCGAAAAATCGTGTCCGCGTCCGTAAGTGGCAGGTGTCCGCCCGTTAAAGGTTAGTTATTGTTGAAATCGTGTTCGTGCCATGATAAACTGTCCGTATGTAGCAGGTGGCCGTTACAACAAGGGTCCGCTAGACTCAGGTTTTACTGTATACCGATCCTTAAAAAATATAACCTGTACCTTCAACATTTCTTGTTGGTCAGTTATCATAATTATGACAGTCATTTTTTTCTTTTTGCAAATTCAAAAATCACCTTGAATTTTTTTCTCCATTGAATAAATTTCATTCGTGCCCCTGTCTGAGCTCCTTTTGCTTCTCTAACCACATATATTTCCAATTCAGACTTTTACATATCTTTGCGACACATTAACTCCAAATTGTCGGGGTCTTCAACGAGGGTTTATTCAATAACATTCCAATCGTCCTGCAACTGTAAATATCTATTTTTCAACAAACAATGCTTCTCTTCACAATATCCAATACAAAATTCTGTTATCTTTATTTTACAAAAATCCCATTTTAGTTGATCAACATTTTGCTCAACAAATTCATCCAATAACAAATTTAATGTGTTCAACAAAAATCTCATCATAAAAGTTTAAAACAGATTTTCGTTAAATTTCCAATATTAAGGACCGTGCTGAAACTGTGAAATATTATACACAATGCTCTCTAACCCGTGATCTGACTGTGATACTGAATAAATATTTGACTCGTGAATTTTATTTAATACAATATCGGTTCCAAAAAAATAATCTAACCGTTGTGCTATAAATGGGTTTTTCCTTGACCACGTACATTCTTTTAAATCTGTATTAGGTATTAGAATTAAATTTAGTTACTCATAGTCATATAGTTGCACTCTGGAATACTGGTGCCAGTTGAAGCATTACAGTCACTTCTAATGAATGCTGCAGTTATTGAGCTAATGAGTTTATGTGTCTCTTATTCAGGTCTGTTCAGAGTTAGAGGATGAGAAACGGAAACATGCGCAAGATACAGCCCAAGGGGATGATGTCACTTATATGTTGGAGAAAGAGCGCGAGCGCCTGAGGCAAGAGGTATATTACATGACCTTTTTAGTCTGTTTTAAGTGGACAGTTATTAAAGACAGAAGCTGAGAAATGTCAATGAAGTTGGCATCTGTATGTGTAGTTTTGGCAGTCAGGGTGGTGGTAGTGTGTGTGTGTGTGTGCGTGTGCATGGGTGGACACCCCCCAGCAAGGGTGCTGCCCCTGCACCCCACCAGGATCTTGGCGGCCTCTAGACCCTGGCCTTCCAAATTGAACATTTTGGACTCCCACCCATGGTGTGTGCGTTTGTGTGTGTGAAGAAAAATATTTTATATAAAACAGAACATAAGAGTTTTCAAGTCAGTAGTTGGCTGAGTCTGGTTCATTGCTGATTTGTATTACTGCCATGAACCTCAAACAGTACATTTCATTTTCAAGAGGCCTCTTTCAGTGGTGTTGAGAGTTGCTTCTATGGGAGATTGTGTATTTCAGATTGACTTTGAGAAGTCCAACTGTAAAAAACTTGAGAAAGACCTTCGACGTACTCTAGCTGCCCTTGAAGAAGAACGTGCTTCTGCAGCCAGGCACAAACAGGTTGCCTTACTGTTGCTGAAAGAACGGAAGCACATTTTGCAAAAACTATCAGTGCAAAAACAGACATCAACACAGGTAACAAAGCCCCTGCCACCCGCCTTTTGAGTAACATGGAGTGTCTTGAACGTTTTACTTTTGTGATTAGCTTAACACTGTCTAGGCAGCTGTCTGTGAAATCTTAAAATGAGCCACTTTTCTGAAGTGACTGTAACAGTTAGACTGGCAAAACCTTTTCCCATCATGAAAATAAATCTGCTTCTGTTTTAAATGCAAACATACTGAAAGAAAAGACAGTTTGAGCAATTTGTCAATATCTCAGCCATTATTATGTATACTATGCTTGACTTTCAGATACATTGCACACTTACTGGTGCTGGCACACCCTTGCAGCAATGTGTTTCAGAAATAACTGGGAGTCAGGTTGATTTTGTCTGAAGCAAAGTTGTGCATGTGTTTCTCTGTTCCAAGTTGTGCTTGTGTTTCTCTGTTCAGTAAAAATAATGTCTTTTAAATGTCTACAGGGAGGGTTTCTTGTTTTAATCAGGAAGTGGATATGTATTCTGTCTGTAATGTCAGCATGTCATGCTTTTGTTGTGGAACAATGTCGTGCAGAGAGTAAGGGTCAACATGGGTAGCTTTGCAATTTGATCCAGACAGTAAACTTAGCCTTTTTTTCACTCAGTGTTAGGGTTAATGGTAGTATTCTGCATCTTCTGTGTGCAACCTGCCTTGCAATGTATGAGTGCAATGTAGGTAAGGTCCTCATACTGTGATGTATTTTTGTGCAGGGCGATGACAGCTTTGATGAGCTGAGGACAGATGACATGAGAGAGGGGCTTGATGCTGAAACTCAGCGATCTTTAGCCATGGAGGCAGCACTGGAGCAGCAGCTAGGGGAATTTGAGGCAGAGAGGGCAGCACTAAGGGCTGGCCTGGATCAAGAGCAGGGTCGAACTCGTGATCTTGAGGCACAGGTGGAGACCCTGCAGCAACAAGTACAGAGAATGGCTGCTCGCACGTCAGTGGATTCCATTGAGATCAAGTCAGGCGTCTCTCCTCGCTTGTCTGCCTCTTCTCCCCTGTCTTCCCCTTTCACCTGCCAGCCATCTGGCCTCGTGTCTCCCAGTGTCAGTCCCAGTGCCTACACTGCCAGCTCAAGCCCCCCACCCTCTTGGCCTAGCCTAGCACTGACCGCTACACCTCTGGTAGGCCGACCTGTGGCCGTCATAGGGGGCAGCACCTCTGCTCCTGTCATGCGGCAAGTGCCCAAGGTCCTAGAAGGGGGGCGCATAGGCTCAAGTTCACCGGAGCGTGAAGTGATTCACCGACCAACAGACTCTCTAGTGCGCAAAGTGCAATACGGAAGTGGCGGAGGGGGGTACGTGGAGAGACAGGGTGGCGGTGTGCTGTCCACAAGTCCCCGAGGGGAGGCGCGGGTTGTGACAGTGGGTAGCTCAGGGCCGGAGTCTGGAACGCTGGTAGTGGGCAGTGGGAGTGCAGGAGGAGGGACTGGAGCCCGCGTCAACATTTCCCCGGGCAACAGTGCCACTGTGGTCACCCAGGGAGGGGGAAAAATTTCCTTCCATGTCTCGCCAGGGGCGGGGGGAGTGAACACAGTGGGTAGTGGATCTGGTTCACCTCGCAGGACTGCTGCTGTAGCTGCAAGCACAATGTGTGCTGGCCGAGGAACTCCGCCCCCCGTTCCTCCCAACAAGCCCAACATAGCCCCGTCCAACCCGGTGGCCGGAGTCAAGCCAGCACCACCCCCCAAGGTGGCTGTGATGGGGCGTGAGCGCAGTGGCATGGACAGTAAAGTGGTGCAGATCCCGGTCAACGTTATGGCTTCCCCAGCATCCTCTACCTCCTCTAGTCCCAGCTCCAGCTCTCAGTCATCGCGAGAAAGCTCACCTATAAGGAAAACCGCGCAGGTTTGTGTTCATGCCAAATGAAAGGAAATCATACCCTAGACGGCATGTTCATCATTTCACCTTACCATGCCAACCTACTTGATAACCAGTTTACAGTTTCATGTAGTTCTAGTTAATGAATCTTTTATCATTGGCTGTTTGATTCTTCATAAGAGCATATATGGAGATACTGCAACATTGTATTTTGCTCTGGTGAACTACTGAACCATTGATGAGTATGCTGCGTCTGTTCAATATTTATGTGAGAATAAGATAGCAAATTATTCGAGGAAAAAAAGCTCTTGTTGGCTGTTCTCCTTCCATTTGATTCTCACAGACAAGTGTTTTCTTGAGCTGGTGATGCTGTGCATTTTCTGTTTACTAGTTATCTCTCCCTTAGCCTCTTACTGATACTTTCATTTTAAGAACATGTTTAAGAAATCGGAAAGTTTGGTGCTTTCCATGTAGGAAGGTTGTTTCAAAACATTACCCTAAGGAGTGGTGCAAAATTATACACAGTTTCACTAGTTTCAATGTAACTATCAGAGTTTTTGGCTGGATATGAAATTTATTTTTGCAAAAGCAGTAGAAAAAAATGTATGTTTTATTGGGAGTTTTATCAACAAATAAAAGATCTTTGACGGATTGAGACTCTAGAAAGGTGCACGCTGTCGT
Source organism: Littorina saxatilis (assembly GCF_037325665.1). NCBI lineage: Eukaryota > Metazoa > Mollusca > Gastropoda > Littorinimorpha > Littorinidae > Littorina > Littorina saxatilis. The sequence goes on from NC_090248.1 coordinate 17,151,929, forward strand.
TCAGATTAAACCCTTTCTGCACTTAGATCAGACTTCTATCTGATCTTTCCTGAAAAGCAAGCACATGCACCATCTTTTTGTTGTCTTGAAGTACTGTGACTTTTCTGTACGTTGTGGACGCTCATCATTTTTGTGATCTGCTCAAAATATCAGTGTTTCGTCTTCTCAGCCTGTTTCCCTCAGAATCCCAGTATTAATTTGTTTGGGAGATGGGTAAAGGGCAAATAGTTCTTTGATTTGAAACTGATATGCCCAGCTCTGTTTTGTTTGGTTGTTTGTCTATTTTGCTTTCCCATCCAACTGTTGTTTGTTGAGATCAGCTGCTGTATGTGTTTTGCCTTACAAATCATCATTTAATTGGTTTGTTGTGAAGTATTGTTGCATCCATCATGTAGCACTAATGTTGAGCTGTGCCTCTGTTCTCTCCTATGATACACCAGGACTCTAGAAGTTCTTGGCTGGGGTTGGCTCACCTCTGGCTGTAATGTTGTGAGTCTGTTAACTGCCTCTCAACTGTCTGCCTGCCCTTTCCACCTTTCCTGCAGGTTCTGCACTCTGTTGCTTGCATGCCCTTCATTGCATTCATGCACCTTTTCACCTTCACTTTTGCGTATTTGACTCATTTGAAAACTCTGATGCGTTATTTCAATGTGACGCTAAAATGTGCACATGTCCAAATGTCCTGGCTTTATCCGCTTTGGAAAATTGCTTGTCGAAAGACCTTCTATACATCAAAACTAATGAGACAGTCAATCGACCATGGGTTAGACCAAATCTTCAAATTAAGAAATAATATGCATCAGTGACCAAAGACCGAGGCCTAGAACAACACTGTACTATTGTTGAAAAATACAATGTAGATAGAGGGGAAACACAAAAGCAGAAGAACCTAGGTAGCGGATTGGATGAGAAGTAGTACCATTTTGCACTTCAGTAGCTAGTGGAATTAGGCTTGTTTTATGGTGGTACATGTACCTGCAATGAAACAGCCCTGAAAGTCTGAAATTGTACTAGCCAGAGGAAATATTTCACAAGCCTACGTAACAACGGGCTCTAACCAAATTTAAGTAACTGACCACAACTTATACACAGTGTTATGCACTTACTGTACTTTCTTATTTTGAACAATGCCACACAACTACAGTACCCGGACATAAACACCCAACAAATAAAATGTTTTGCTTTTGGGGTGTGGGGAAAAAAAGCAGTATGAACAGCGTACTGCAATAGTTTTTCCATGCTTTCTTTGTGTTTGTTTTTTTAATACATTTTGTTGCAAAATGATTCTCGTAAAATAAATCAGCAAAATATTAGTGTACCCACTTCAAATGTAAGCATAAATTACTAGAAGCTAAGCTTAACCCATCAGGTTGTTACTGTTAGTTTGTTTTGCAAGTTGGTATGTACATACATTATTTTCAATGAATTTTTCAAACAAAATTACGGAAACTTCTCTTTAAAAAAAAATCTAATACATATGTTCAGTCTTGTACTGCCTACATTTGATCTTTAAAATAAATGAGGCACAGCTATGTAGCAGTAGCAAGGGGTAAACTTTTAATTTTATGAAAGTTGTCCACCAACTTAATCCATCTTGAATATGCCACACATCAGAAAAGTGTGCTTGCCCAGTGGCTACTTTTACTTCTTTTTATTTGAAAACTCACACAAGCAGAAAATCAAATGTGTCAAAACAAACAGCAATAAGCAAGTGAGCTCTGAAGTCAGTGATGGTACGAAATAGTAATTTATTTTAATATGACTGTAGAACACTTGTACATCATTGAGCTGAGAAATTGCATGCCAGCATTTGACAATACAGTCAGGAGGGCATGATGTTAGTATTACATATTAATTAATGGGCATTATCTTGACCACACCAATAAACGCGAAGAAAGGAAGAGGAAGGGGGTGGAGGTAGTCTGGATCAAAAGGAAAGAGGAAGGTGTAGTACCTTTGTACCATCTTAGAGCTGTCCCACAACAATTAAGTAGAAGTGCAATGCCAAGGCACTGCATACCCCCAGCGGAGGACAAATCCCTTCTCTCTCTCTCTCTCTCTCTCTCTCTCTCTCTCTCTCTCTCTCTCTCTCTCTCTCTCTCTCTCTCTCTCTCTCTCTCTCTCTCTCTCTCTCTCTCACACACACACACACAAACACACACACACACACATGTACACACCCCAAGTCACAAACACACACGCACACACACACACACACACACATACACACTGACTCACACAAATCTCATATACACAAAACACACACTCATACGCATACAGACAGACGGACACACACACCCTTGCAAACACACACACACACACACACACACACACACACACACACACACACACACTCACGCTCACTCACTCACACCGGCATACTCACTCACTTACTCACGCAAACTTCATACACACAAAAAACACACTCATAAGCACATATAGACAGACGGACACACACACCTTAAACAAACTAACACACATACACACTCATACACACGGACATACACATAAACACCCCACCCTCTCTCTCTCAAACCCCCCCCCCCTCCACCACACACTCTCTCTGTGTCTTACACACACGCGTACACACTCACACATGCATGCACACACACATAAATAACCACACTCTCTCTCTCTCTTTCTCTTACACACACACACACACACACACACACACACACATACAAACACCCACACCCACGTACATACACACACACACACACAATAATACTAACACATGTGCACACACACAGCGCACGAGACTGAGAGAAAGATCGCAGAGAGGGGATGACATCATGATCAATCAATCAATGACGCTTATATCGCGCATATTCCGTGGGTACAGTTCTAGGCGCTCTGCAGTGATGCCGTGTGAGATGAAATTTTATACGGCCAGTAGATTGCAGCCATTTCGGCGCATATTTACCTTTCACGGCCTATTATTCCAAGTCACACGGGTATAGGTAGACAATTATTAACTGTGCCTAAGCAATTTTGCCAGGAAAGACCCTTTTGTCAATCGTGGGATCTTTAACGTGCACACCCAATGTAGTGTACACGGGGGGAGGGTTCGGACACCGAAGAGAGTCTGCACACAAAGTTGACTCTGAAATAAATTTCCGCCGAACCTGGGATCGAACTCACGCTGACAGCGGCCAACTGAATACAAATCCAGCGCGCTACCAACTGAGCTATATCCCCGCCCATTGACATCAAAGTCTTTCGGCGTCATCTTCTTACGTGAGCTTAATCCATAGACTTGGAAATTATGGAATTTCTACCCTGCCAAAGCGGCCTTGGGTGGCGTTTGCTCAAAAAACATGTCACCCACCGTATTTTAGTTAGTATGTTCCCAATTTTTGGTGAACTTCCATCTCCAACTGTAGCCCCTGCTCGTGCACAACGAATCCTTCTCTATCATGTATTATCGGCATGAACATTTCTCAAGTTGATTACAGTATAGCGTTTGTGGGATACCAAGGTAGGGGAGGGGTGGCCAAAAGCAGGAGTGGGTGTCATATTGTTACTTGTGGCTGACCCACAGCCACAGAAGAGAAGTTTGGGGATAGGGGAGGGGGGTGGGTGGCCCCAGTGGGAAAGTAGGTCAAGCAGTTGGGGGTGGATGGCAGGTTGTCTTTTCTGGCATTTGGTAGCTTTAACTTTTTACTGGCCAGTTCATTGTTTCTACTTGCCATGGCCAGTAAACTACTCGCCACTTCCAGGGCTGTGAAAGGACACCCTTGGAACCAGCTAGACGTGTACCTACTATGCAGGTGGCTTTTCATTACACTTACAGGTAGATTTGGGTCAAAATAGTAGACAAAGGGGCAATATGGGGTGTCTTTTTATGGAATATATGTCCTCTCATCAGAGGAGCCTGGCAAAGCTGTAGTTTGTATCAATATGCCATCTTTAAAAATCTAATTGACAGCATGCATTTATTTGCTTGTCAGAATTACCAACACTTTTATCCATTTAGATTCCTTGGGTGGAGATCTCAGGCAGGTTTGTTTTCAGTTAGAATACTGTGAAATTGAAAACACGTCCTACAGTCATTTTGAGAATACTGTCAGAAAAATGCCAACAGAAATGTCAATGACAATGTTATACTTATATAACATGGGTATCTTCATACTGATGATAACTATGCGATAGCATAATCGTGTGCCATCGTCTGTTTTCCCTGTCTGGCATTATGTTTGCCATGAAGTAGTAAAGACATGGACAAAATCTACGAAGTCATGTCCTTTTGTTCAAGAGGCATAGTTTATTTGTTTATGAACTCTTAACATTGAAAATGGTCCTAAATGACAGAAAACTGGCTGAATTTCAATGTACCTAAGATTTGTTAAAATGAGTACAAATCGTGGATTATTTTCTTCTGTCTGAATGTGAATAAAAATTGGGCACGAAAATCTATTTTAGTAACAATGTCATAGTGTCACGTGACTCTTCAGACAATTTTATGTTAATCTTTTGCATACCATAATTATAAGACCTTTTTCAATTCTGCACAAAATTATATACAACACAAAAATATGCGTTCAGAACTGCATTCTCGATGAGCTTTTGAAAAACCTCATGTAATGAAATGGAGAAAACAAGGGAAATAGCAAGAATTGTTGAGAGTTAATGTCTGTAAAATTTAGAAAATGGAGAAAAGCAATGCTGTTGGAATTTGGAAGGCAGAATTTTTAATTTGCTTTGCCTGCTGGTAGTTTTCAGATGTTACTACTTGCTTGATGGCTTTCTGATCAACTCAGGCAAGTGGATTTGTGTAGCCATGCTAATTTTTACATTTAGTCAAGTTTTGACTAAATGATTTAACATGGATGGGGAATCGAGACAAGGGTGGTGGTGGTGGTGTGTGTGTGTGTGTGTGGACCGATCTTCTTGAGTGTTCCTGAGAATAATGTCCCCAGACATTTTTTTCATTTTTTACATTTAGTCAAGTTTTGACTAAATGTTTTAACATAGAGGGGGAATCGAGACGAGGGTCGTGGTGTATGTGTGTGTGTGTGTGTGTGTGTCTGTCTGTCTGTCTGTCTGTCTGTCTGTCTGTCTGTGCGTGTGTGTGTAGAGCGATTCAGACCAAACTACTGGACCGATCTTTATGAAATTTGACATGAGAGTTCCTGGGAATGATATCCCCGGACGTTTTTTTCTTTTTTTCGATAAATACTTTTGATGACGTCATATCCGGCTTTTTGTAAAAGTTGAGGCGGCACTGTCACACCCTCATTATTCAATCAAATTGATTGACATTTTTGTAAAGCAATCTTCGACGAAGGCCGGACTTCGGTATTGCATTTCAGCTTGGTGGCTTAAAAATTAATTAATGACTTTGGTCATTAAAAATCTGAAAATTGTAATAAATTTTTTTTTAATATAAAACGATCCAAATTTACGTTCATCTTATTCTACATCATTTCCTGATTACAAAAACATATAAATATGTTATATTTGGATTAAAAACAAGCTCTAAAAATTAAAAATATAAAAATTATGATCAAAATTAAATTTCTGAAATCGATTTAAAAACAATGTCATCTTATTCCTTGTCGGTTCCTGATTCCAAAAACATATAGATATGATATGTTTGGATTAAAAACACGCTCAGAAAGTTAAAACGAAGAGAGGTACTGAAAAGCGTGCTATGCAGCACAGCGAAACCACTACCGCGCTGAACAGGCTCGTCAGTTTCACTCCGTTATGCACAAGCGGCGGACTACGGTCATTGTGAAAAAATGCAGTGCGTTCAGTTTCATTCTGTGAGTTCCACAGCTTGACTAAATGTAGTAATTTCGCCTTACGCGACTTGTTTGTAAATGTCTTTGATGACGTCATATCCGGCTTTTTGTAAAAGTTGAGGCGGCACTGTCAATCTTAATTATGGATTAATCTCAGTTTTCTATCAAATTGATTTAAATTTTGGTCACGCAATCTTTGACGAAACTTGGACTATGGGATTGCATTTCAGCTTGGAAGCTTAATAATTAATGAATGAGTTTGGTCATTAAAAATTGCAAAATTTGAATAAAAATAAAATGTTGAGTAATTGATCTATAAATGATTTCATCTTATTCTTTATCATCTCTTGATTGCAAAAAAATATATAGATATGTTATGTTTGGATTAAAAACAAGCTTGGAAAAGTAAAAAGAGTAGAGCAAAACGCACTTTCCTGCTATACGCTACTGTGCTATATTGGCTTTTCACTTTCTGTGAGTGAACGTGTTGGCCAGGCTGCGGGGTATGTAATTGACAACGCTGTTGAGTGTTGTCTAAGTGCAAAAGTGCGTTGCATTCAATTTAATTCGGTGAGTTCGACAGATTGACTAAATGTATTAATTTTGCATCACGCGACTTGCTTCTTCTTTGCTGCTCATTATCCTCCATTCTATCTGTCTGTTTATGTTGTTGTTTTCTTTGTGTTATAGTTAAGTAACATAGTGCCTGTGTTTGTGCCTATAGTTTATTTTCGTAGGTTTAGCTCCTTTGTGCATTGATGTTGTTGATTTTGTTTGCATTTTGATGTTGTTGCATGGTGCATGTGGTGGTCTCCTTGCAGTGTCCCCCACCCTGTGTTGAAATGGAAGTGGCCACAGGTGCCACTCCTAACACAAGTGTAGCCAGCCCTGCGGCCACACTGGACTTTCTAGGGCCTGAAATGGCTAATCTGCAAGAGTTGCTAGCTTCTCTGTCCACAGGTAACTACTTTCACTCATTTTCATGTGTTGGACTCAATAGTTTATGCATGTTGTTGATCTTAATGGCACCACATTCAGCAGCAGGATGAGGGGTAGAGCGGTAAGGGAATTCAGTCTCTGATGAAGCTGGCTGCCAGACATTCTAACTGCAAGAGTGTCATGTTCACTAACACTAACAGGCATGTGGGCTTCGCCACACCAGTCCTTTGAAGTCAGACACCATCTTGACTGGCAGGTGTCCTCTTGACAGTAACAAAACTTGTGAAATGGATCTACGTCAATGTAAACAGTGCATTGTTTTTGACAATTTTTCTAGTCACTCATTCACAAGTGGAATCTAAACAAAAAGTATTGATGATAGACGACTTTGGTGAATAAGGAATTGACTTGGTTGTTATTGGCATGTCTGCTGACTGACCTAGTAAATAGCAGTCTCACGGAGCAGTTTAAAAGTGATGAGGCCAAAGAATCTCAGCTGGTATTACATCCTCCTACATCAATGCAAATTTTAGTCACAAGCGCCTGGGCCAATCAGAAGAGGCCTTAAGATGGTCTTATTTGGAGTTGCTTTCGAGCTCTGATTTGAAAGCTTTTTTGAGGTCCTGGATGTAGTGAAACTTCTTGGCAAATAGTTTGATTTTCAAAGATGGTATAACCAGGAATCACAAGGGGTGAGGTAAGGTCTGAATAATGTGTAAGGCTAAAATGGGATCATTTGGACTTTTAGGAATGGAGTTACGACCCTTCTTTTGTGGAGACTGGGATTTTCATGGAGGAGAACGGTGTTCTGGGTTTTACAGTTTGGTCGCTGACTGCTAAACTTGTGAGTAAGTTTGGGTAAAAAGGTTTCTGCATAGTATGTGATAATGACAGTGTTTTTACCAGACAGAATATCGACATCGGCCGTGGTAGAAAAATACAGCTAATAGCCATGTTTCTGCTTTGAAAACCTTGCTTACAAATTTGGTTTATCTTGTCATTTTTGTCCAGATACGCTTTGTTTTTGTGTTTTCTGGCAATAAAGCAAAATGGAAACTAAAGTCTCATAATCAGGAACTACAGTCAACACAAGTTTGGGTCTACTGGGTTCCAAACGATTGAGCAGATCGTGTGCAATAGGAACCTGTTGCTTCTTCCGTTCCCCTGTCAGCTAATGAAGCACCCATTTTGCGGCCAGCTTTTGAAGCGGAAGATTGTTGTGTAGGATACTCTGGACTGTTCCACTTAAAAGTTAAAATCTTGCACGTATACTCGTATGAACACGTTTTAATCTTAGTTCTTTAAGTTTTGACAAAGCAGCTACATTAATCTCGTTTGAAGCGCTCTTCAGAAGTCTTTTCGGCTTATCAGAGTTATTCCCCTTTTTCCCCATTTTTTAATTTCCCATTTCTTTTGTCAGATTGCAGAATATGGAGCAGCTTTGATTCGTGTAACTTTCTTCATTTTTGTAGAAATGTCCTTTGTGTCATTACACAGCTATACTCTTTCAAAGAAGTAAAGTTTTTCATGGTGCACAACCCAAAAGTAACGTATTTTGAAACCTCGTCATTTATGATGTAGCAACCCAATGACATCATCTCTGAGAGGTATTCCAGTTAATTGTTTGGCCTTTCAAATGTTACATTACTTTTTATTATCAGTGACCCCAGAAATTCATAAAAGCGGTTTGATCATTTTGTTTGGATCATACCTCATAGCAAGTGAAATTATAAAAGAAAAGTGAACTGCTATTTAAATATTTGTCTTGATCATCAGATTAATAGGGATTAAAAATGTATGTGAGAATTAACAGAAAATTGGTAAGGAAAGTTACACGCTTGCATGTAAACAAGCACACGTTCATGCATGCGCACAAACACATATGCAAACAATAGCAGTCGGCACACAATGTCATTCCTGAGCATAGTGAGTTTCGCAGTGTGGGTCTTCCCGGGTGAGAACCCACCTGTAAAATTCAAAAGAAACAGAAGTGCTTCCAAACTAATGATAGTGTGTTTCTTTGCAAATTGTGGCCACAATACCACCACACCACTTGAGGACAGAAACACAGTTATGGCTGACTGGTATGTCAACCACTGTTAGTCACTTAGTGTTATCCTAATTTCTTCAAGGCATGGTGTAAACGGTGTCCACGAACGGGTGTCTGTGGTCTACTGCTCTTTCACGAAAAACCCAGCGCGCACACAGCAGCTGTAACTTTTGAATTTCTAGCTGCCAATGATGTTCAGCTTTTCACCCACCCACCATATTCACATGACTTAGACCCCTGTGACAGGTTTTCGTTCCCTTCCGTCAAGAGGTAGTTGAAGGGAAAGCAGTATCAGAACGCTGAAGATGCCCAGCATTCTAGAGGGCATTATTTTTTTTACATACCCTAGTCAACGTGGTCGGGTGTTATGGACAGCTGGTTTGAGAAGATGGTACAATGTGTACAGGCTGAGGAGGGAATCTTTGGCAAACTGGAGTAGACAGATTGATAAGTGTTGTGGAAAACCCAGATTGCAAAACATAACGAGTGGCCCTCTTCAGGGGTAAAATACCCAAAAAGAGAAAATTTGACTTCGAAGTATTACACGTGAGTTCTTGAGCATGGGGATCGTGTTGACTTATCGGTTTCCGAGCCATACCATTCGAATATGTGTACTGTATGTTCTGTTGTTCTCACTATTCGAGGTAAGTTAAGTTGATAACTGACCCATAATGGTCCCGTTCACTTGAAAAGCGAAATCGAGTAGCATTAATTTCAAGTGTGACCGACATTATGTCGGCACTACAGTTCAAAAATGCATTGACCAATCACAGAAAGGCGCTGATGTCATTTCACGAAAGGATTTCCCTACTTGGGGTCCTGATTTGGCCTATATGGTCCGCTGGACCCAAAAAGCAACAACTAACTAACTAACTAACTAATTTCTCTACCAAGAATTTTGGTTTTGGAGATTTTGAAGATTTCGTTCGGGACGATGGCACTCTATGGTCGGGTTATTATATAAAGGGAAGCAAGCAGTTACAAACTGGCGTCGACAGAGCCAATGAAGGATAATATGAAGTTGTAAGATCATCTACCTGTGATATAGCACTAAAAAAACTGACCAATGAAAGATTGACTAAAAAGCAGACACATTGCAGAACATACCAGATGCAAGTGCAAGCCTACATATGATAATAACAAACCACTGGAACCCTGAGAATGCATAACAATTATTTCCTGGGAATGTGCTTGATATATATATATATATCCCATGAGCAGCTGCTTTGTCTCTGTAATGCCACTATGGGTATATACAGTCGAACTCGCTTAAGACGAATCACTGGGGATCGGGAAATAAGTTCGTCTTAACCGAAATTCGCATTAAGAGAATTGATTGATTTTTTTACTGTCACAATTTTAGAAGTAAAATTTAAAAAGTCGTGTAAAAGCATGTACATGCACATTCTGATCAATCTCCGATTTCATGGTGTCCACCAGTTCTGGTGCATGTACTACCCTGGCCAAGTTTCCTCTCAAGACATCAAAGAGACCGCCCCATAGATTAAACTCCCCATAGGTTAAACTCGGTCACTGACCCGGGTGCAGGAAGTGTTTCCTCTCTCATATGAAAGGGGAACCACCTCTCATAGCTAAAACTGGGTCAATGACCCCTGGGAAGAAGGTCAGTGTCTATAAAGAAGGCCACCCAGCCATCACAATGGACCTGCCTTTGACCTCGCCTCACACGCAGATCCTTTTGTGTTTGTTAAAAGAGGGGTTCGTTATGCAAATGATATGATATGTCGATCTCGGGACGAGTTTAAAGATTTCGCCATAAGCGTGAGTAAATTACAGACATTATGCATGCTTGGGAATCCAAAAAGTGCTCGTTATAAGCATAAATTCGTTACAAAGAATTCGTTTCAAGCATTTTTTTTAAGCATGAAGAAAGAGGTATTCAGTTGGGAACTTAAAACTAATACGTTATAAGTCAAAATTCGTAACTAGCGTGTTCGTTTTAAGTGGGTTCGACTGTATGTTGTATTTTTCGGCTTCAATAAATACATAATGGGCTCAAAAAAATACATCATAGTACCGATTCCGGTTTGGCCGAGGAACTATACTTCTGCCTACCCTTGACCCTGCACCGAACATGTTTCTGTGGATTGAAGAGCATTGCTCACATGGCTAAACAAAAGAAAACACAACATTCACAGAAGACAAAACCATGATACGTATCTGAGGTATGCGATTCAATAAACAAAGCGTTTATCTTTACACTTTGGGTGCAGGTCGAGTCAAAAAAGAACAAAAGCGAAGAATCAACTGATAGTGAGAGCAAACGAACCTCGCTGTTCTGATTGGAGGTGAAGCTAGAGTAACCTCCCTTCCACGAACACTGCACCGCTGATCTAAAAATGCACAGCTGATCTAACAAAACAAAAATTAAATGGCACGTTGCACTGACACAAGGTGAATCAATTAAACACTATGCAAGACTGAAAATGAAGTGGAAACAACTCTTAACTGCACAGCGGGTCGAGTTCTCCAAGCACAGTTTCATCTAACCTTACCGGCGAAACACAAAGTTCAGTTTGAACAGAAGCGCGATGATCGACAGACAAAACCATAACAATTACAAGGTAAATTAGCTTTCCTTGTGTAGCGAGCAGCGTCTGCAGAACGCACTCACACAAATGTCAACAGCACTGATTCTAAATCTACATTGCAACCTTAGGTAAATTCAGCGACACTCAATTAAACAATGATTGTACCATGTAAACAAACAACATGGTGCAAACATTCAGTCATGATTCACCCATCAATAGCAACAGCCTCAGTGCAGAACTCAAGAAGTCTGCAGCAAGCACTTCCATTCCTTTTTTCTTTAAAAGGCCCACAGTCCAACTACAGCATCAACATCAATATCTTTCCCACACAAGCAAGCTCCACAGCTACAATCACCAGCACACAGAGTACCATTATTCAACACAGATTCCCCAACCCCCCAAAAGGTGTGTGTGTGTGTGTGTGTGTGTGTGTGTGTGTGTGTGTGTGTGTGCAAGCTATTTCTGAGCGTTCAATGGCACGGGCATTGTCGGTGTTACCCAAAGGCAAAGGGGAAGAACCCTATTATCACTGACCGATTACCTTGAAGCTTGATTAGACTTTAGATCTGCAGCCAGAATACTGAGACTATCTTCTGCAAAGTTAAAAAATTAAACACATGATGTACGCTCAAAATCAAATAAGTTGTTTCAGACCTTTTTAATTTGACATCCAACCTAAGCAATTCACTCGCGCGCACGCGTGTGTGTGTGTGTGTGTTTGCGTACGGGTGGGTGTATGTGTGTGTTCGTGTCTCTCTGTGTTCAACAAGCAAAGATGCACTGCGTCAGTGTACCTTCTTCGCTGGCCGGTTCGCTTCGTCATCCAGCACAGGCCGTTTCATCCATTTTTCGAGCATGTCCAACTGTTTTGCTTTACACTGCAGTAAGTTCATGGTTATATGAAGGTATCCAAGAGCTCAGCAAACGTGTATTTCATCCTGATGGAGTAAAATCAGTCCAAACGGCATTCAACACGCAGTTTCAAGGAGCGGCCATGATACCGTTTTAGACAGAATTGACACTACCAGTATGGGTTGATCAACGCAAGCACGATCGGACAAATTAACTCAGAGAGATATTTATTTTTATGTCCTTTTTATCAAGTCCTTCGAGCAAAGTATTTGAAAATCTCGAACTCTAAGACGCTGCAACAACAACTTGTGTATTTCTGTGGCAGTAATGAGGATAATGTGATGAACAGCTTCAGCAGATTTGTGTTCTTCATGTTACAGAAGAGACGAACCCTTATAAATCAGGTTCAGTAACATGTCATCAGGGTCTTAATGTATTTGTTGAATTTTATGCGTGACTATAATTTATAACTGTGCAGATACTAGTATTGCTGTTATTTTAACCACAGATTGTAAGGGGCTGTGGCCTTAGACAATTAAAGATTTGTTCTTGTTCTCTCTCTCTCTCTCTCTCTCTCTCTCTCTCTCTCTCTCTCTCTCTCTCTCTCTCTCTCTCTCTCTCTCTCTCTCTCACACACACACACACAAACACATTGCATGGTCTAAAAGAATCTGTAATTGAGTGATTATGGATCAGAATTGAGTCCACTCAGCGCCAAAGTTTTAAATTTTGCAATCCAGAAAAACTCTTTTCCACCTGTCATCCCGGGTCGAACAAAAGACTTTCAATCCCAATGCATTCCATATCACCGAGAGAGTGGTCGGGCTGGTTGAAGTGCAATGTGAGAAGAGTACCCATGTTTTTCCCAATGTGTGAGCGGTGGAGATAGAACCTTTCTCTGAGACAGTCTGCCCCACGTACTGGGCACAATGGCATTTTTTTTACACGAAATAAGATAGATGATGTTGATGGTGTCACAGGTGAAGTGTTCTCTAAGAGTGAAAGTTTCACCTGTTTTACATGAATTGAATGTGGTGCACTCAATCAAGTGTTTTTCACCGATTACACATTTTTTTACGCTCACACCTGAAACACCCACGGTTGTTGTGTTTAGGAGGAAGAACTGTCAGCATTAGGATATTATGTATGGTCTTACAGTTTCTCTCCCCACAGATGGGCGTTTCAGGCAGAACATTTTTCATGTGTTCACTCTTGCTGATCAAGCTTTCCTGCAAACCATGCAACCACTGGCCGAGGGGAGGGTTGAGTGGGTTATGAGTGATGACGAAAGGGACTGTTTGTGGGAGTTTTTTTGCGATACGAAAGTCTCCTGTCTCCTTCTGTCATATTTTACAGTCTTTTTGCACAGAAATGTCTCTCCAGCTCATCGCACCTTTGTTAAAATTACTCCTCTTTTGAGCAGAGTCTTCTGAGTCTCAGAAATTGTGAGTAGGACAAATTTCTTTTGACGTGAGCTGGGTGACACAAGTTCTGGCACAGGTAGGCATGGCTGTCGGTAGGTGAGTCCCTTTGATATTCCCGCTGTGTATTTCAACAAGCCATATAAAAAATCACAAGTGTTGTAACTGGACTAATTGAAGACCCAAAAGACAAAGCACGATGGAAACATCACGCTTTACTTGTCTGTTCATATGAGCCACTGAGGACTTAACCTCTTCACATACCTTATTCTAATGGCACACCTGTTGATCTATGCCAAGTTGGTGCATTATGGCGGCGGCGCTGTCCCTGTCAGTTGAAAGCCTCTTACACTGATTTGTCTGAGTACCTAGTGGTTACACATGCATCTGCTGAGATCTCGGACACCTTCATCGTCTGCTGCACCGCAGAAGAGCTAGAAATGCTAGCAAAATACATGAAAGAGCCTGTCCACAGGACTCTTGTAGTCAATGTACCGATAAGAGTGTATGTACCGAAAAGAGCATGCCTGTGACTTCTCAGAGTTAGGCATGACTGACTGTAGCCTGAAAATTTTGCCAGTGCAGGTCAGATGGACTGAGTTTTTAAAAGATTACTAGTTTGACTTCTGTTTTAGTTGACAGAGCTGGCACAACGAGCGCACACACTCACACACCAAATGTTTGTCCTGTTGATCAAGAGAGAAATAGAACAGCGAATAGAAGGACACAGATAACAGTGGACGATTATGTCCCCAGAATATGACGAAATGGACGACAGACGTAATGCAATCTATGACGCTGTGATGATAGTCTCGGCAAGCCGAGACTAAAACTGAGCTTACTGAAAGACTCTCAACACAGAGGTATTCCGAGGCACATTAAGTCGACTG
>NC_090248.1:17166579-17254079 GCF_037325665.1 Littorina saxatilis
CTGGTACATGTGCACCGTGGAATGTCAAAGTCGACAGAAAGTAGTGCTATGATGTATTTGTTGCACCCATATGCACCCACTATTTCTTGTGTTATAAGATATGGTATATCAATTGCACTCTTAAAATACAAGAAATATACGCATAGTAGATTTACAGAGACAAAGAAGGGAGGTTATGGGATATATATATGTATATATATATATATGCATTGAATTCAGTATCACTTGAATGTATTTTGTACATTTCTTCCTGTATGGAAAAGCAAGTTTGTGTGTGCATTTTAGAAATAATACCCTTTTTGGTAGCTTTAACTTGTTTGCATTTTACATTTTGCATCATGATCTGTAATCCTGGAGGCCCCAGAAGTGTTTGACTTGCATGTTTACATGCAAAGAATTTTCCTGAAAAGTTACACATTCTTTTAAGTATGGTTTTTAAAGTCATGGTCATTTGTAAGTATTTGTTTGTGCATTTGATTTTATTGCTAACATATAACAGTTTATTGTTCTCAGTCTAAAATGCAGAGGGCCCTATGTTTTGATGTTCTGTTTAACAAGGTGGCTGATTGTTTGTTTCCAGAAGTTGAATGTTAACTTTCAGTTAGGAGCTAGGGGCATACATTCTCCTGTACTTTTATGTGTTCTTCACCCTCAGTGGTTTACCCTGTTCCGTGGCATCCTTGCATTTCACTCAGAATGGTTTCACATGCAAATTGTTGTCTGACATTTAATTGAATGCAAAGATCAATCGATCAATCAGTCAGTCAATCAACCAGTCAGTCTATCAGCCAACCAATCAATCAATTAATCAATCCAGTCATTCAGTCATCCAATGGAACTGCTGCTGATTAAACTCACAAACTTGTTTTGTTTGAGGGGAATCTTTGGTATTTTCGAAATGAATAGATCTGGCTCTGGTGGATGGTAATGTTGAACTGTAGAGTGTATGGCTTTAAACAAAGTCAAGACCAAGACATTATGTGGGTTGTCTCAAAAGTTCGTAGCCTACATATGAAGGAGGTAAGCTTGAGTTTTAAAAGTTGGCATACATTTTGCACCTAAAGTAGCATGCAAAGTATCATGTATGTTGTCATAATAGCCATGACGTCACCAGCAATCAAAATGGTCTATTTGCCACTGCCTGGGAAAATGGGCAAAATACAGTTCAGAGCGGTAATAAAGTACTTTCCAGAAAAGGGATTCATTGTGACCTTCAAGACATTCATGAGGATATTGTGAGGACTTACTGGGAGAAGGCATCTTCAAATGCTATGGTCACAAAATGGACAGCAGAATTTAAAGTTAAACATGTTATGACCAACGTACGTTTTGAAAGACCTGTGTGTGCTTGCAACAATGAAACCGTTACCACCAGAATGATATATGGTTATGGCAGACCAACACCTGACTGTGAGAAACATTAAGGCTACTAGTACTACACTCGATCGCCATCTCACCAAAAATGTTTATCACATTCTGACACAGGATCTGGCAATGCAGGGAAGGTATCCACAAGACGGGTCCCGAAACTTTGGACACCAGATCAAAAGCAAACGCGCCTCAAAATGGCATGTCGATTTCCTTCGAAATAAACCTGATTATGCAGAGTTTCTTCAATTATTTGTGACCATCGACGAATCATTGGTTCATCACGTTAACCTGGAACAAAAAAGTAGTCCAAGCAGTGGAAGCAATGGGACTCATGATGTCACAGTCAATGGTGTCAAATCTTACGGGATTACAAATTAATATTTTTGGTGTATTTGCTTGAAACTTGAAAGGGGCCAGACTATTATTGGAGAGTGCTACTCAGCAGTTTCACAACGGATGCGAGACATCATCTTTGCTGAATGCCATGGAAAGCTGTCAAGATGTGCGTGATTTTCTCAAAACAGTGCACCTGTACGCAAGCCAGCTCTTGCGATGGAATCAACTCATGACTGCGGCATTGAACCCTATAGCAAAGGAAAGCGCCTTCTTCTTATTAACCTTCAGTGTCCTCATGAATGTTCAACACTTAAGTCATTTTTGCTACAAATATTCATCTTGTCCACTTTTACATTTAGTCAAGTTTTGACTAAATGGTTTAACGTAGACTGGGAATCGAGACGAAGGTGGTGGTGTATGTATGTGTGTGTGTGTGTAGAGCGATTCCGAGAAACTTTCCATTCAAATTCTTCCAGACCATTTTTTGACTCACATGCGTAGCAAAAGTGAGTCTATGTACTCACCCGAGTCGTCCGTCCGTCCGTCCGGACGTCCGGACGTCCGTCCGTCCGTCCGTCCGTCCGTCCGTCCGGAAAACTTTAACGTTGGATATTTCTTGGACACTATTCAGTCTATCAGTACCAAATTTGGCAAGATGGTGTATGATGACAAGGCCCCAAAAAACATACATAGCATCTTGACCTTGCTTCAAGGTCAAGGTCGCAGGGGCCATAAATGTTGCCTAAAAAACAGCTATTTTTCACATTTTTCCCATTTTCTCTGAAGTTTTTGAGATTGAATACCTCACCTATATATGATATATAGGGCAAAGTAAGCCCCATCTTTTGATACCAGTTTGGTTTACCTTGCTTCAAGGTCAAGGTCACAGGAGCTCTTCAAAGTTGGATTGTATACATATTTTGAAGTGACCTTGACCCTGAACTATGGAAGATAACTGTTTCAAACTTAAAAATTATGTGGGGCACATGTTATGCTTTCATCATGAGACACATTTGGTCACATATGATCAAGGTCAAGGTCACTTTGACCCTTATGAAATGTGACCAAAATAAGGTAGTGAACCACTAAAAGTGACCATATCTCATGGTAGAAAGAGCCTGATAAGCTCCATTGTACTTCCTATGTCTTGAATTAACAGCTTTGTGTTGCATGACCTTGGATGACCTTGACCTTGGGTCAAGGTCACATGTATTTTGGTAGGAAAAATGTGTAAAGCATGTGAGTCGTATGGGCTTTGCCCTTCTTGTTTATATTTTTTTTTATAAATGTCTTCAATGACGTCATGTCTGGCTTTTAGTGAATGTTGAGCTGGCACTGTCATGACCTCATTTTTCTATCAAATTGATTGAAATTTTGGTCAAGCAATCTTCAAAGAAGCCCGGACTATGGTATTGCATTTCAGCTTGGAAGCTTACAAAATTAATCAATGAGTTTGGTCATTAAAAATCGCAAAATTCTAATTAGAATTAAAATTGTAGGAATTGATCGAAAAATGATATCATCTTATATTTTGTCATTTCCTGACTCCAGACATATATAGATATGCCATGTTTACTCTGAAAATGTACTCACAAATACAGAAAATAGGTTAATAAGGCACAACGTTCGCATGTTTCGGGGAGACGAGCTGGACCTGTCCCAGTCTTGGGGTTTAGGCTAGCAAAGCCTAGTTAGTTCATGTAGTCTCCGTGTTGGCTATTATTTTAGTGTTGATCTTTTAGTTTCATGCCGACAGATTGACTAAATGTTTCGATATCGCTTCACACGACTTGTTTTATGTTATATCAGGTAGACCACTTTGACCGTTGATGATGTCATGACTATTACGACTACATACCTGATATTTTGTGTGTCACTTTCTACAAGGCAATTGCAAATGTGTGCCAATTTTCATAGCTTTAGCTAAATTCTAAATTAGATTTCATGATCACAAGTACTGGGTGGCCGAGTGGAAGCGAGAGGTAGCGAGTTCGACCCTGGGTCAGGGCGTTAGCAATTTTCTCCCCCCTTTCCTAACCTAGGTGGTGGGTTCAAGTGCTAGTCTTTCGGATGAGATGAAAAACCGAGGTCCCTTTGTGTACACTACATTGGGGTGTGCACGTTAAAGATCCCACGATTGACAAAAGGGTCTTTCCTGGCAAGATTGTATAGGCATAGATAAAAATGTCCACCAAAATACCCGTGTGACTTGGAATAATAGGCCGTGAAAAGTAGGATATGCGCCGAAATGGCTGCGATCTGCTGGCCGATGTGAATGCGTGATGTATTGTGTAAAAAAATTCCATCTCACACGGCATAAATAAATCCCTGCGCCTTGAATATGTGCGCCATATAAATTGCATAAAATAAAAATAAAAATGAAAAATAAAAAATAAAAAAATAAATCCCTTCGCTTAGAACTGTACCCATGGAATACGCGCGATATAAGCCTCATATTGATTGATTGATTGAAGTACTCAGTATTTTTCCATAAAAACAAAAAAAGAGAAAAACTACTTGGAAATTCAGCTCAAATTCGCTAAAAACAAATCAATAAAGGACATCAATCTACCTGAAAGGGAAAAGGTTGGCTTAAAAATCAAACTGTTATCTTTGAAAAATGTTTGTGTGTGTTTTGGGTCCACTAGTGCCTCTATGAGCAAATTTTTGAAATTTGTACACGCATGAAATACAGTTACAGTGGAGTCCAGCTATAACGAACCTGGGTATAACGAAATCCCTCTTTTAACAAACTGCCATTGATTTCCCGGCAGACAGCCTTCTATTTCTTACTTGTTACTTTCCGGCTACATCGAACCTTTTGAACTCATTTGCATAACGAACCCCTCTTTTAACAAACACGTTTTCATCGCCCCAGAGCCGTTTTGTCTCTAAAAGTCACAAGGCTACAACGAACTGATGTCAATAATTGTCTCCAAAGACAAAAATACACAAAAATACACAAACACAAGTGCACATCGCGTGATGAGCGAACTCTGAACAAACTAACAGCGGGAGGTGCACGGAACAGATCGAACCAAAATCGAAAGTTGTGGTGACGTCATGACATTTTGCGATGTACGTCAGCGAAGCTCATGCACATGTGGTCTGTCTTGCTAAAAACAATGGCTGACGAACATGGTTTCGAAATCTGGAACTGTTTTTTTGTTTTCTCCGATCCGTGACCGAGTGACGCGATATAGAACCACGCGTTCGTTTGAATCAATACTCTCCTCAGGCAGTGAAGTCTCCTAAATTGCTCAACACTGTGGACAGTCCGGAGTGCAGTTATGTCCCGTGAATGAGCGAGTCAAAGTTTTATCGTGAAAACTGACGCTTTTCATGCACCTCCCGCTGTTAGTTTGCCTCTCTCTATGGATTATATTATGAAGCTGTTGAAAACATGCAGAGATTGTACTCTCCAAGGAAAGATCGATGGGACGATCATTTGAAGGTGATTGGGAAAACTTGTCTTGAGGCCATTTAGGGTTGAAAACTCTACAGCGAATTACTGATATGACGAACTAAAATGTATCTCCCTTGAGATTCGTTGTACCCGGACTCCACTGTATGTTGAAACGATGGTTTGATTTGATGGTGATGATTTGGTTATAGTTAAAACAATCAGCAAAGGTGATCTATTACAAACATTTCGTTTTCCCGGTTTTCTCATGTGATAGAGGTAATTTATATGGAATACTTTTTTGAGGAGAGTGCATGTTGAGTATAATCGTTTGCTGACTTTGATTTTACTCCTATCAGCTCTTATTTTGATGGCCAGTTTTTTAAAAGTCCCAGCAATGCTAGGCATAGGAAAAAACTGAAGTTAGACATTTTGAAGAGGTGTGGCTTTATGGTACAGTACATTTTCACCTGACCACTTTCACCGTGGCTGTATACCTAATGGACTTCAGGACAGATCTGTGTCAGTGACTGGGTTATCAGCATGTCAAACTCTTGTGTTTTTCACACATGTCTCAGTGACCTGGATCTTGCTTAATGGATAAGGCAACACACTAGGTATGAAAGTGTAGTGCAAATGTTCTGTTGACTGTTCTCCCTTTTTCCGTTTAGGTCTATCAGTAAGGCCCTAGGGTGGTAGATTGTGTGAGTGAGAAATCAGAAAGCTTGGGCTGAATTGATTTTTAAGCAGTATATGCAGTGTACTGGACTGATTAAGCATAATAGCGTGCATAAAGAACTTTGTTTACTTTTAGTGGGAAGTGCAATTTTACAAGTGAACAGGGAGACGTGCACTGTGATAACTACATTTTTCACATCTGGCTTCATGCATACTTGGCTCTCATTTATATTCCCTTTTAAGTGCATGTCATATTGGCACCATAGTGCTCATCAGGATGATCAGATAATTGCAAACAAGATGTCTGATCATAAAACAGAGGTACAGACATGAGGGTGCATTGGATTGAAACGATTGCAGTGGTGACATTTTTTTAAAAGACAAATGTTGCACCCTTGCTGTTTTTATTGTGCCCTCTGGCTTGTGAACTGATCATGTTTTGCACTGTCTGAATCTTGATTAGATTTGTGGTTGTGAAGCACTGCTTTTTTCTCTATATTTATTTAGTTTTGTGTTTCTGTAGATGAGAGCATTGGCTGCAAAGCAGAATAGTACATCCTGATGATTTGCAATAAACGATGGGCTAAGCATTTGAGATTTGTTCATCATGTGTTGTTATGTTTTTCAGAGTGTTGTTCATGGTCATTGTGCATGTGTGTTGTGGAAACATCTGTCTGTCTTCAACAATAAGCCACTGTGCAGACCATCATGTACCTCTCACCACATTTACCACCACCCTTATATGCGACCTTGAATAGCCCTGGCGTAAAATGTACTAGGAAAGCAATTGCGTAAAATGTACTAGGAAAGCAATTGAGCATCAAATCAGTGAAAAGAGGGGGGGGGGGGGGGGGGGGGGGGGGGGGGAATTACTACATTGATCAAGTGTGAAAATCAAACACAAATTACAGGGAAGTTGAAAATGAAACATGTTCCATTTAGGAGGCAGCACAAGGTCAAAGCTGTGCAAAGTGAAGCGTCATTGTTCCAAACAGAGACATAGCTGTGATCAGTTATAAATGGATGATACCGATAACAACAAGCTGCAGGACATGCATGCAAACACACACACACACACACACACACACACCCTGGGTTGGGGGGGGGGGGGAAGGACATTTTAATGCGGGTGTTCCCCATGCAAAGATTAACAGCACACATTTTCTGCAATCTAAATGTTTTGTCTTAGTTTGGTCACTTTTGAATGTAAGTATCTACATATTTTAAACATTTAACGTTTACAATATGAAAAACCTGAGTATTGTCCTCGGAGTTATATTTCAGGGACAAGAGGCTGTTTTTGAGAACCCTTACCAAAGGCTACTGTACAGTAATGTTCGGGAAAGGCAAATGCAGTGCCTACTGGCTATAAGTGGACTGCGTATTGGACATGTTGGAGAAAAGATGCCTGGACTGCTGGAGTCATGGTAGTAAAGCAGTTTCTATTGTGGTGGTCCAGCATGCCCAATTTGAACACACAATGAACAAGAACCTGCCCTACAGGGAGTCACAGATACAAGTACATAGTGTATTTCACATCATAGCCATTTTTGACTCACATGCGAAGCAAAAGTGAGTCTATGTACTCACCCGAGTCGTCCGTCCGTCCGTCCGGACGTCCGGAAAACTTTAACGTTGGATATTTCTTGGACACTATTCAGTCTATCAGTACCAAATTTGGCAAGATGGTGTATGATGACAAGGCCCCAAAAAACATACATAGCATCTTGACCTTGCGTCAAGGTCGCAGGGGCCATAAATGTTGTCTAAAAAACAGCTATTTTTCACATTTTTCACATTTTCTCTGAAGTTTTTGAGATTGAATACCTCACCTATATATGATATATAGGGCAAAGTAAGCCCCATCTTTTGATACCAGTTTGGTTTACCTTGCTTCAAGGTCAAGGTCACAGGAGCTCTTCAAAGTTGGATTGTATACATATTTTGAAGTGACCTTGACCCTGAACTATGGAAGATAACTGTTTCAAACTTAAAAATTATGTGGGGCACATGTTATGCTTTCATCATGAGACACATTTGGTCACATATGATCAAGGTCAAGGTCACTTTGACCCTTATGAAATGTGACCAAAATAAGGTAGTGAACCACTAAAAGTGACCATATCTCATGGTAGAAAGAGCCAATAAGCACCATTGTACTTCCTATGTCTTGAATTAACAGCTTTGTGTTGCATGACCTTGGATGACCTTGACCTTGGGTCAAGGTCACATGTATTTTGGTAGGAAAAATGTGTAAAGCAGTTCTTAGTGTATGATGTCATTGCTAGGTTTAGTTATTTGACCTTGACCCTGAAGGTCAAGGTCATGTAAAGGTCAAGGTCAAGCATGTGAGTCGTATGGGCTTTGCCCTTCTTGGTTTTTTTTAGGTGTACCTGAGGACATGTTATATTTTGGTTGGTTCAAAACAGTCAAAGTTACTATTGGCATACTTGATTATCTCCTCAATCCTTCACCCTTTCCTGTGTGAGGATCAGTTTCAGTTTAAGAGATAAAAAACACAGAGTTTTAGAGGAAAAGAAAAGAGTTATAACTGCAGCAAAGTTGTCACAGCAAGGGAAGGACTAGGAAGGATGGTTGGGATGACCAGGAAAAAGGCAAGTGAAAGTTAAATCTTCTGCCGTACTAGATGTGAGGTGTTGATGTTTTTAAAGGATGTGTTGACTGATTGATGATGGTGTTCAGCGCCTGATGGGGCAGAGCTGCGTTATCCAAGAGGGAGGGTGCAAGTGTCTAGTCGCCTAAGTCTAGTGTAGCTGCTAGCCACAGGTACAGGCCTAGCAGATATGTCACAGAGTGGCACCAATCAACGCCCACCTCCTGTGACTGCTGCACTAAACAGGCCACGCTTTTCCTTGTGTCTGGGCTTGATTACCTGCTTGCTTGCATTTAGAAATGGGATGTCACACACGGCTGAAGTAGCAGTAAGTAGCGGGCATTCACAAAGTCACACGGAGCCTCTGGTCTGCATTGCTGTACAAGAGCAGTTTGCATGCATGCAGGTGCTACAAAAGTTGATCAGTATCTTTTCTCTGTTACTTTTAAAGGTACGTACCATCCTTGCCATGTACACAGATCTGTCCAGGCTTTCACATGGAATAAGAGCATCCTTTCAATTGGCCACAATATACCAAATATCAATAGTGTAGCTGCATTTTGTGCAGAGTGGGAATGTTTTGCTGAATTAATTTAGCAAATTGGCATGGATGTCTGACTTATGACATTACTTCAACCAAACAAATCCCATTCGGGACAGGAAGCAGCCAGGCTGTTGATTTTTGGCATATGATTGAAACTTGAAGGATGCTCTTACCCTGTGTAAAAGCCTGAACAGACCTGTGAACATGATTGCTTACATGCGAAGGAATGTACCTTTGATTACAGTTACATGTTAATCAGTACTAGAAGAGCCGACGTGTTAGCCTCTGGCTGGCCTGCTGTGACGTCCGTCTAGGACAGCGATTTGACCGATGCGAAGACTACAGTATAGTGTTATCTCTGGGACATCTGTATTGCTCTACGCTTGATTGATTCATGCACAAAGTAAAGTATTAGGGGGGGGGGGGGGGTTTCTCACGATCCACGTTCCCTTTTTAATCTTATTTGATCTGACCGACTGCAACCTTCACAGGTCATTTCTAGCGCGGTTCACAGGCAGTTGTTACTCCTCCATCAACCCGTTTGAATCATAAAGTTGCTCAACCACAGACCTTTTTGTCCCTGGTCAGACACTATACACTTATGAAGTAGGTCCACTTGAGATGTTACGCCAATAACCGCGTACGTGTGAGGTACAGACTTCAAGACAAAAACCAACTCGGTCGTGGGAAAAACCTAGTAGAGAGATGATGACAATACCTCTTCAGTTACTCACTCAAGTAGGTAGTCGAGATGAAATAAAGGGGAGACAGAGACAAAGAGGGAAAAGTGGAGCTAGGGTGGAGAATGGGGGAGGGAGGTTCGGCCGGAAAAAAATCAAAGATGAATTTGTCAAACTGTGTTTGTGATGGTAATGCGGTGTGTGTTGGTGTGGGTGTATGTGTGTGGGTGGGTGTTCACGTGCGTGTAAGGGTGGTGTTGTTTGTAAGACATAAAAGAAAGACACAATAAAAGGCAAGGGGGGTTTTGGGAAAAAATCCACAGAGAGTAGTTTTTGGAAATGTGTTTGTGAGGGTTATGTGCATGTGAGTGTGTGTGTGTCCCTCAGCGCTTGACAATATCTGCGAATAGTTAAAGAGGTATAAAAAATATGCAACAACAACAAAAACCAAGGGGCAAGCACCTAGAAAAAAGCTTGAGGTGGAGGGGGGGATGGAGGGGTGGGTGGAATACAGGTAATGAACTTTGTTATTGTCTACTCTTTGAAATTTTCCATCAAGGGAGAAGTCTGCCTCGCACCCCGTCCTTAGTTTCTCTTCAACTCAAGTTATACATAAACAACTCACAAAGTCATTACAAAATGGCGACCAAAATACAACACAAACAAGTAACAACAAAATTACCTTATGCGCTGTGTGGGTTGACCAGAGTACCAAAACTGTAGCCTCTCAACGAAGGGCACAAAACAATTCACAACTTTCAATAAAACTGTATCCAAAACACGTTCACGTTGACAATATCCAAACTGTTCACGTTGACTTTAAAACATTACAAGAAGAACTCCATCAGCTCACTTGCTAACTTTGATACGTTACATAAAACATCCAAACTCTTCCATAAAACCCCTCAGATCGACTGAAGAGAGGAAGTCAAACAGTAGTATTTATAGAAACAAAAACCTAACATGGAATAGTTATTTAAAGGTAAAAGGTCACCATATTGACCAACCAACAACATTCCTAAGACAGAATCGGGTGAGACTACTATTTTACAACCAATCAGTAACCGATCACGCACTTCGTGCATGCTCAAAACTTAAAACGGTATATTTTACAGAAAGAAGATCAAGGAACTAGCTGACATTAAAAACTAAAAACACGTGAGTCACACGTATTCTAAAGCTTACAACGCAGTTTCGTAGGGCTCACTCCAAAACCAGGACACGGAAAAGAGCACGTGAATCTCACGCATATTCTAAAACTAACGACGCAGTTTTGCAACGCTCCGAC
Source organism: Littorina saxatilis (assembly GCF_037325665.1). Lineage (NCBI taxonomy): Eukaryota > Metazoa > Mollusca > Gastropoda > Littorinimorpha > Littorinidae > Littorina > Littorina saxatilis. Next base: position 17,177,494 of record NC_090248.1, read on the forward strand.
CAAAACCAGGTCACAACAAGGAGCACGTGAGTCTCACACGTAAAAAATAGTTTAATAACGCTCCACAAAAAACGGGTCACAACAAGGTGCCATGATAACACGGTCCACTTGCTTCACACCGTAAAATGGCTGAAGCAAAAAGTATTCACAACAACAAAAAAATAGGTGAATGCATGCCACATCGGCATGCACACCCTTAAAGGTGAAGTAAGCATAAATAATCAGATTCTTTTAATCAGTTGCTCTATTAACTCAGTATAATGATTTTCCCCCTCATTATTTTCAGTTCTTAGTGGAGAAGAAGAAGCTGTAAGACTGATGGTACAAACTGTGAGGGCCTTTGTGATGGTCTTTGTTTTTCTTTGTTTTTGCAGGTGAAGCAAGTGCGCGTCATTCACCTACTATAGAGTCACCTTCCTTTCTCTCACCCTTCCCCTCCCCCTCACCCACCCCATCCCCATCAGATCCTGCATCACCATCAACCCCCAATACCCCATCACCGGCCATGGACATGCAGAACTCCGCTGTGCACAAGATGGCAGTGTGCGGAGACTTGGAGGCACTAAAGACGCTGATTGTGGACCACGGAGCCTACGTGGACCTGCCCATGAAGGACGGGACCACCCCGGTGCACTGCGCTGTGGAGCATGACAGAGAGGGTTAGCAAACTCAATCTCATGTGGCGTAGTAATACCTCAAGCTGTAATAGACGATTTTCGGAAATAACTTTTGTCGGGTTTGTATGGGTTGTGGAAGAGTTACCTTTTCTTGCAAAACGGCAGACAAACAATGAAGGAACCAATCACTAGCGAGGGGTGTGCGGGAAACCTGTGGAGACACACACGTTTCTGGCACACCCCTTGCTAGTGATTGGTCCCGGCCTTCATTGTTTGTCTGCCGTTTTGCAAGAAAAGGTCACTCTCCCACAAACCATACAAACCCGACGGAGTTATTTTCGGAATTCGTCTATCATGGCAATTTGACAAGCGTTCTGGCTTGCGGGTGCGAAATAAAAAGCAAGGAATACCAACGACTCCCCCCATGGCTTAGAAAAAATCTTGATATCAAATTGTGACCCTTTGTGTAAAGGGGTGCAGGGTCGTCCCGAGACAATCAGGGTTAGAGCAGAGAAAAAGGGCAGGTTAGTACAAATGCATGTGATGCTGTCATAGCTGTGCCAGATCCTAAGCTACAACTTTTGTCCATTTGAAATACCTTTTTATCCTTTTGCCAGTGATAATTCAGATTTAACATTTTGTTTACTTTGTATCCCTTTCACAAGAACATGACATTATTTTGGATGACTCTTTTTCCTTGTTAAGATGTCTGGTGATATGAGGAAAAAAGAACAATGTTACTGTAGGCTGAGAGTTTAACTTTGTGAGCTTTGTAAAGTCCTTGTCCATATCTTTTTGATTGTCGTTTATGCTGTGAGAATAATGTGGTGGTCACTTTGTTGTCTGTGACATTACTGAACAACACGTTTTCTGCAGCCTGCCTGCGACTATTGTTGGACAGTGGTGCCAATGTTAATGCCCTGAGAGATGACCGCGTTACACCCATACACATTGCTGCCCATCAGGGCCATGTCAGGTCAGTTTCGACTTCAGTTCGCTTCATTCCCTGTGTTCCACACAGCGCTAGATTTCATGGACAGAGAGAGAGAGTTTGTTTGTGTGTGTGTGTGTGTGTGTGTGTGTGGGTGTGTGTGTGTGTGTGTGTGTGGGCTCTCAATGAGATAAAACCAAATACATACCCGTGCCCATTTACACACAAACATATAAGAGCGAAAAACATCTGCGCAGATTCAACAAAATACCTACCCACTTGCACACGAAGAAATAAATGGAGAGAAAAAAACTCTCGCGCTTGACACAAAGATCATTGAGACAACAAAAATAAATAAAAAATTTGAAGACAGAAAAAAGTTCACTCTGACTTGAGGTCGAACCCAGGACACACGGATCCAAAGTGCTAAACCAAAGTGCTGCGCCATGAAAGGCGCTGATGTAAGGAGTGACATGGAAGGTGTATAAAACATAACACCGGAATGTGTCGCTTCTGATCGACGGATCGTTCAAAAACCATCGTAATCGATATCTGGTATTTATGCTCAACATATTATGATTTAAAGGTACCATAACCCGACCATGAATGTCATGAACACACACACAAAATTTGTGAAGGATTCATTGAAAAATGGCCGTTTGTATAGCATTAACAAAAGTAACGCAGACGCGCGCACACACACACACACAAACAGAAGAAAGATGACGCAATATTGAGGTTGTTGTGTATGACATGTGCAGGTGTCTAGAGGTGTTGTTGGAGAGAGGCGGGACGGTGAATGCAGTGACCATGACCGGTGACACGGCGTTGCACCTGGCAGTAGACACTGGTCACTTTACCTGCTGTCAAGTGCTGCTGCAACACAGGGCCAGCATCGCCACTCCCTCTGCTGTCAGTTGGTCACTTCTTTTTAATTTTTATTTAATTGAACCTCGCGCCCCCTAATTGGCGTAGAGGCGCGTCCCCCGGGTGGTGGATGGGGGAGCCTTCTCTACTAATTTCTGAGAGAAGGTCGCATCACTCTCGATGCCGTGAACCTAATTAGGATCTTTTTCTTGTTTCTTCTCTATTTCTGCCTCCCCAAAGTCCTTTTACTTTCCTTTTCTCACCCATAAAATTCTTCACTTATTACCCTTGTTAAGTGGTTCTTGTATAGAATATAGTCAATGTTTGTACAGATTTTAGTCAAGCAGTATGTAAGAAATGTTTAGTCCTTTGTACTGGAAACTTGCATTCTCCCAGTAAGGTCATATATTGTACTACGTTGCAAGCCCCTGGAGCAATTTTTTGATTATAGTGCTTTTGTGAACAAGAAACACTTAACAAGTGGCTCTATCCCATCTCCCCCCTTTCCCCTATCCCATCTCCCCCCTTTCCCTCGTCGCGATATAACCTTCGTGGTTGAAAACGACGTTAAACACCAAATAAGGAAATAAGGTATTTAATTGAATCCTGATACAACAATAACAAGTCGCGTAAGGCGAAAATACAACATTTAGTCAAGTAGCTGTCGAACTCACAGAATGAAACTGAACGCAATGCAACGCAGCAAGACCGTATACTCGTAGCATCGTCAGTCCACCGCTCATGGCAAAGGCAGTGAAATTGACAAGAAGAGCGGGGTAGTAGTTGCGCTGAGAAGGATAGCACGCTTTTCTGTACCTCTCTTCGTTTTAACTTTCTGAGCGTGTTTTCAATCCAAACATATCATATCTATATGTTTTTGGAATCAGGAACCGACAAGGAATAAGATGAAAGTGTTTTTAAATTGATTTCGAAAATTTAATTTTGATCATAATTTTTATATTTTTAATTTTCAGAGCTTGTTTTTAATCCAAATATAACATATTTATATGTTTTTGGAATCAGAAAATGATGGAGAATAAGATGAACGTAAATTTGGATCGTTTTATAAAAAAAATATTTTTTTACAATTTTCAGATTTTTAATGACCAAAGTCATTAATTAATTTTTAAGCCACCAAGCTGAAATGCAATACCGAAGTCCGGGCTTCGTCGGAAATTATTTGACCAAAATTTCAACCAATTTGGTTGAAAAATGAGAGCGTGACAGTGCCGCCTCAACTTTCACGAAAAGCCGGATATGACGTCATCAAAGACATTTATCAAAAAAATGAAAAAAACGTCTGAGGATATCATACCCAGGAACTCTCATGTCAAATTTCATAAAGATCGGTCCAGTAGTTTAGTCTGAATCGCTCTACACACACACACAGACAGACAGACACACACACATACACCACGACCCTCGTCTCGATTCCCCCCTCTATGTTAAAACATTTACCGTACTTTCCGGGTCATAAGGCGCGACTTTTTTCCTCGAGTTCGACCCCTGCGTCTTGTATAACGAAGCGCCTAATCCGTGTATGAAATACGAAAAAAATCAAAGAGACCGCTTGAGTACCAGTCAAACAACTTGTGATAATGCATGTTTCAGCTACTAGGTACTGCCCTGCCTTTGATCTGGCCGCACACACAGATTTCCACTCTGTTAAACTCGGTCACTGACCGGTCACTGACCCCGGTGCAGGAAGTGTTTCCTCTCTCAGATATGACAGGGGAACCACCTCTCATGGCAAAAACTGGGTCATTGACCCCTGGGAAGAAGGTCGTGTCTATAAACAAGGCCACCCAGCTATCACAATGCATTTGATCTGGCCGCACACACAGAGCACACATATTTTCACTCAGTTAAAGTCGGTCACTGACCGGTCACTGACCCCGGTGCAGGAAGTGTTTCCTCTCTCAGATATGACAGGGGAACCACCTCTCATGGCAAAAACTGGGTCATTTTGGTGCGCCCTATCGGCCCCCTGCGTCCAATGGGTGACTGGATTACAATTTTTTTTAAAAAGAAGGGGGTGCGTCTTGTATAACGAAGCGCCTTGTCACCCGGAAAGTACGGTAGTCAAAACTTGACTAAATGTAAAAAGGAAAACATTTGGGACAAAAACTCAAGCTAATATATGCTTATTTCTCATGGCCCGAACATGTACAGCATTAAGGGGCAGCTGTCGGGTTGTGGCTCTCAAAATCTGTTCCTTAGAATCAGTTATCATGTAACTGAAACTATACTTAAAAGTTACTTGGTGATTTTGACAGCTTGATAACACAAGTCCGAAGACTTTAGACATGCTACAATGTCTTTAATCGAAGAAAGTTTGCATTCTTGGCCGAGTCAATGCAGCCCGCTCAAAAATTACTTCCCTTGGACGTGTGACGTCAGCCGCGGAATCGGCCGGGTTGAACGGTGCTCTCTTTATGCCGTGAAATGGGCGCAATCGGGTTGTCTAGTCAAGCCCTCAAGCATACTTCACGGGTAGGTGAAGAGAAACTTAGGATGGGGTGACTTCTCCCAGGCCAAAATTTCGCAGTAAAAAACGGAGTTCATAACATGTCGTCCGTCCCCCTCCTGCTTTTGTTCCACTTGAACCCTGTTTTTGTTCAACTTATTGGCAGATATTGTCACGCGTCGAGGAACACACACACACACACACACACACACACACACACACACACACACACGTGTTATCACACATATACACACACACACACATACGTGTTATCACACACACACACACACACACACACACACACACACACACACACACACACACACACACACACACACACACGATAACCATCACAAACACAGTTTGACAAATTTATCTTTGATTTTTTGCGGCCGAACCCCCCTCCCCCATTTTCCACACTAGATCCACTGTTTCATCTTTGTCTCCGTCTCTCTTCCCTTTATCTTATCTCGTCTATCTACTTGAGTGAGTAACTGAAGATGTATTATCATCATCTCTTTCCTAGATTTTCCCACCGACAGAGTTGGCTTTTGTCTTGAATTCAGTACCTCACACGTACACGGTAATTGGTGTGACACCTCAAGCGGACCTTCTTCATAAGTGTACAGTGTCTGCTGACAAGGGACACGAGGGTCTGTGGTTGAGCAACTTTATGGTTTAACCGGGTGGACTGGAGGAGAAGCAACAGCATGTGAACCACTTTAGAAATGACTTGTAAAGGTTGCAGTCGGTCAGATCAAAGAAGAGAAAATGTGAACGTGGGTCTTGAGAAGATATTACCATCCTAATACTTTACTTTGTGCAAGAATCAATCACGCGTACAGCATTACAGATGTCCAGCTGTAGTCTACATTGTACTGTAAACTTCACAGCGGCCTTATCGGCTTCCTCGAGTGACGTCACAGCAAGGCTAACGCTGCGGCGTCTTTCTTGTGCTGACAGAGTTGTCGGTCGCGGATTTTGAGTCGTTTCGGCCTGCCAACTGCTTCGTTTTTTTGCGGATTGTGAGAACTAGCAGAAAGTTTCACGCATTTTAATGGTTTCAGACTAATGATGAAAGTGTCTTCTTCTGGACCAAATCAACAGTCTTTAGTTGAATCAACTCGGAAAACTCTTAAACGCGTTTTTGCACGCGACTCCGCGCATTTTTGAGACCAGGCAACCCGACAGCTGCCCTTTAACACAGATAGTCATAATGGTTGATATGACAAGACATATTTTATTGAAAACTAACATAGCAGGAATCAAAGCAAACAAGAAAAGGCAAGAAAGAGAAAGAGTTGCCCTCTTTGGCTTTGTCACTCTGTCAGCCTTGCTTTATCATGTGTCGGCTTTCTACAGCTGAACATTCTGAGGTTCAGCTGTTATGCATTCAAATAAGTCAATTTCAGAAGGTGAGAGGATTGTGTATGTAGCTGATTTGGTTCGAGTCCTTCTTCTTCTTCTTCTTGTCGTTTGCTGTTAGATCGTCAGTCCGGACTGCAGGGCGAAGCGTGCAGTCCTCTCCAAGTCATCTAGGTTCGAGTCCAAGTTCACAGCCAAAGTCTCAGGGCTTGGAAAATTCAAACACAACCAGGAAAACAAGATTCTAAGAAGGAAAGAATGGATGATTCCATACAATAGCCTGTCCCCTGGGAGAAAGGATCTTTACTTTATTGTGTCATTGAGTATTTTTCCTTCTTGGGAGTGTTGCTCATGTATCTGTTCCATTCATTCATTGCTTTTTCGTGTTCTTTGAAAGCACTGTGTTGTTACAGGTTGGCTTGACAGCTGTGCACCATGCAGTGATGCGAGACAGACCAGACTTTCTGTGCTACTTACTGGAGCGAGTGTGTCAGGGACCAGACCAGCTCCTCCCATATGCTCTTGAATCGGACACTCCCGCTACCTGCCTCCTGCACCTGGCTGCACAGCTCCCCTCACAGGTATACACAGCCCCTTTTCTTTCAGCCCCTGGTTCTCCACAGCCCTTACCTTTTGTATCGGACACACCTGCCTCCTCGGGCAATCCAGATCTCTGCGATTTCGCGGATTTGTAAATAAAAATTAACAAAAACACTACACACGAAAAATGATACAGTAGTTTAACCCAGGTGAGAGGGACAAAATAGTGCTTTTCTTTACATGCACATATAACTTTCACCAGAGGGGGTTAAATTCATATTTACAAGGCCAAAATGCTTCAGCTTCTGCCCACACCAGGGGGCTCTGCCCCTGGACCCCGCCAGGGGACCCCCGGCATTATTTATTTCAATGAAATTCATTAAATTACATATTCTTAACCCAACTCATATAGATAGCAATAACTTCAATTTGTTGCTAAGGTATTGAAGCACTCATCCGTGGTAACACGGGATGTACTCTTAAAAACAAAACTTGTCACCATATAAGGCATGGTCCATGGTAGTTACCTCCCCTACCGGTGTCCTGCGCATGCGCCGGACATACACCGGTGACACTCATTCCTTTTCCTTCAACCCACGTTGCATGGCGTGTTTTGAGGTGCTCAGGCTTTTCTTAAGCCATCGGCCTATCTTTCAGGGAAGGCCATCGAATCTTGGTAACATATCAACGTCCTTCTTCAGGAATCGGTGAGAGCGTTCCTTTTTTGTATAACAAGAAGATTTCTTAGTGTTTTTGAAAGTTTTGCCACTTGTCTTTGGTAACAGTGGTCCGCCATTTTGACTTTCAAAATGGTCGACAACCTAGACATAAAGAGGACAAGGATCTCCTGGCTGTGGAAGAATGCGGCCGCACTTCTTTAGAATTATCGTCTTTGACTGAGACTTTGATTCGTTATCTCTCTCGTGCAATTACGTCCTCACTGGATCCCTTTGTGTTCCTTACACGGCTGTTTCTTTCAGCCTGCCTGCCCACACTCAGTTTCATGAAACTTTCCCTGCTGCCAGCGAGCGCTGATAAGCGCAGCGACAGCCCAGGCCGGAGTTCTAAAATTACCACAGGGTGAGAAAGCGATAACAGCGGTTGTGTGGCACAGGCATATCACAGCTGGGAAAACGTGTACTTTTTGTTTGTTACCTTTACTTATCGTCTCGTTTGTGTGGCTATTGCAAAACGGACACCAGCTGAGAGAGGACATTCTGACCTACACATCGATGTCAAACACGATGTGAATGGTTTTCAAGAGTCTGCACCACAGAGAGTTTGAATAAAGAGGAAAAATCAGGGCTGAGTCGTGTGTTTGATTGTGTGTGTGAGACATGCAACATTTAAACAACAATAGAGATCGAACTATAGTTCTCACAACAAGGAAACATACATGCTGACAAAGTTTAGCATGCCTTGAATAAGAACAACTAACCTGTATTTAGGCATCCTGATAAGGGGTAGTTGTAGCGGGGCTCAGAAATAGGTCACTGACACGCTATTAGCTTGCCGAGGGGAGGAAGGTATAACGTATTCCACAGGCACTCGCTTAGCCCACAGATTACAGTGCAGGGATAACAGAGTTCCACTCATGTCAGATCGACACAGTTGTCACAATAGCACGTTTGTTGATATTACACAGATTATTGAGTTAATGTCAAACACACTTTGTAATTCATGCCAAAAACACTTTTATGGCATGACAAATAACAGGACGACAGTACGTAGAAATGCAGTTTATGTTGTTTTCCTCTTCTGTACAGCTGGTATCACAGAGTAGAGTGTATGTGACACGAGGGTCATATGCTCGGTCATTATTAACCTGAGCTTTGCCTCCTCCGTTTGCAGTCCGTATGTTCTGCTTTTTAAAATGTTTACTGTGGCGTGTGTTTCTTCTCCTCCCTGTTCGCCGTGCAAAGCAAGACCAAAGCCCCAATCCCTCATGAAGTCAATAAAGTGACACTCCAAGATGTGAATTTTGGGAATAATTTTGCTGGGGAAGTTGAGCCGAAAGAATGTTATGTAGCCGTTGATGTTTTTAGCGATGCTTTGCAAGGTGTTGACAGTTCTGTAGGGTTGCTTGTGAGATACATCTCTGTGGATTTGGGAGTACAGTTCATTTAGTGTCTGGAACCTTTCGCTGATGTCATCTGCCTGTGCATGCAAAGTGTGGTCGTCTGTAGACTGCATTCTTCCCATCCGACTGAAGCAGCTTTTACACATTGTTTTGGAGTGCTTCAGATCTTGACCTTCTTTAATTTTCTGTCCATAGCACTTGTTAATTTCTTGAATGTAGTTTCTGCACTTTATTGCTTTGCAAGGGTCGTCGTACCGTTTTCTCGCTCTACAGCCACATATTCTGCAGATACGATGTAGTCTCTCTTCGTGTAAATCTCTTGTATGTAGACGATCTTCCATTGCTATCCGTTATATCGTACGTGTCACGCTCACGCTTGTAACTTTCTCACACTATTAGCACACACGTGAAAAACATATTAACTGTCAAGTTTTTCTTCTTTTTCTTTCCTTCTTTGATTCCTTCTTTATTTCAACAAAGGTTGGTCTCCAAAACAAAAGAAGTAATAGCTAGCACAGACCAGAACAAACCGTTTGTTGCACGATTGTTGATCAAAATCAACAACGAAATGAACGAATAAAACTACACTGGCATACCTTGATATTCAACACTACACAAAAATTAAAGTAAATCTTCTCACATGCTGTTTTGAACAGTCTACAATCCATGAACAACTCAGTAAATATAATCCGCGGAATTGAAGTTGAGAGTTGAAGCAAGTGTATCCTTTATTCTAACTGCATGGTGTGAACATCTCCCTGGGGGTATCTTATCTTGGCCAAGCAGTCTACAAATTCCATTTAAGCTGACTCACGCTACTCAAGCCCCCCCCCATTCGCCTCAATTAGCTGTGCGAATGTCTGGCATCGGTCACAGGGTACCGTTATACCTTTCAATCAATCAATCAATCAATATGAAGCTTATATAGCGCGTATTCCGTGGGTACAGTTCTAAGCGCTTGTCGAAGAGTTGTCAACGCAGGACTAACAAAGAAACTAACATCTTCAGACGGACACGAACCCTATCACACACTAGCAAACCCTGGTAAACAAACAACTGTTTAACAACAATGTACACATCAATAGCTAGGTCCAAACAAAATAATATTAAGCACAAAGAAAACACCTCTCACAGAGCACAGCACAAGAATGTCTTTTTGGGGCACAACACATCACGTCGAGCATGAAAGTCGCAGCCAGCTACGGGAAGAACTGAGTCTTCAACCTACTCTTGAACGCGTCAAGAGAGGGGCTCTGGCGAAGCTCAAGCGGCAGGGAGTTCCAGACGGAGGGGCCCGCGGAGGTAAATGCACGCTGACCAGCAGATGCGAGTTTCGAGCGAGGGATGTGGAGGCGGAGAGGGTCAGCAGCAGAACGAAGGGGACGGTCGGAGGGCTGGGTGTACAGGTCCAGGGAGGATTGAAGGTACTCGGGAGCAGAGTCGTTAAGACACTTGTAGACCAGAGTGGACAGTTTGTAGGAGATTCGGGTGTTGACAGGGAGCCAGTGCAAGGAGCGAAGTAGGGGGGTGATGTGGTCTCGCTTCGTCTTCCTCAACGTCAGCCTGGCAGCGGCGTTCTGGACTCGTTGTAGGCCATGAATGGATGAGGCGGGGAGGCCAGCCAGAAGGGAGTTGCAGTAGTCCAGACGACTGAAGATGAGGGAGACAACCAGCTTGACACAGGCGTCGTGGGTGAGGTAGCGACGGATGGAGGCGATGCGTCGTAGGTGGAAAAAGCAGGTCTTGATGATGAAGGAGATGTGTGTCTGCATGGAGAGAGTGGAGTCGAGAAAGACGCCAAGGCTCTTGACAGCAGGGGAGAATGGAACAGTCGCGTCATCCAGCTGGAGGTCGGTCACAGTGAGGGAAGCAATCTTCTGTCGTGTTCCAACGAGAAGGGCCTCCGTCTTCTCACTGTTCAGCTTCAGCTTGTTCTCAGTCATCCAGTTCTTGATGTCAGTGAAACAACTGGAGATGGATCCAAGGAGATCGTCAACGTCCTCCGGCTTGGCGCTGTTCTGGAGCTGCGTGTCATCGGCAAAGGAGTTGTAGTTCAGGCCGTGGCGTTCGATGACCAGGGAGAGGGGTTGGGTGTACAGGGTGAAAAGGACAGGGCCGAGGACAGATCCTTGTGGGACGCCGAAGCGGACAGGGACAGGCTGAGAAGAGAACGAATCAGTGGTGACAGTCTGAGAGCGGTTCTGGAGGTAGTTCCTAAACCAAGAGAGGGCGGTGTCGTGAATGCCGAACGTGGAACTGAGGCAATCGACGAGTAGCTGGTGGTCGATCGTGTCGAAGGCCGCGGAAAGGTCCAGCAGCACAAGGGCAGAGACGAGACCGCTATCTGTTGCGTTCAGGAGGTCCGTGGTGATTCGCAGGAGCGCCGTCTCGGTGCTGTGGTGAGGGCGGTACGCTGACTGGTACACTGGCATCAGCGAGTTCCGAGACAGGTGGGCGCTCAACTGCTCCAGGATGATACGCTCTCAGAAGCTTGGAGAGGAAGGGCAGGTTGGACACAGGACGGTAGTTCTTCAACTCGTTGACGTCAAGGCCGGGCTTCTTGATGAGTGGGCGGACAACGGCAGACTTGAAGCAGTCGGGAACGACGCCTGTGGCCAGGGATATGTTGATGATATCTGTGATAGACAGCAGGAGCTTGTCCAGACACTTGGTGAAGAGGAAGCCTGGCAGGGGATCTAGCTCGCAGGTCTTGATGGCCGTCTTGGTGATGAGTCGCTTGACGTGGTTTTGAGTGACAGGCTGAAAGCACGTGAGGGGGGAGCCGGAGAAGGAGGGGGAGGGTGGGGACGGGACGAAGGGCTGCTGATCGAGTGTTTTCCGAAGCTTGTCAATCTTGTCCTTGAAGAACTCCGAGAATAACTCCGGGATATCCTGTGGTGGGTGAGCAGTGGGTAAGGGGGCAGCGGGGGAGAAGCCCAGGAGAGAGGACATGATGGAGAACAGCTCCCTGGATGATGAGGCGTTGACGATGCAGTCGTGGAAGTGCTCGATCTTGGCAGCAGTGATGGCTTGACTCGAAGCACCGCATCCCTGAGAATCTGCTTATGAACCTCCAGGCCAGAGTGTCGCCATGCACGCTCCGCTCGCCGTCTCTCGATCTTGGCGGCTGTGATGTCCTCAGAGAACCAGGGAGCCGGCTGTCGCTCAGAGACTGCGCATAGAGATGGCGGGGCGTGTTTGTCGAGGAGCTGGCGCAGAGTCAAGCTGAAGAAATGGGCAGGGTCAGTGGACGGGTCTCGCTGGGCAAGCAGCAGGGCAGCTTCGTCTCCAAAAGCATCTGTCTCAATGTCTCGTAGCTTGCGACGTGTGACCATCTTCCGCTTCTGTGCTGGTTTGGTGATGTTGACGAGGAAGTTGATGGCGGTGTGGTCGGAGACAAGATGGTCGTTGGCGACGAGGCTGGAGACCAGATTGTCCGAGGGTCGAGTGACAATCCAATCCAGGATGTGGCCACGGGAGTGGGAGGGAAAAGGAACGACCTGGTCTACACTGTAGCTGTCCAACAGCGCACGGGCCCGCTTGGTGTCAGCGTTGGCAGGGCAGTCCCAGTGGATGTTAAAGTCACCGAGGACGATGGCGCTATGGGACGTCACGTTGTAGTGGTCGAGGGCTTGGGAGAACTCGTCGAAGAAAGTAGAGTCCTTCAGCTTGTTCTTGGTGTTAGGGGGAGGGCGATATATGCACAGGAAGGTGAGGGTGGTGGTGGTGGCGACCGTCATCTCCACAGCTTCGAAGGTGGTGTGGGGGAAGGGGAGGCTGTCCGAAAAGGACGCTGCAGCATGCATGTGGTCCTTGTAGACGACGGCGATGCCTCCACCACGCCCAGCCGGGCGGGGGAAGGAGACTGTCTTGTACCCTGCGGGGGTCAGCTGCTTGATCTTGGGGTCATCACCAGGTCGCAGCCACGTCTCGGTGATGAACAGGGCGTCTAACTTGTTTTCTATAATGTAGTCTGCTATCAGATCTGCTTTGCCTTCTGGATTTACTGACTGGGAGTTGAGGAGGCAGAGGTGTAGGGTGTTTTTGGAATGAGTGGGTGGGTGCTGATTTTGGGTGGGCGGGTGCTGGGGAGGGGTTGTGGGGGAAAGGGGAGGGGTGGGGAGGTGAGGGAGAGGGGTGATGGGAGGATGGGGAGGGGTGGTGAGAGAATGGGGAGGGGTGGTGGGAGAATAGGGAGGGATAGAAGGAAGCAGGGAAAGGGTGGGGGGATGCTGGGGAGGGGTAGTGGTACATTGGGTGGGGGTGGTGGGCGTGAGAGAAGTGGAGGTAGGAGAAGGGTTGAGGGCAGCAAGTTGCTGTGCGGTTCGAAGACGCTGCGAGCGGCCGGCGCGACAGCCCCTTACGGTTGGTGGTCTCTGCAGGATTCCCAGCTCCTTGAGATGGAGGTATAGAGGCCGTGGCAGGCGCAGTCTAGCAGCGTCGGTGGGACGGTAGTTGAGGGGGGAACCTATCGCCATAGTGAGAGAGGGGAGTGGAAAAAGAGAGAGAGAGAGAGAGAGAGAGAGAGAGAGAGAGAGAAAGAGAGCTCACGCAATTTATGACACCTAAGAATGTACTCTGAGGGTACATCTCGGGAGACAATCCCCTACCTATTGTATAAGCGGGCAGAACAGTGGGAAAAGGGCCAACTCACTCTGTGACTCATCGCACGCAGGCGCTGGTCAGTGTAGCTACAGCTGACTGAACAACAACAATAGTCTAGCAGGCTACCAACTATGACGCCTGGGCAGAACAAAGGCCACTGTACACACTAAGGTACACGCTAACGCATAAGGCAGACTACGTTTACAGAAAGAGAAACACTCTAACCTAACAAAATAATAACAACAGTCTAAGCAATCTAGCAGCAAAAAGACTAACACACTAAGTTCACTATAATTTACGACAGGCTAGCTAGTAACGTGTCAGTGACCTATTTCTGGGAGAAACTGTCTGTTTGCAAGAACAAGGATCTCCTGGGTGCGGAAGTTGGTGTCCGCACTTCTCTATTTTTACGGCCTTTGAACAAGTCTTTCAGTTGTTCTCTCTCTTGTGCGGTTACGTCCTCACTGGTTATCTTTGTGTTCAGTCAGGACGCAGATACAAAGGATGTAGCTTTGATGTTCGCCTGAGAGCAGGTCTCTACCTAAATTATTGTTCTTTTGGTGAGACTTTAACCCTTCTTTGCCCGAAGGTTCTCTTTTTGAGTTCGCTTCTATGCACGGGGATTCTTTCCTGACAAAGAGAAGCTCACAGTAAAGGAGAGCGCACGGCAGGCCTCGGCTTTGTCTTGTTATAAAAGAAAAGCTCTAGGCTCGCCGATCTCGGTTTTAAGCTGTTATCTAAATGCTCTCTCCTTTTTAGCTGGGCTCTGTGCCAAATACCCACTCCTTTTCCCCCTTGGGGCAGGTTAGTGGTGGGTGTTGGCCGGCAAACAAAAGCACGCTTTCTCTAGCAATCTTGGCGTTTATGTCAACTGGAGTTTTAGTGTTCGGCATCACCCTTCTTTCCGCCTTTGTGTTTTATCACAGCGGTTGCTGGGGATTAGGACTCCCTCTTTTTGGGAGTCACTGGGGCCTTACTTTTAGGTCACTTACATAGATCGTATGGTGGTTGCTTCCACACTTTGTTACACAAATTAGATTGGAAGTGGTTACATTTTATTTTTCAGAGCCTCAGAGTTCTGATTTCCATTCTAAGGCTTACGATCCTATGGCCGCTTTGTTCCCTCTGAAGAGACTGTACAAGCGGCCTTTTCTAGAAGCCCTTTACTCCAGGTGGGAACTGGGATTGCAGGGCCGGAACACTTTAGATGTCTATGACAGCACAGATTTGGTATGGCCCTTGTGGTCGGCTGGGCTTTAAGGAGCCAAACATAGGGCTAGAACTGGTGTTGTTTCTTTCAGGCAACACCACAGTGGCGCTCTTTCATCAAGCAAGAGGGCCTCTCTCACTCTTTTTCGCTTCCTCAGCGAGCATGAGAGTCTCTGATGTGGTGTCTCCACCACGGGATCTTATTAGCAGCGAAGTACCGTCATGGGAGGCTCTAGGACTTGATGGACTCTCTAAGTTTGTCGATCAAGAATGTCCACTCAGAACGGACTCTGTCTCTCCACGCGCTTCTAAGCCTTCGGGTGAATTGCAGAAGTCGCTGATAGAAGTTTTTGCCTCTTGGTACTATCGCCTTTTGCTTAGGGTCGTCTCTCCGTTTCCGGATCCCAAAGCTTGGAAGATCATTACTCTTGATTTTACTTTGAGCGGCCTGCCGGTCGCACAGTACGGGCCCGTTCAATCTTGGTTGCCAGGCTTCTTAAGGCCGGCAAGAGGGCGCCATTTTTCTCACACTTGAGCCACATGGGTGTCTACTGTATGGGAATCATTGAGACGCTCAGGGGATTCTGCTTCAACTCTGGATTTGGTCCAGAGATTTTGTAGGGGTTCAGCGTCTTAGTTTTCCTTGTCACATCGACTGGCTTGGAATAATGGTGTATTATTAACGGAAAGAACTCCTCTTGTCTTCGTTCATTGCAGGTGGCGAGCCACTTATCCTGGCTTTCCGTATTTTCCCCCACGTCTTTGTTTTAAGACGTTACGCGATATCAGTTGCACTGAAACAGCTACGTCGCAATATTTCACTTGGGGGCTTTTTAGCCAACACGTTTAAAGGAGTCTCCCTTCGGCTGACTGAAAACAAATCTCCAGTCCCGTTTTGGGGACTTGCTTATAGTTTCGGAGTTTTTGAGATTGGATTCTTTGATCCGTTACAAAAACTAGCCTTGCTTATCTAACATGGAAGCGGCCATGCTTATTCTAGTAGCTTCTGAGAGAAGTGTGAGTAAGTGCATTTTCTGTCTAGTTTTGCTATAGACATCTCTTTGGAGAAAGACTGATCTATGGCTTTTAAGTTACATTCAATATGTCTGACAAATAAGCAGAAGGTGGATTTACCAGCTCTGATTTACAATTCTAACACTTAGCAATTTTTTGGCTCGGCTAGAGCCATATTGCACCAATTGAACATTTTGAGTTTTGAAACTTTTCTGACTTGCACTGATCTGTTTAGATCATTAAAACAAGGGTTCTTGTTCATATCTTTCAACATTGGTAGAGGTAATGACTTAGTGAAGTCAACCTTAGCTAATTGGACTGCCATGGTTATTAGGCATGCCTACATGTGGTGGCAGAAAAAAGGGAGGAGGGGGCAGTCAGTCCTCCCTCTTCTGGCGGCACGGACTCACGATTCCTCCCTTGAGCAAATTTATTGCTCCTGGGGATTCTGATGTACAGAATTGTCCAGTTAGAGCCCTCAGCAGTTTTCTGTTATGGACTCGGCACATTCGATTGGAAATTCAAAACTTCTTTTTATCTCACCTAACATGGTGCGGTGTAAGGATTTCTTGAAAGTCACGTCAGCCAAGTGGTCCTCCACTATAGTTAGACAAGCCTAGGTCTGGTAGTAGAGTCAGTCAGGTGATGTCAGGGCAGTCTTGCCATTTACTACAGCCAGGACTTTTGAGGCAAGAGCTTGGTCTTCCTCTTTAGCAGGTCTTTGATCTGGGCTCCTGGCAGAAGTCCTTAAGTTGGCTTTCTGGCTTTCTGAAGATGTTTTCTTCATTTTCTATCTCAGGGATGTCGCTACTTTGGGGCAGGACGGCAATTCTGTTTTGCCTGCTCTGGTAGCGGCGGGACAAGTTCTCTATTCCTGATTTGGTAAAGTGCCCTCCACCTTTAGTAGTAATCTGCTATATGTGAGTTGGGTAAAGATATGTAATTTAATCCAAAATTTTAATAATAAATTTTCATTTAACTAATATACTTACCCAACTCACATCGTTGAGGCCCTCCCTCCTCCCCGCTATGGGTTGGGTTCCTAAAAAAGATGTGAGTTGGGCTTCGCGTGGAATGATTATATGGCGGCCTATGCGCGCGCAGGCGGAAGACGGACCCGGATGTGGTCGTCAGGGATACCATTATTGTTGTGTGTCACTCTTTTTTTTACCAAGGGGACGCGTACAGCGTTACCAGCACTGAACTAGGGTTAATTGCTATATGTACACAGGCATGAAAAGGAGTCTAAAACTGTGACATGCTCAGGAAAACTTTTAGCCTAAAAAGGAGACACACAAAGAAAGGTTAGACAAATCCAGTCACACTTATAAGCTCATAAACACACTATCAGTTCAAAACAAAGTTTATTTTTAACAAACTAGTAAATTTAAATCCCGGCATATGTACATAACTTGTCACGTCACAAACTTTATTTAACCTTACAAGTGCTCTATGACAGAAAATAAACATAACCCAAGCAAAAAACCCACATTAAATGACTTTAAATATCAAAACAACACCAAAAACAAAAATCTAACATTATTACACCCGACTAGAGCATTGTGTACATAACCGTCACATCATATCACAAAAATGCAACAAAAAAGGTGACAAAAGACGATTTCTGACCCCTCAGTACAAAACCCATGTAAAAGAGATAGACACCAGACAGCCACAGCAAGGAGAAATGTAACCACAGAGGATGAAAGGAATAACATCCTTTTTCACTTCATCCGTAAATAATTGCTAAAAAATCGAGATTAAAACAACAATTAAACCACACGGAATGAAACCAACATCAAGTATAGTTAGAAATGCTTACAACTATGAAGTTAAAGTGGCAAACAAGCAAAATCCGGTTATAGGGGCTAGACAATTAAAAAAAAACAGCAGCAGTCAAACTTTGTTCATAACATCACAGCGTGACATAACCAAAACAGATACATTAAAACAAGAACATTCTGACCCAACAGGCAAACAAATGTATGGACATCTCCAAATAAATGAGAAGAACCCTTAAGAAGTAAAAGTTGTGGATGAAACCACCATAAATCCACTATACAGCAAAAGAAACCTATGTGTACATAACGGCACGCGAAGTCAGAGGATGAAAGTGCCCATATCAGCTAAAAATGGTGCCACAATAACTGCAATCAACAAATCTGAGAAAGAAATTAGTAGCAAAGGGACACAGTTACCATTTTAAATCAAAAAACAAGATAACACATGTAGCAGGTAAGAGATAAGAGGGAAAAATACATATGTACATAACGCCACACTGTGACAGCTACATTCTAAGTGATGTATCTTAAACAGATGCACACCTACAAAGGCAGAAATTATAAGAAAACAAATGACACACAGAAGGTACAAATAAAAAAGCAACTAGCAGCCCTGGAACATAAATTCAGATCATCATCAGAAAATGCAAGAAAAATGAGAATGTGTACATAACATTACAACAGGAGATTATCTTTCATGCATTGAGTGCTGGTGAGTACTGCTCACTTAGATTTTGTCAGTTGGGAAATGATCACTGTTTATCAACAGACATAGGAACAAGAATACATGAAAAAGTCTAAGTGTAATATGATTGTGAAATAAGTTATCAATTCTGAAGATGGTTAAAACAGGATGTGTAAATAAAAAACTTGAAGCTCACAAAAAAGTCTGGTCTCAGCCATAAGTCTCATGTAGGCTATGCCTTCAGAAAGATTTAGCAGCAAACATGTAAATAAAAGCCCAGTGTTCAAGGGAAATCATGTAGTCGTCCTCCTTGAAGACTCGCAGGATGTTGCACACGGGTATATATATAAAAAAACCTGTACATATTGGAGGTCATTTTCTCTTCTCACAGCCCAATTCCCCCCCCCCCCCCCCCCCCCCCAGGAAGACCTCCCAGGCTCCCTCAGCAGTAGCTAATGTGTGATCTGAAAGAAAAAACGATTTGCAATTATAGATGCATGTAGTTTCTGAAATGCTTGCTATAATGTTTGGATTTTACACTATCTGCTATCATCACAGCAAAACGATATGACGTGACGTTATGAACATTTTCAGGGTCATAAAAACAGCTGAATGCAGTCATCTACTGCTCAGCTTTTAATTCTTTTAGCAAAAAAGAACAAGATTTGATCGTAGTAAAGAACTCTCTACTGCACAGCCTTCAGAACAAGATTTCAATAACGTGTACATAATGTCACACGTCAGCCAGACAAGCTATCTCGAACTAACGGAGTGTGAAGTTATGAACACGCAGTCATGGAAGAAAACACGAATCCCACAGAGAAAAGTCTGAATCTCATAACCCGGTCATTTACAAAGAACAACAAAAAAATGAACCACAAGTCTGAAAGAACAAAAATCAAAGAAAATCATTGATAAAAATGTTAAATATTCCGCGCCTAGCCCGAAGACAGTAATCTCATGATGTGACGTTATGAACATCGCACCGTACTTTCTCAACCGATTTCCTAGCCCGTCAGAAAGTCCCTTTCAACGCAGAAACAAAAGAAATGAACATTGTAATGTTTTCCACCTATTTGTACAAAGATTCTATTTGTATTAGCTTAACCATGCATCGTACGTTATCCGTCACGACAACAGCTTCGTATCTGAAAAATCAAAATAAAATGTCTTCATTGTGCGTCAGATCGGAGACTTCGTTTAGCGCGCGATATTTTCGACTTGCACTCAACCATCGTTACAAACAAACAAAACACGTCTCAAACAGCAATATGACTTACAAAATTGATAAAACTTACCATCATTGTGTACTTAACACATTTCAAAGAAATCACGACAAAACACTTACCTCCTGTGTTCTCTTATTTCTCGTTCGTTTCAAACGCAGACTTCTTCAAATGAAACTACGATCGCATGCTGGAGAACAGTAAACAAAGTTTGTTCACACCCCTTGTAGAAACGAGTCCATGCGCGGAAGAAAATATAGTACATAACTAACGCGTCACGACGCATCACGCAGTTGGCCGAAAAACCTTTCCCGTACCGCTGTTTATCATTGGATTCGTGTTTTAAACTCATTTTCACACAGAAGAATGATTTTTCATCGAAAATCAACAAAAACTTTGTTGTTCTGAAAGTTGAGAATGAATGTCGGCTCATTAGTACACTCGGCCGGAAAATCACGACAGAGAACGACGTACATTCTAGCCTATGGTAATCTTCCGGTAAGCTTCGACTCAGCAAACTTCGGGGCACTTCAAACTTTGCAAGGGAAAGACCGACCATTTCAGAATAGAATCTCCGTATTTTTTCTATATTTCGGACAGTGATCTGACAGTATGCGAAAGTTTGCCGAGCACACTGTACTAGGTGTCACAGAATTGCAACAGATCACCGTCAATAATCACCAACAAAACATCGATTATATTCCGTACACGTGAACCACACGCTACGGAGTCATGTCCGAGCCGAGAAAAATACCTTCTTCGTCAATGCTCTTCATGTTCACGATTTTAAATAAAAAAGAAGCATCAACAAGAGACTTTTTCCGGAGGTTGTATAACTTTTTCTGACTCGACGCCATTTTGTGCCTATGACCATATGTGAGTTGGGTAAGTATATTAATTAAATGAAAATTTATTATTAAAATTTTGGAATTTTGAATATGATGACATGCCAAGTGATATGTAAGTGCTCTTTCAAAGTATTCACAATCTGCCATGTCACAAAATAGATATAATTATACCTTCAGAAAATCGTGATACTCTGGTGAAATCATTTGCATTTGGACGTAATCGCACGCATGTGTTCCGAGATCATCAATAGGGGTGGAGCCATTTGGGAACATCCATACGGCTGGTTGATGTATTGCCCGGGGGTCAGATTGTTAGACCCAAGTCCTCATCACCTGTGACAATCTTCCCAGAAGCCTTACACTCTCTATAGTGACACTCCGAGAGCATTTTTATGTACCATTCCTGACGTACCCCCTTTTGTATACTAGAAAGAGCATGGGCACCCACTCTCTGCAAAGCTTGTATACCCCTAGATGCTTGTGCCAGATCACATTAACCTTTAGCACTCCAGATTCCAGCCAGCATTACTTCCCCTGTAGCCACATTATTTTGCTTACCTAGTGTAAGAACAACACCCACTAACTTTCAACACTTACAACTTCTTTGAAAATGCACTAATAAGCATGAAACGTTGTGGTTGTGATGGGGTTATATTTAACATTAGAATAGTTTTGTTTGCATGCATCATTTATTTTCTTAGCATAAATACAAATACAAAATGAAAAGGGATTGTGTTGGCTAGTCCGTGGAATTTTGTGAAACTAACCAGTCTATGTCTGGTGAAACTCCTTTGAAGGTAATCATGTTGACCATCCAACTTCCTGATCCTGGTATCTAAATAGATATATGTGTGGACCAGTGCATGTCATGGGACGATCTTTTTAATCGTTCGGTTAGCAACAACAAGCAGAGAAAAGCTTTGATCTGCACTAGATCCACAGGTCGCCATTTCCAAACACGCAAACTTTTTACGTCTTGTCACTGGCTTGCTTTGCGCTGAATTTGAGTCAGTTTCTACGCAGTGTTTCTTCGACAAGCAAGTCAAGCATTTGCTATTCAGTCAGATTATCGGTAATGTTTGCTGGTCCTGTCATTTCACTAAACTGGACCAGCCACTGTTTGTATCCATTTGCACTTTCGTAAATTCCGTTTCGTAACCGTCACTGTCATTTTTTTCACCGCGATACACAGTTCATTGCGAAGATCTTCCTCAGTAATTCGTTCCAATTCAGCATACGATTTGTTGTCAAGAAACAACTCAAAAGAAAGTTTCAAACTCATCATCCTCCATCTTGCTTGTCGAAGCGCTAAAGTACTTTATCGATGCAAAAACAAAAGCAGAAAACTTCGACGAAACCGACTCAAATGCAGCGCAGACGACACGACGAGATAACGGAAGGAAGTGAGCCTTGCTTTGGCTCAAGTGTCGTTAAAAATACCGTTATTCTCGTATGCAAATACGAACGATTTTTCCACGACAGCAACGTTTGTTGCAGTAACAGCATTCAACTGTCATCTTTGGAAATCTGTCTACCGGATTTAAAATCATTGTATCAGTTGTGAGTACTCGCTTTGGAATGTGAGAAACATGCAAATCCTTTCTGAGAGTTGTATACATCATATCTCTAAACTCCCTTTTTTTTTTTTTTTAGCTCCATGACAACATGGACGGGTAGTGTTATTTAAAAGCTGCTTATTTTTGCAGGGGAAACTTTGAGATACATGAAATTTTGTGTCATCACCGATGAAAGATTGCAGTATGCATGCGTCATTGTAGATATCATGAGGCATTGCCAGGAGCTAAGAGTCTAAGCACTTTCATAACGCCCCTCAAACACACACACATGCGCACACGTTTACATCCTAATGCAAATCATTTCACCAGAGTATCATAATTTTTAATTTTCTGAAGATATAGTTAGATCTATTTTCGGACATGGCAGATCTTGAACACTTTGAAACAGCGCTTACATATCACTCAACATGTATATCAGGGCTCCCCACGGACGTCCCTCCTAGTGCGTCCCGGGACCCTCACTTTTAATTTTTAGAGGGTCCATGGACCCCCAATGCAGAAAAGCCGAAATGTCCCAGTGTACTTATAAAACATTGTGGTATCGTATAGTGTACTGTGAAGTGTCTTTTTTATTGGAATATTCTTGGCGGACATGACAATCCAACGACACCTTGATGAATGGAACAGTTTCACATTCTCTCTGAATTGCAGAAATTCTCAGGCTTGACATTTAACATGAATTTAGTTGAAACAAATTCTGATTTTAAAGCCCCAGTCCGCCTCACAGGAGGTTTACAGAACGATGACATCTTTCACTAACACAGCAATACTAACCTTATGGGACACACTCACAATAGCATTCAACAACATTAAATGACACTGTGACTTACAGATCACCTGAATTGCTATTTAGCACGCGTAAACCACACACCAGTTCTCGTGGTTTATTCAAACCTCGAGCAATCGGAGCCCCGTGTGACCCACTTTTTTTTTTTATACATGATCAATTTCAATCCTACTCTATATCTGCAAAGGCATGTTATTGTGCACCTCTGAATCTAAAATATAATTCCAGCACAACGTTATAACAAGGGCGCTTATAGCGCCCTAGATCAAATGACTGATAGTGACACAAAACAGAGTGGCGGCATCTTCAAAGAAACTGTAGCGTTTCGAAAATTCGTCTGCTTGAATTAATGTTAAAATGCAGCACATTTGATGTAATAGTCACCCTGTGGCGTAAGTACATTTATATGCGCGCAATTCTCAATCTACACAGGCACATCAACAAACAGTATCAAATGGTTTAAATCTCAGTCGACCAGCATTTAAAAAAAGCCAAGGTTGTATTGTTTTTGGTAGCCCACTTCCCTGTCATCAGTTCAGAAGAGCTGCAATTGCACACACCATTCGACTCATTCACCCGGTTTGCTTGACATACATCCTTTCTAACTTTTAAAACTTCGAACTGTTCTGACTTTGATTTGATGATATAAGAATTCTTTGGTGTTTTAACAATGCTCGTTGACAGGCAGCTTCTTCCCGCTGTTTGAACGCGGTTCTGTGCCGAGAACCCACATTCATTAGAAGTTTTCTGACCCTTTTACAAACGCGTTTTGTTCATAGCGATTTGAACCACTGCTTGGGTTTGCATCCTGGCAGGTTCTGCAAAACATTTTCTCATCTTGAAATCTTATCCAGGTGAATGTTCTTTTCCACTCTGCCTGGAAGCGTCGAACTCTCTTCGGTCGGTGGTGGTTTGCCTGTTCCGTCCTGTGCTTTGCTGGATCTGTGCTTCTGTGTTCGTTGAATGCTTAAGTCGCCCGGCACGGTTTTCCCCGAGCAACCAGTTGTTTTAAGTACATAACTTTGCCGGGCACTGCTACTTTTGCATCGCTTTTAACCTTCTTTCTTTCGCGTGTGAAATTGACATTGGTGCTTGCACATGATGTATACAGTCTGAAAACCGTTCCTTAGGTACGCAATAGTGATTGCAGTCTGAAATTTTATCTACAGTACGCATGATAAAGAACATTTAGTGCGTCCCAGGACCCGCACTTTTAAAGTCTAGTGCATCCCGGGACCCCGGCTCCATAGATTACTAGTACGTGTTTTCAGCTTCTAGTGCGTATAGGACGCAGGGACGTGCACTATGGGGAGCCCTATATATTTTTCAGAGTACGATAACTTTTACCTCTTCTGATGCAATTTTTCAAAATAGGGGCAATAGTACGTTTTGCAGGTCTGTAAAAAAATGTTATGGTCATTTGTTTCAGTTTTTTTTTATATGTGATCGTGTGGACTCTGCTCTCTATTGTGTCTTTGTTTTGCTATAATCGCTCAGATGGTTCAGGAAATATGTTCATGTGAATTGAGAAATTTATCTAATTTTAGGCCACTTAAAAGCATCATCATCATGTCATTACGCTATTTCCAGCCATATCGAAAAGACACGTCAGAATAATTCAAATAGAAACACATCATTACAACAAACGTAAACCAGGGATTAACACCACTTAAAAAAAAAAAGGTCCCGTGATTGTATCTGTTTGGTCAAATACCCCATCCAATTTCCCAACCTTCGATTATATGATTCTAAGAATGGCATGTCATCATATTCAAAATTCTGTATCATAAAGTCTGTCTTATTGATTTCTTTAAATTGTTCACACTTGTTTCAACACACTCGGAAAATGTCACAGGCAAAATATTAGCGAAATCTAATTTTTTGGTAAATCAGTGTCCGAAGTCTTTAAAGATGCGACAAGTGGTTTTCCTGACAGACCCGCATGAAGGGTAGTGTTGTCTTGCAGGCTGTGTTCAGCGTGCTGAAAGTTTGGAGTTGTACAGGTCTGTATTGGGAAATACTATCTGACACAACTGCTTTAAAAAATGTGTTAGAATGCAAACTGTGAGTGGTTGATGTGTGACATGAGTGGAGTGGTGATATTTTTGATCTGTGTTCTCAGACCTGTCTGCAGCTGCTGTTAGGACATCTTCCTGTCAGTCCCCACTGTCACCATAGCAACGGCCCCTCTCTGCTCAGCGCTGCCTCACCTTCCTGCAGGACTCTCTTACAGCAAATAGGTAACTGTCACCCTGGGCACAACATCATGCACTGCTTGTTACGCTGCCTTTATATGGCAGTGTATAGGAATCACTGTCTGTCTGCCTGTTTGTCTGTTTGTCACACTTCGGATTAGACTTGTATCTCTGGTACTCTGGGCTCAGTTAAGCTGACATTGGTGAGTAGCTTGGAAATGTGGTGCATACGGTGTGTGCAAAAAATTAGGTTCCTAGCTGTTACGTAAAACGGGAGATATGAGCTTTACACGGCCAGCCAGGGAAAACCCCCAAATTAAAGGTTTCACCTAACACTTGACGTAGTAGAAATGTGCAGTAAGCAATTTAGAATCCATTTACAGCTAGTGAGACCTTTATTCACGAAGCATGGGTGTTTTCACGAAGCATGGGTGTGTACACTTCGAGTCAGATTATATATTTTTTTCATCCGTTTTAGTTGTTTTCAAAGACGTTTTCAATTGAAGGTGAACGTGTAATTATGTCAACGCATACGTCTTGGTTTAAAACATCTTAACCAATCTGGGAAGAGCGAAAGAATAAAAAGAAACGGGAATTTCCGAAAGGGCATTGTTGCTAGTGATCCGACCCCATGACGCACTGTATCTCAGTCATGCCCCAAGTGCAGTAGCTGATTATACCTAAACAGGTGTGCAACTGTGTTTCATTAAATTACATATTCTTACTCAATTCACATAATAGCATTTAACTTCAGTTTGGTGCTTAGACATTGAAAGTTCTGACCCTGGTAAAAGGGGGAGGTAACCGCATGAAAAGTTCATGACCTTTGACATAGTCTGTTATGGTTTCCTCCCCTCGGTCTACTGCGCATGCGCGGCAAAGCTGACCGGTCTAGTCATTCTCTCACTTCAACACGGAGTGACAGGACGTTTTTTGTACTACGGCTTGTTTAAGCCACCGGCCTTAGGATTTGAGGCCAATGACCCTGAGGAACCTTCTATCAGCTTCACAGCTTTTTGGTGAGAGCGTTCCTTCTTACGTTTTTCTGTAAAAATTTCGCCTTGTCTTTCTTGCAAAATTTTTGTTGCTTTCACTCAACGTGAGTAGTTGTAAACAAACAATGGCGGACAATGACAAAAGCAAGAGCTCTGCCAAGCAGGTGCCCGCTGTTAGTTCTCCGCCGGGCAAGAAGGCAAAATCAAGTTCGAAGTCGAAGTCTAAAACTATGCCAAGATCTGATACAGTAGTGAATGTTTTCGATCCAGCATCTAAGGAATCTTTCCAGGTTCCCATTGACAATCATTCCACCGCTAGCGCGGAGACCAAAACTAAATTTTCTTCCCCAGTTCCAAGCAAGAACTTAGAGAAAGATGAAGTTGTATCCATGTTTGCTTCGTTTAAGACTGAGATGATAAGCTTACTCGCCAGTGAGCGTCGTGCTTCGTGCTCAGCGTCTATAGCTCTACCGCCCGCAGTAGGTGATGCTCTTTCGTTATCTAGCCTGAAGACCAAGCCTTCTGCAACGATCACGTCGGGCAGACGTCCACGCAGACGAGTTCGGTTACGGACCCGGGGTTCTTCCCTCACTTTTTCACACTCACGGTGGTTTCTCACCAGAGGTCGACGGAAGCTACTCCTCTTTTTCCAGAGGTCCAGGTATGTCGAAGACTCCTTCCGGTCACTTCGTTTCGGAGATTCCGGTCGAGAGTTTTCAGCCGTCGACTACTCCCAGTTCCGCTGCGGCGGTTCAGGAAGAGGGTCGTCTGGTTTTCGATCGTGCGAGTCCTCACGTCAGTGGTGCTATGGCGGCCACGCGTGGGGTACGCACTTTCGATCGTGCAGATCCTCACGTCAGTGGTGCTACGGCGGAAACGCATGGGGTTTGCAATTTTGATCGTGCAGATCCTCATGTCAGTGGTGCTACGGCAGCCACGCATGGGGTTTGCAATTTTCGATCGTGCGGATTCTCGTGTCAGTGGTGCTGCGACGGCCACGCACGAGTTTCGCAATGTCGACTGAATGATGCCTCACGTCAGTGGTGCTACAGCGGCCACGCGTGAGACTCGTAACTTTGCAACGCCCCCCGGGTTTAACGCTGCGGCGTTTCCGGGTGAGGCTCGTCAGAGTAGACCTTCGCCGTTTCGGCAGGAAGAAGACTCGTCATTGAGACAAAGTCATACTTCCGGTTTCATTGGTCAATATTTTCCGGCTTCGGCCGATGCTTCGTCTGCTAGGTGGGATACTGACGTACTTCCGCCAAAGGACCACACAGACAGACGGGAAAGCGATGAGGATGTTGGTGATTCTTCCTCTTTCACGGAAGATGATACCAACATTCGAATTCCAGCCAAGTTACAGGCTACTCTAGCCTTGGCTGCGGAGGTTACTACACGTTATTTCAAGGAGGGAGTGTCTGTGTCTACCAGCTTCGCTGCACCACCACCTTCGGCAGTGAATGACTACATGCCATCGCGGGAAAGCAACTCGGACTTCCGTTTTCAAGAGTTTCCTTCCGTTGCCTTTGAATTGGCAAAAGTGCTGAGCAGTAATCCACGGTACTCGCTACCATTTCTCACAGCCCACGATAAGGCTCCCGCCGCTGCACAGCTCTGGCTGGCTTCTACGCAGCAGGCCGCGCCGTTCTCCCATTCAGGCCCGCGTACGCCACGCTTAAGCGCCAAGCCAAAGAATCTGATTGACACTTTCGCTCTACCACGAGCTCCTCTTCCGGTCACACCGGAACTGTCCACTCTGCGGTCTGACGGCTATAAGAAAAATAGAGTCTCACTCTGCACTGAAGAAAGTCTCCTTGCCGTGGAGGAGACAGGCCGTTTCTCACTCGAGTTGGCTTCCCTCTCAGAGACATTCATACGGTCTTTGGCACGTTCCGTGACCACATCCTTGGAACCTTTCACGTTCAAACAGGATGCTGTGAAGGAAGACGCGGCTGTGCTTTTCGCCGCTCTGGACAAAGTTACTGCCGAACAAATGGCCACCTCGGCCAGACTCCATTCTCAAGCAGTTTTCTGGCGTAGAGAGTTGTTTCTGTTCGGTTCCAGACTAAAGGATTAGAATTCTCTCGAATCACTTCGCAGTTCACCTTTCACAGAAGGGGCGCTTCTCGGACAGCAGTCCATGGAAGCGCTGAGGAAAGAGTCTCAGGAAGCGAAAGATTTGCATTTTGTCAAGCTCACTGAGCAAGCTTTCAAGAAGACTCAGACAAGCATTATGGTCCTTCCGCCCCTCCCGCCTCGGTGACGAGCAGCGGACAGACCTCCCAAGGCAAACAGGCTTCTAGGGGACGCTAGAAGGCTCAACCCTATCAGAAGCCAAGACAGTCTTTCGGCAAGACAAGGGGGTCAGGCCGTAAGCCTCACCCCCAATGACGATCCACTCACCCCCACAGCCCCCACCCTTTTTTGGTGGTGGGCGTCCTCTTCAGGGCCCTTCCAGCTTGGCAGTACCAAATAGACAGCCAATGGATTGTGGGGGTAGTGCGATCGGGGTTCAGGCTACTATGGGGAGAGAACAAGGCGCCTCTCACCAGAGTACCCCCCAGTTTCAAATACCCGGGAAGACCGGAAGCAAAAGAAACCATACAGACAGAGATTCTTGCACTGCTAGCAAAGAATGCAGTAGAGGAAGTCATAGACCATACCTCCCCGGGCTTTTACGGGAGACTCTTCGTCGTCCCGAAAGCCTCGGGAGGATGGCGTCCTGTGTTGGACTTGTCGCCTCTGAACAAATTCCTTCGGGTAGTAAAGTTCAAAATGGAGACTCCCACATCAGTGAGAGAAGCTCTCAGACCAGGCGATTGGGTGATCGAATCTGACGGATGCTTATTTTCATATCTTAATACATCCCTCCGACCAGAAATGGTTGAGATTTCTTTGGGGCAAAAAGATTTACCAATTGACAAAGCACTCCCGTTCGGTCTCTCACTCGCTCCATGGATTTTCACCATGGTTGTTCGACAACTCTGTGCGAAGGTGAGGCAGCAAGGCATACGCTTGCGAACGTATCTGGACGATTGGCTAATTTGCCACCAAAAGCAAGAGCTTTGTCACAGACACACCCAAACAGTTCTGCAACAAGCAAACGATCTGGGTTTCTCTGTCAACGGCAAGAAGTCGGAACTCATTCCCTCGCAAACGTTCACATATCTAGGGATCATGTTCGACACGCTAAACTGGACAGTGCGACCCTCCCAACGGAGAATCGACAAGCTCCAGCAGCTCCTTATTTCTATGTCAGATCATCGACGAGCACCAGTCAGAATACTGGCAGGGATGTTCCTTGGATTTTGTCCTTATAGGACAAATGTCCTAGCCTTGCTGAAAGTATAGGACATTTGTCCTGAACTGTAAAAAACAATCGGTCATTTCACGTTTCGGTTTGCTGAAATGCACACTGTGCAAAACATCATTTTTCTCTCGCCATCGAAATTTAGCCATGGATAAAGTTTAAGCCATGAAGGCACAAACGTCCGTGGTGGTGTCGTCGCCGTTTTCGTACTCACAGTCACAGTGGGTCCGGTCACAGTCACACTTGACGACTGATCATGATCTGACTGTCGAAAACACAGCTTGGGTACGTTGGTCCTTGTCCGGTTTTAATTTCTTCGCAGGCGGCATGATCGCATTCGCAGTTTCTAGAATCTATACAACCGGAAGTTGAACTTTCGGAAATTCTTAAACTGCGCGGTCTTCAAACGGCGAAGTTACTAAACCAAACAACAGAAGACGTTGCCGATTCGGAGATTAGGAGACGTATCATCTGATGCCTGATATAAATAAACGGATCAATGTTGCCATGTCCGACGTGGCAATAAAACGATCGGTCAGTGTCCGTCTCTGACATAAACTTATCGGACATTTGTCCGCCAGAGACACAAGGTACCGGTCATTAGACCAAGGTATCCGGCCCAGGGCCGAGGGCCGACCCCTGGGAACATCACTGTACTGGCGTCGATTCAAGGACAAATGGAGTCCATGTCCGCGCTAGTCACTCTCGGGAGAGTCCACAAACGGCCTTTACAGGCTGCTCTGAACTCAGCTTGGCACCCTGCATCACAGGGATGGCAGGTCACTGTCCCCATTTCAGAATGGTTTCAGGACACAACTCAATAGTGGCTGAACAATCAGTGGATTACACAAGGTGTTCCAATCGCTCTCCCGACACCGGAGGAGCACCTTTTCACAGATGCTTCCCTCATGGGACGGGGGGCTCACTTAGACAAGTACACGGCCTCCGGGCAGTGGACTTCGTCGCAGAGCCTCTCACATATAAACGTGCTCAAGCTGGAAGCAGTACAACATGCCCTACTGAGCTTTCTACCTCAACTCAAAGGCAAACATGTTCTTGTGCATACGGACAACACAACCGTTGCAGCATACATCAACAGACAGGGCGGATCGCATTCCCTCTCACTGTCGGTCAGAACATGTCAGATTCTGACATGGTGTTCTCAGCAGCAGATCACCCTGTCAGCAAAATACCTGCCAGGCAGACTGAACGTCCTAGCGGACGAACTCAGCAAATCGTCCAAGTTGATTCACACAGAGTGGACGATCTCTCACCAGGCACTTATTCGCCTTTGGGAACAGGTCGAAAAACCACAAATAGACCTGTTCGCCACACGTTTCTCCAGAAGGCCACCAATCTTTGTATCCCCGTTTCCGGACGCAGAAGCTTAGCAGGTCAACGCTCTAGAGATAAAGTGGACCGGACTAGCAGCTTACGCGTTCCCTCCGGTACCACTGCTCAGCAAAGTTCTCAGGAAAGCCGATCTAGAGCGGCCGTCCCTCATACTGATTGCACCAATGTGGCCAAGCCAACATTGGTTTCCGGATTTGTTGAGGCTCTCGAGCGGCACTCCAATCCCGCTAAACCTCGCAAGAGGGGAGCTCCTTCAACCCAGAACGGGAATACCTCACGGGAACCCGCAGCACATTCTAACACGTTCACTTCACATCACAAGTGCCTGATAATACACCGAGTCGCATATTCGTGCGTGCAGAAGTTATAGACATGTTTACGTAGTTCGCGGTTGGTTTTATAAACCAAATGTTAAGTAGGAAACCGTTATTTTTGAACAATCCAAATGCACACTGTAAACATGTGTAGGGGCAAACAGCCAAGTGCAAAAGTGACACTAGCACAAAACACAACGAAGATGTATATCGGGTGGTTCGTGGTCGCATTTCATTGGCAGCCACACGGATATTTAAAAACAAGATGTAAGCAATATGTCACAATACAAACGCCATTTTTGACATCATTTTCTGTGTTTGCTTTCATACAAAACACTAACCAACCTAACTCTCTTCTTGATTTTATTATCGTTATCTCTTTGGTCAATTTGCAGTCTGTTGATATTCTTATATCATTTGAGAAGCAAGAAAAACATTCCGAAATCTAACTCTAAAGTCATGACCCTCTCGTGGTACACAGTTTTGTAGAACAACCCCAATCTATTCAGCCTCTTAGCAAGACCTTAACACCAGGTGACCCAGATATTGCCAATTGCCCGGTGAGAGTACTTTGCGCTTACCTGGCTCGCACTGCTCCGATCAGGGCAAAAGCACAAAAACTTCTGTTCATTTCGATAAATACGAAAAGGAGCAAAGATATTTCAAAGGTAACTCTCGCTCGATGGTTGTCAACTCTCATACGCCAAGCATATGAGTGGTGGCAACAGAAAGGGGGAGGGGGGGGGGGCGCACAGTCCTGCCTCCCAGATCAGCCAGAACCCATGAGGCTAGAGTTTGGGCTGCTTCGCTAGCTGTACTCAAGTCTGGAAGACTCGCTGAGGTACTCAGCATACTGGAGGTCCGAGGATATTTTCCTCAACTTTTATCTACGAGATGTTGCAAGCACTCGTCAAGACGGCAGCAGCTCCCTACCAGCGATGGTAACTGCTGGGCAAATACTCACACGATCATAGGGTGAGTTGCCCTCCACCTTTAGTGGCAATCTGCTATTATGTGAATTGAGTAAGAATATGTAATTTAATCGGAAATTTCAATAATAAATTTCCATTTGATTAATATACTTACCAATTCACATAGGGAATTCCCTCCCAGCCTCCCCGCTAAGGTTTCCATATAGGATTCGTTTTTCAGTGGAGAATGACTAGACCGGTCAGCTTTGCCGCGCATGCACAGTAGACCGAGGGGAGGTAACCATAACGGACTATGTCAGAGGTCATGCACTTTTCATGCGGTTACCTCCCCCTTTTACCAGGGTCAGTACTTTAAATATCTAAGCACCAAACTGAAGTTAAATGCTATTATGTGAATTGGTAAGTATGTTAATCAAATGGAAATTTATTATTGAAATTTCGGATTAAAAGACATTCTTTCATCTTTACCTTTCTATCGGTATAGGCGGGTAACTCTCTCTCTCGCTCTCTCTCTCTCTCTCTCTTTCTCTCTCTCTCTCTCTCTCTCTCTCTCTCTCTCTCTCTCTCTCTCTCTCTCTCTTTCTCTTTCTTTCTTTTACATATAGTCAAGATTGGAATCCGGTCCGGGACGGACACAGGTCAACTGTTTGAGCAGACCGAGAGACGGTATCCATGTACCCCCCCCCCCCCCCCTCCCCTCCCGTGTCTCCACATGGCAGCGTATTGTCCCCGTTATGGTCAACACTAGTTTTAACAGGGAATCGAGACAAGGGTCATGGTGTATGTGTATGAGTGTGTATGGGTCATTCTCAGAGTCATGGTCCAAAAGCGTGACATTCTCACATAGTCATTAA
Organism: Littorina saxatilis; assembly: GCF_037325665.1. Lineage (NCBI taxonomy): Eukaryota > Metazoa > Mollusca > Gastropoda > Littorinimorpha > Littorinidae > Littorina > Littorina saxatilis. The sequence continues at coordinate 17,210,046 of NC_090248.1, forward strand.
AAAATAAAGTTCAAAGAAAATCGTTGAAAACTTCATGTGCAATATAATAGGGTGTGATAAAACTATAAGTGGACAAAAAGCTCAAAGAAACTTGTTGGTTTCCCTTATATGGAGCGGCAAAGTACGTAACCGTCCAAAACCATGTTCGGTCGAGGCATTGACGATTTGACAGACACGGAAGTTAAACTGATATTGTGGTCATGAACATGCACATAATCTCTTTGCACCTGTACACTGTTTTCACTCGTCACTTTTAGTTTACTTGAGATAAACGTCTGTTTTTCGTCAAGAGAGGAATGTCACAAAATGGCGGCTTTCAATCAGCCGATTTTTGGCAAAGTAAAATGTCAAACAAATGTGCAATGAAAAAGTAGTCAAAGTTGGGTTGAAAACATATAAATGTATTCCTTGAGACACAATACAGATACAGCATGTAGTTGATTTGATGGAAAATGATGGTTGTAAACCTTTCATGAAGTAGGTCACCCCCCTCTGGGACAGTAATCTGAGAATGACCCATATGTGTTGAGCGATTCAGAGAAAACTACTGGACCGTTCTCATGAAACTTTACATAAAACTGCCTCAGATTGATATTCCCCAGATTTTTCTCTCTATTTTTTTTTTATATAAATGTCTGATGACGTCATATCTGGTGTGTGTTTTAAAAGTTGAGGCGGCACTGTCACACCCTTATTTTTCAATCAAATTAATTGAAATTTTGGTCAAGCAATCTTCGACAAAGCCTGGACTATGGGATTGCATTAAATTACATATTCTTACTCCGAATCACATAAAAGCATTGACGCAGTCTAAGATGCTAAGGTCTGAAAAGGCTACCCGTCTTAAACAATTTTAAAGGGAAGCAACCCCACCACGAAAGTGAAAATACAGCTATGGTAATGACCATCTACCCAGGGAGTTACCTCCCGTCCGGGTTATGTGACGTCACTTCCCCTGTAAACACCCTGTGGAACTCATACGACTTTTCAGACTACAGATAGAAGGTTGTTGAAATTTTTGGGCTCCGTGCGTGGCTGCTTGCTGGTGTTTCTTAGGACACCCACCGGCCACCTAACCCGTCTTACCGGCTTGCCTTTACGTGTTTGGTGAGCTCTTTCCATTTTGGTCATTGTTTTGACAAGAATGTTGCTGTAGTTGCTGACTTTTTGTCCGTTTTTCGGACTTGTAAATTTTCAGTAACTTATTGTTGGTCGCTATTTTTGCTGGTCAGCTTGGCTGACGGTGGCAACTTGGCTCGGCCGATGTTTTGGTTTAGGTAAACCTTATATTACCTCTTTACTTGCCTTCTGCTTTGTTAGTTGGTAAGCGCTTCCTTTTGGTCATTAGTTTGACAGGAAGTTCGTTTGGTTGCTGGTTTCTCGTCCTTTCTGGACTTGTTTATTTCCAGTAATCTTTTTGTTGATCGCCGTTTCTATTTGTCAGCTTGACTGACAGTGATAAACATGGCGATGCTTATGTCATTGATTTACCAGACCTTTGGTATTTGTTGTTGTTTCATACTAAGCATGTATAACCGCTTTGTCCGTTACTTATTCTGCCTCCCGCAGTGGGGCACTGCGGTTATGAAATTAAAGGCCCCTCCTGTTTTTGGAACCGCAGGAGCTTTCTAGTTTGCTGTTAGGTAGATTTTTGGTTCCTCTTTCCTGTCATGCTCTCTTTTTCTTCATGAATTCTTTTCTTTTTTCTGCCTTCTTGCTCATTCATCTGTATTTTTTCCAAAAATCTCTTCTCTTGCCGCTTGTCTCGCGATTCATGTATAGTTTAATCTGTTAGTGTTCTGATGTAAGTCCAGCAGTAGATAGGTTAAGCCTATTTTAACATACTGGAAACTGGTAATCTTCCAGTAGGTATTAATTTAGTTTTACTAAAGCCTGCTGGGACACAAGTAATGGGTTAGTGCATTTGTAAACAGGAATCGCTTGACAGGTGGCCCCCTTCATCCCCCCCTTCCTCGTCCTGATATGGCTCTGCGTAGTCGGCTGGACGTTAAGCAACAAATAAACAAACAAACAAACAAACAAACTTATTCTGCCCCAAATGAATTTGGGGGGCAGTTGAGCATGTCTTTGACTTTCCTTTCTTCTTGCTTTCCCTCTTTTTGGCATCGGAGCACGGCGCTCTGGTGTCTATACTGCTTAGCTCTTTATTTCCAGAGTTTCGCAGTTTGGGAGAGAAGATTGCAGCGTCACACGCCGTCTTCCAGCGTTTTACTTCCGCCGGCGACGGGTGACGCTCGCTCTTTGGCGTCTTGTTTGCCGTCGGCGACGGCTTCCCGGACGTGGGCCTTCCGCATCGTCTTCTGCCTCCGTGGGGGGCATGGACGGTAAGTCGAACTGCTCCACTGGCTCTCGTGAAGCCACCGGACGCTCTCTTTTGAGCAACAGTTCTTGGTCGCAGGTTCACTACCTGCAAACTTCCTGCCAGTCAGGATATGCTGCTCATTCACGGACGGATCGCACGGCGTGTAAGCCTGTGTCTGAGCAAGGGCGGTTTCCGGTTTCGGAAGTCGCGTTTCCGGGTTTACCCGGAAACGAAGGTCCTCCTTCTAGTGCACCCACTGAGGGCACGGAGGGGGTTGACCGTGGACTGGCCTTCGGGCGTTCTGGCCTCCGGCCTCAGTCAACGCAACAGGCGTTTCCGCTTTATGCGGCTTCGTCCGTTGCCTACTCGTCTGCTCTTTCTAAGCCTGATCGCATTGCGTGCACGGCTGTGACTGAGCAAGGGCGGCTTCCGTTTTCGGGAGTCGCGTTTCCGGGTTTACCCGGAAGCGAAGGTCCTTCATCCCGTGCACTCACAGAGGTCACGGCTGGGGTTGACCGTGGATTGGCCTTCGGGCATTCTGGCCTCTGGCCTCAGTCAACGCAACAGGCGTTTCCGTTTTATGCGGCTTCGTCTGTTGCCTTTCCGGCTCCGCCCGGATTTGCTGTTCCTCCTCCTGCTGCTCCTACACGGATGTCAGTGAGCGATGAGCAGTGTACGTCCTACGGACATCCGGACAGTCGTTCTTCCGGTTTACCGGAAGCATAGGTCCTCCTTTGTGATTACACGGTGTGTTCTTTACTGGAGTTGACCGCGGACTCGCCCATGGGCATTCGGGCTTCCGTCCTCAGTCCACGTAACTTTTGCTTCCGCATTGTGCGGTTTTGTCTGTTGCGTTTCTGGCTCTGTCTGTATTCACGGTTCCTCTTCCTAACACTTCCTCTCGGATGTCAGCGAGTGAGGAACGGTGGCTGGCCTACGGGCGTTCAGGCTTTCAGCCTCGGCCGGGACAGTCGTCACTTCACCGTTGGGCGTTGTGTCTTCTGTCTATTCAGTTCTGGTGGCTTCGGATGTTACCTCCTCTTTTTCTTACCCTCTTACGAGAGGGGTTGAGACAGAACGGTTTCCGGGTGGACGGGTTTCCGGTTTTCCGGTCATCCCGTTCAGTAGTCTTCCACTGGCAACTGTGACTTAGGTCCGTGTCAGTTCTCTTGGCTATTCTGTTATACAGGCTTTAGCCAGCGATCAGACATGTTCTGGATTTCCGTCGAAGCGCTTTGCTTCTCTCGAGGCCGCGACGGAGGTTACTTCCAGATATTTTATGAAGGTACATCGGCTTCCTCTTTGGTTGCATTCGGCGATGTCGGGCTTCCGGTTCCGCGAAGGAGGAGTTTTTTCCTACTTCCGGTTCGATAGTCACCTTCAATGTGGGTACCACCTTTCGCAGGTTTTGGCTAGCCATCTCCTACCGGAAGTGGTATCCACGGGTTCCGGTTCTGCTACTCGGTCTTCACGGGTCAGTTCCGGAACACGCGCAGCCTCGGCTGGCTTCGGCTACACAGGCTTCGACTTTTGTTTCTTCCTGTCATAGGAAGTTCTCTTGGCTGAAGCTGGGTCGGATCTTGCTGGCGTCTTTGCTCTTCCGCGTACACCCTTAATGGTAACGCAGGAACTTAGAGGAATTTGGACGTCAGTTTTTGGAATTTGCCTCTTTTTCGGAGATGATCGTCAGAGCGCTCTCGCGCTCTTTCTCGGAGTCACTGAACCTTTCACGCTTAGTGTGTATCAGGACTCTGATGGCATCTCCACTCTTTTATTCAGCCCGGCTAGGGTGAACGAAGAGCAAAAAAGGCTGTCCTCCCTTCACCTCACTTTATAGTCAGGTGTAGGAAGGACTTGTTTCTCTCGCATTCTCAGGTCTCTGAGCAGGCTAGGAGAGACACTTGGGCTTTGCTCGGGGTAGAGGGATCTGCTTTTTGAACTTTGGTGTTTTTACCAGAAAAGAAAAGTAGATCCAGTTGAATAGAGATCAGCGGATCTCTGACTTCTCTCTACAAGGGTTAAAGCAGAGCTAGCCTCCTCATGGGAAGCATGCTCAGGCCTCGGGACGTTTTAAGCCGGCGGCCAATAGGCAGTCTCTGTCTGATTCTCGATTTTCGAGAAATAGATCACTTTTGGGCAGGGAGAAGGGCAGCCCTAGCAGCAAGCCTCTCCCCACAAGGAAGTGCCCCCGATCACACACCCCCCCCCTCCACCCTCCACTTTGGTGATGGCGGGGCGGGTCTCCTCCTTGCAAGTTTTCATTGGATGGTCTCTGTACACAGCCAATAGTTTGTGGGAGTGGTGAGGTCGGGGGACTCCCATCGATCTAATGAGTGCATATTTGCTTATGCGTCAGTCCGATCTTTTCACAGTGATCTAGGCCCATCAGCTCGAGCACCCGCTGAGGTCTCTTCTGGTCGGATCTAGCGCTGTCCTTCGGTTATACTGCTTCAGTCCTCAGTTAGTGTAACAGTAGTTCAGCCACGGGCTGCTGCAGTGGCACTTCCGGTTTTACCGGAGAGGTTGTTTCTTTCACAGACGCTTCATAGGTACGTCTGAGTTTTGGAACAACGGCTGACCTTAGGGCATCCAGGTTTTTTAGCCTCGGCTGGTGCAACAGCCATTCCACCTGTTGGCGGTGATGGTTGTTGTTTTCCCTGTTCTTGTGGCTTCGGACTTCGACTTTCTTTCCTTTATTCTCATCTTAGGCAGGAGATGAGATAGGACGATTTCCGTTTGAGTGGGGTCTTCTGTTTTCAGGCTTCCCCGTTTTTCTCAGTTTGCCACAAGCTTCTGGACTTGGTCCTGGTTTGTCTTTCGCCGAGTCTGACTCTGTCTTTCTCTAGCGATCAGACGCGTTCTGGTGTTTCGTCCAAACTTAAGGTACGCTTGAGTTGGCCTCGGAAGTAACATTCAGATTTTCCTGAGGGGGCATTGTCTTTGGCAATGCATGTTTGAGGAGTCATTCTTTGTGGCTTATCATCTCTCTCAGGTTTTTGGCTACCCCTCTCCTTTTGGCAGAGCGTTAGCTAATGTTCCAGTTTTCTTTGCTGTGGGCTTATAGCCCAGCATATTATGTGGCAGCCGAAACTTATGTTTCGTATATTTACCTGTGTACTGTGGGTACTTTGGTACATGGCTGTTCCACGGGTTTTACGGCTCTCAGCCTTAGCCTGTGCTATAGTCTTCTACCCTGTGTGGTTCGACTATGGCATTTTCGGTTCCTGTTGCTTCGGATTTACTCTTCCTCTTTTCCCTCATCCTAGCATGAGGTGAATCAGGGCGTCTTCCGGGGGGTTGGGTTTCCTTTACAGTCACCCTTCTACCGCAGGCAACTATGGCTACGGCGTTTGCCGGTTGATCGCCGCGTCTGACTCTCAGTCTTTCAGAGGTAGACAGACACGGCTAGTTTTTCGGCCGGACTCAGGAATTTCTCCTGATTTGGCTACGAAGTTTACTTGGGGTTTTTGATTTTCCTTCATTTACCTTCAAGCAGACTGATCTGTAACACTCTGGCTTTTAGTCATTTTGTTTAGGGTCACCGGTCACTTCAGTTTTTGACCACGGTGATTTCTTCTCTTCTGAGGCTTACGCAATTTCGTAAGCCTCTGCTTCCTCGTATTGCCTCTCTCTCTGCTTTCGCATTGACTGTTAGGGGATTACGGGCGACCGTCTCTTTTTGAGATCTTCCTGTCGAGGTGGGCTCTGGTACCTTGTACTCAGGTGTCTCTCTCTCTCTCTTTGTTGGGTATTGGTCATTCTGCTTTGGAGCTGACTTTTATCTCTCAGTCCTTTTGGGCTTCACGCCATTCCTAAGTTTGATTACTTTGGCGTGATCGTCTTACGGTCGCCGCGAGGTTTGTCCTTCACCTCACTGATCGGACTACCTTACACATAGATCGTTTTTCAGTGCATGGGCATTTCCTTCCATTCGAAAGGGGGGGGGGGGGGGGGGCAGCTTGTCTTTCCCTCTACTTGGCTCGGCTTAATCCAAGGCTGGGTTCTCTTTCTGGGTCGTTTGGTCCAGGAGATTGGAAGAAGTGCTGGGCACAAATTTTCTGGCTCTCTGATGTTGTCTTTCGCAACTTTTGCCTGAGAGACATCACGACTGTCAATCAGGATGGTTCTCAGGTCCTTTCCTGCCTTTTTGGCAGTGGGCCAGTTCCTGGCAAGGGTTAGAGTGAGTTAGATTTTCTTTCTCACTGGGCTCTTTTCCTGACCTTTTGGCAGCAGGCCAGTTTTTTGGCAAGGTTTTTAAGAGTGAGTTGGATTTTTCTTTCCCACCGCCTTGTTGAAGCTATCTGCTTTTATGTGATTCGGAGTAAGAATATGTAATTTAATCGAAAATTTTTAAGTAAATTTTCATTTGATTAATATACTTACCCGAATCACATAGTGTATTCCCTCCCGCCAACCCCGCTTATGGTTTTTAGTATTAAAGCCGTATGAGTTCCACAGGGTGTTTACAGGGGAAGTGACGTCACATAACCCGGACGGGAGGTAACTCCCTGGGTAGATGGTCATTACCATAGCTGTATTTTCACTTTCGTGGTGGGGTTGCTTCCCTTTAAAATTGTTTAAGACGGGTAGCCTTTTCAGACCTTAGCATCTTAGACTGCGTCAATGCTTTTATGTGATTCGGGTAAGTATATTAATCAAATGAAAATTTACTTAAAAATTTTCGATTTAAGCTTGGAACCTTTAAAATTTATTAATGAGTTTGGTGATTAAAAATCTGAAAATTCTAACTAAAATTAGCGATCCACAAATGAAACAAGGTCTGTGCCAACATCAACAGACATGCTCACACGCGCAAGCACGCCCGCACGCATTCACGCACGTGTGCACACACACACACATACACCCACACACACACCAACACACACACACACACACACCTTCACACACACACAGGCATGCTTCATGACAGTATGTTCTCAAATGTCAAACAAGTGGTTGTCATGCTAGTGAGATTTCATGCTAGCAGAAGTCCAACAAGTGGAATGTAACCCTAGTGGATGTCGCACCTGTTGATGTCACGCTTGTTGATGTCGTGCCTGTGGAATGTCGCACTTGTTGATGTCGTGCCTGTGGAATATCACGCGTGTGGATGTCTTGCCTGTGGAATGTCACACTTGTTGATGTCGTGCCTGTGGAATGTTACACTTGTTGATGTCGTGCCTGTGGAATGTCACACTTGTTGATGTCGTGCCTGTGGAATGTCACGCTTGTTGATGTCGTGCCTGTGGAATGTCACACTTGTTGATGTCATGCCTGTGGAATGTCACGCTTGTTGATGTCGTGCCTGTGGAATGTCACACTTGTTGATGTCGTGCCTGTGGAATGTCACGCTTGTTGATGTCGTGCCTGTGGAATGTCGCACTTGTTGATGTCGTGCCTGTGGAATGTCACGCTTGTTGATGTCGTGCCTGTGGAATGTCACGCTTGTTGATGTGGTGCCTGTGGAATATCACACTTGTTGATGTCGTGCCTGTGGAATGTCACACTTGTTGATGTCGTGCCTGTGGAATGTCACACTTGTTGATGTTATGCCTGTGGAATGTCGCACTTGTTGATGTCGTGCCTGTGGAATGTCACACTTGTTGATGTCGTGCCTGTGGAATGTCACGCTTGTTGATGTCGTGCCTGTGGAATATCGCACTTGTTGATGTCGTGCCTGTGGAATGTCACACTTGTTGATGTCGTGCATGTGGAATGTCGCACTTGTTGATGTCGTACCTGTGGAATATCATGCTTGTGGATGTCATGCCTGTGGAATATCACGCTTGTGGATGTCGTGCCTGTGGAATGTCACGTGTGTGGATGTCGTGCCTGTGGAATATCACGCTTGTGGATGTCATGCCTTTGGAATGTCACGCTTGTGGATGTCGTGCCTGTGGAATGTCACACTTGTTGATGTTATGCCTGTGGAATATCACGCTTGTGGATGTCGTGCCTGTGGAATATCACGCTTGTGGATGTCATGCCTGTGGAATGTCACGTGTGTGGATGTTGTGCCTGTGGAATGTCACGCGTGTGGATGTCGTGGATGTCGTGCCTCTGGAATGTCACGCTTGTGGATGTCATGCCTGTGGAATGTCACGCTTGTGGATCTCGTGCCTGTGGAATGTCACGCTTGTGGATGTCATGCCTGTGGAATGTCACGCTTGTGGATCTCGTGCCTGTGGAATGTCACGCTTGTGGATGTCATGCCTGTGGAATGTCACGCTTGTGGATGTCATGCCTGTGGAATGTCACACGTGTGGATGTCATGCCAGTGCAATGTCACGCTTGTGGATGTCATGCCTGTGGAATGTCACGCTTGTGGATGTTGTGACTGTGGAATGTCACTCTTGTGGATGCCATGCCTGTGGAATGTCATGCGTATGGATGTCGTGTCTATGGAATGTCACACGTGTGGATGTCATGCCTGTGGAATGTCACGCTTGTGGATGTCATGCCTGTGGAATGTCACGCTTGTGGATGTCATGCCTGTGGAATGTCACGCTTGTGGATGTTGTGACTGTGGAATGTCACGCTTGTGGATGTCGTGCATGTGGAATGTCACACTTGTGGATGTTGTGACTGTGGAATGTCACGCTTGTGGATGTCGTGCCTGTGGAATGTCACGTGTGTGGAATGTCATGCGTGTGGATGTCATGCCTGTGGAATGTCACGCGTGTGGATGTCGTGCCTGTGGAATGTCACGCATGTAGATGTCATGCCCGTGGAATGTCACGCTTGTGGATGTCATGCCTGTGGAATGTCACGCGTGTAGATGTCCAGGATGTCGTGCCTGTGGAATGTCACGCATGTGGATGTCATGCCTGTGCAATAATAATAATAATAATAAATGAGCATTTATATAGCGCAACATCATAACTTTACAATTATGCTCTTTGCGCTTGACACATTTAAAATTCAAACACAGTTATACAAGCATTTACATCTACATTCATAGTCAGCAACGCTTGATTAAAAGCATACACCATCAAACATACATTACAACAGATTCTTCCACTAATTAAGTAATAAAAACATGAATAAAATAGGTAGTAAAAACAAGGAAATACCAGCTGAATACCCTTAATCAAACAGAACATGTTATTAATACTGAAAAACAGCCCTAAATGTGTATACACATTATCACATTATCACTAAAACAACAAATACACTACATGTAGCCTACTGATGGACTGTCACGCTTGTGGATGTCGTGCCTGTGGAATGTCATGCGTGTGGATGTCGTGCCTGTGGAATGTCAGGTTTGTGGATGTTGTGCCTGTGGATTGTCACGCTTGTGGATGTCGTGCCCGTGGAATGTCACGCGTGTGGATGTCATGCCTGGGGAATGTCACGCTTGTGGATGTTGTGCCCGTGGAATATCACGCTTGTGGATGTCGCACCTGTGGAATGTTACGCTTGTCCTACCTATGGATGTCACACCTGTGGAATGTCACGCTTGTGGCTGTCGCACCTGTGGAATGTTACGCTTGTCCTACACTTGTGGATGTCACACCTGTGGAATATCATGCTTGTGAATGTTGTGCCTGTGGAATGTCGCGCTTGTGGATGTCGCACCTGTGGAATTTCATGCTTGTAGATGTTGTGCCTGTGGAGTGTCACGCTAGTGCAATGTTGCACGAGTATATACACGTGCTAATGGAGTGGGGCTACTGACTGTTGTGCTTGAGGATGTCGTGCTGCTGGCATGACACTGGGAAAAGTTTGGTTCATTGCTGTCTGAGTGATATGAGTGTTAAAGGTTGCGTTGAAGAAGAAATGTCTCAAAAGACAATATCATGAGACATGTTATTAAAAGGTAGCAGTGAAAGCAACAAGCCTCACTGCTACTTTTTAATAACATGTCTCACGCAGAACTGCTACTCGCTAGTAATCAGAACAGTTCTTGAAGAGAAAGGAGTCCAGAATGGACAGACAGCTTTAATCCCCATCCCTTCATCCTTATTGCCTTGGGTACCAGGGCTGAGGTGCACGAAGTGAAACTGGGTCCCACCCAATTGTTATGCAGCCGCGAGGTCGAATTGGTTGAAATCTAGATATGTTGTGATGACAACCTAAATCACACCCCGCAACTAATTCCAACCGAGTTGTGTAACCAAGTTTCGATTCGTGCAATTCAGCCCTGGACACTGGTTCTGTATGCTATTTACTTCCTGTTGCTTAACTCATTGTCTCCCAGGTACGAATATATCCGTACCCACACATATGGCTCTATCTGACCAAGTACGAATATATCAGCTCAGACTGTTAGCTTCAGTCGCTTCCTGTAACGTCGATTTAATGCCTGCATGTCTACGCCTACATTCCCATTTGGTCTACTCCCAGTTTCAGTGTCTGTATGATTGATTCATGTGTTTGTGTTTTGTTTGTTTTTGATATTTTTATGTATGTGGATATGCATGCTTGTAAAAACAGATAAACAACAAACAATCAAATGAAAATCAATTGTATAAAAACATGCAGACACACACAAATACGTAGTGGACAAACAACAGACATAAAAACACAGCACAACAAAAACAAACAACCAAACAAAATGCACACAAGAAATTATGCAGACACGCCGGCACCCCCCCCAAAAGTACAATAAACGTGTAGTACACACATATTCTTCTTCTTCATTCATGGACTGAAACTCCCAGTCACTCATGCTTTTGCAGAGTGGGTTTTTACGTGTGTGAGCGTTTTTACCCCGCCATACAGGTAGCCATACGCCACTTTCGGGAGAAGCATGCTGGGTATTTCTGTAACCCACCAAACTCTGACATGGATCACAGGATCTTTTCTGTGTGCACTTGGTCTTGTGCTTGCATGTACACACAAAGGGAGATAAGGCACTGGTAGGTCTGCACACAAGTTGACCTGGAAGTTCGGAAATATCTCCGCCCTTAACCCACCAGGCAGCCTTGGCCGGGATTTGAACTCATGACCTTCCGATTCACTAGACCTCTGCGCCCGTCTAAACACACATATGAAATGCATCAATGCACAACAAGGCATCAACAAAGAAAACAAGAGGCGAAGCCTTCACGGCTCACGTAAGAAATCGACAAACAGTAACACAAACTCAATCACTCTGTCACACATACACACACACAGTAAGCATACCGTCGCGATATAACCTTGAACGGTTGAAAACGACGTTAAACACCAAATAAAGAAAGAAAGAAACAGTAAGCATAAGTGATACGGTGCAAGAGTGCGAGACACTAGATCTAGATCTGTCTGTCTGTAGCCTACTTTTTAGTACTTACGGGGACACGACTGCCAGATGGCCAGATCGACACTGCGCTTTCGACAGCGCTTCCTCGCGCAGACACTGGAAACACGCTGTGCAGATTAACCTGTAGGAAATCTCCTTTGGTATCTTCTTTATCTATTTTTCTGGAGCTACGAAACCGAACAATGTGAAATCATGAGTCGTCTTCTCCGAATCGGCGAACTGCAGCTCGGTGATAACTGTATCTATACCACAATCCTTCACGCGATCTGACCTAACCTTGACCCCTGACCTGGTCTACATACCACACACGACACAAACCAGTCAGCTGTTTTTACCCCCCCAAAACCCCCCACCACCCGTTTTCTTTGGATACACACTTTAACTACATACGTGCCGACGAAATGTTGATCATTGCTTCAATATTTTGAAGCTGTTGCTTGGATAATAACCAGGTAAAATTAGTATTTCGGTGTTTAGTCAAATGTTAAAGTTTCTATTACACACACACACACACACATACACACGCACAGACAGACAAAGTTTAGCATCGCATAGGCTACACTTACGTGAGCCAAAAACCACAAAAACAAAAAAACAAACATACAGACATTGATGGACACACACCAAAACTACAAACAACATATAATAAACACATCAAAACACAACAACATGACAAAAACAAGAGAAAAAACACACACACAAAAACAAACATGCAGACTCACAAGAGTAGACATTTTGGGACATGTTGGCAATTTTATCAGTAGACAAATGATCAACTGGGAGTAGACCTTGTGGGCTTTCGCAAAAAAGCTGAGTAGAAAAAATGGGAGTAGACCTAACGAGAAGTTACCGTAATCAATATGGAACTAGAAAACACAGAACACAAAGTTTGTTTGCTTTCTGGTAGATGATGAGAATGGTGGAAGAGTGAGCCTGGTGGTGGAGCTGAAAGTACAGCTGGAGGGAGCCACTGTCAGCTGCACACGGATCGGCAACGTGGAGCTCAGTGTGTGCACCTCCTGGCCGCAGCTAGAGGACGAGCTGCGCGCTGTGCTCACCCATTTCCTGGCTGAGCTGGACCGAGGGCTGCGCACACGACGCCTGGCGCGCATGGAGGCCGAGTCTGGTGCTGACGCCACCAACACCTTCACCCTGGGTATCTCAATGGCACGCGTCAATATGTTTGAGATTGGTGAGTCGGACTGACTTTGTGCTTCACTCTTTCTGAAACATCTTCTGTTGTTTATTTTGTACCCCCCGCGGGTTAGGGGGAGTCCCATATTGGTTGGGACGAGAAAGAATTTACCCGATGCTAACCAGCATGTCGTAAGAGGCGACTACCAGGTTCTGTTTCTCCTTTTACCCTTGTTAAGTGTTTCTTGTATAGAATATAGTCAATGTTTGTAAAGATTTTAGTCGAGCAATATGTAAGAAATGTTACGTCCTTTGTACTGGAAACTTGCATTCTCCCAGTAAGGTCATATATTGTACTACGTTGCAAGGCCCTAGCTGGAGCAATTTTTTGATTAGTGCTTTTGTGAACAAGAAACAATTAACAAGTGGCTCTATCCCATCTCCTCCCTTTCCCCTATCCCATCTCCCCCCTTCCCCCGTCGTGATATAACCTTGAATGGTTGAAAACGACGTTAAACACCAAATAAAGAAAGAAAGAAAGATGTTTATTTTGTATGTGTAGGCTTTTATTTTATTCACTTACTGTTGAACTCGGATAATCCCTCTTTGGTTCTTGGGTTGACTGAGCCATTTTGCTGGAAATGAAACTGTTGAAGCGCTAAAAATGATCAACCGTCTAAATTCCATGTTCTGAATGAGGACGTTCTTCAAGGGGATGAAAATCCCATTTCATCATATTACTGAATCTGGTGCAACATATGGCATTGCCCTCTTGAGCTTGAGAGAGGTTGGTGAGGAATGTGATGACAAAAGTGTGAGGACATTTACAGTTGTTTGCTGCGAGCAACGTTTGTGTTTTTGTGTGTACTGTTCTAATAAATGACATTTTCCCCAAAATTACTCTATGTGCCAAGGTAGTGATCTTGTAGTGGGCACAATTTGTATTGTTGTTGACAGGATTTTACCGCTGGAGCCCTGGTATGCAGACAGATAAGCTGCCTTACAGTATGGCCAGCAACAATTCAGACAAAAGAGTGGCCATCGTCATTGATGGTTAGTGTTGCTCATCTTCCAGCACCTGGGGCACACACGCAAATTAACAAGTAAAGAAACAAACCATCACACACAACAACAAAAGCAGAGGGGATGATTGCTTTCTGTTGTTTTTTTCCTATCAGATTTGAGAGGCATTTGTGACTTATCTTTTTCAGTGAAGTCTCTGGCCAGTATCTGTGAATGAGGACATGGGCCCTTTGCAATTCAGACTCAGTCATAGCACGTGCCAGTAGGAGGTGTGGCTTAGCTGGCCGTTTGTGCAGCAACCATGTCGGCATCAATTAAGCTCCACCGCCGCTTCGGTCCCAGTGTGTTATTTTGACCTGCCATGCTGCGGTCAAGAAACTTTCCCACTGTCGGTAGCAGACTATCAAGTTTCAAAACGCTGACAACTCCGCAGACTCTGGAGAGAATTTCTCTCTGCAGGGCTGCAGAGGTTTGCCGTACAGATTTCCCTGTGTCACGGCTCAAACGAGGCCCGGGTTTTTGACTTCGTGTTTGTATGAGTGTTCATCTCGATAAAAAACCCAGTTTACAGAAAACGGAGAAACGAAAGAAGACTGCGGTAGATAAAAACAGAAAGACAAGTTATAATCATAATTGTTTGAATAGGAGCCGGAATTGAAATCAAAATGTTGTTAAAAAAAAAGAAGTAACAAAGCATTAAAACTTAGCGATGTAAAGAATAAAACAACCCTATGTTTATCCTTGCATGAGTATCTAGTAATTAATAGTTGCTCTTGACGTATAATATAGAATACTGGTAATGATCAAGAAAACATATAACATAATATATTCAGGCCTGCAGTAATTTTGATTGCTTACACATTGATTACAGGATTAAAACAAATATAGGAATAGTACAAGCTAATGCAGAGAGTGTCACTATTTCTGCAATAAGTGTGTGAAATTGTTTGCCAACGAAAACAAAATAACTGAGCAGTTTATAATTATTTATTTCAGACAGAGCTCATTCCTTTCAACCTCTCATTGTTTTCAATTATAACTTCAAAATTGTGATCGAAATTCGGCTTTCCGTTCATGCTGCCGCTGATTTCGTGTGTGTATCTGCATGTACCGCATTTACTGAAAAGTTGCTGAGCTGTATGATTTCTCTTTTACACCCAGTGTGTAAGGAAAATATTTAATACATTGACCTTTTTCCCGACAAACAGATAACTACAGCCTTTACTTGTATGTAGATTGGTGTTTTCCCTTTTTATATTCCTTTTAAAATTGATAAACATTTTTATACCCTTCTCGGAACGGCTTTCGCAATTCATGTCCACCCACAGGCGCCGGACTATTCTGAATAACAGCGACTGCTCAAAGACCAACAGCAGACAATGATGAACTCGAACTGCCTGAATCTGTGTTGCCTTTCTCATTGCAACTCGGCTGCATGATCACATTCCTGTATTTGTCATGTAAATTCTTACAACCTCGGATACAAAAGCAAAACCAGAAAATTACGCCACAGTTTAAACAAAAAAAGCATGGCTTTAATTTAAAGTAGCAGCATTAACACTAAATGTTTGTTATAATGCAGTAAAACTATTACATATCTGATTATTCTTGTTCACCTATTTCGTCTCCTCTACCCCTGTGCGTGTATTGTATGTGCCTCATGTTTTATGGACTGGGCACAGGAGCTGCGCCTTCGGCTATCAGTGTCAAGTTCCCAAAGGCCGAGGGGAAGTGTTTAACTAACCGTATCAAGCACACGCTTATCGTGCATTCCGAACGCGTGTACTGGAGTAACTGACAGGGGCTCAAATTCCCCCTCCCTTAAAAATAAGGGAGTCTGGACTTGACTGCGCCTGAACTGTTTGATAACTTGTCATTGTTTGGAGTGCTGTTCCTTTTGTCTTCTGTCTTTTTTCTCCATAAGGGATTGTAATTCAATACTACATAGTCATGTGTAATGAAAGTACAGTATGTAAGCAGCTGAATACTTCTGGTTGTTTTGATTTACATGTGTGAGAGTGTAAGTTAAACAAAGAAATTGAGTTGTGGAGTGCAGTGGGATTCCAACTTTCAAGATCACCCAAAATCAGGTCTCTAAAGGGAGGGAATCTAATCTAAAAAAAAGCAAGTCGCGTAAGGCAAAATTACTACATTTAGTCAAGCTGTTGAACTCACAGAATAAAACTGAACACACTGCATTTTTTTCACCGAGACAATACAGCTTTGTCATTCCCCGCGGCACATTTCCCGTGCAACACGAAGTGAAATTGACAAGGCAGAATAGCGCAATAGCGTACTGCAGTAAAGAGGAAAGTGCGCTTTTCTGTATTCTTTTTAACTTTCTGAGCTTGTTTTGAATAAAACGTGTTACATCTATATGTTTTTGGAATCAGGAAATGATAAAGAATAAGATGAAACCCTTTTTGGATCGATTTCTTACATTTTTATCGTAGTACTAATTAACCTATTTTCAGTAATTGTGATAACATTTTAAGAGTAAACATGACATATGTATATATTTTTAGATTCATAATTTAATAAAGAATACGATGCAATCAATTTTAAATCTGTTTGCGAAAATTTGATTTTAATGACAACTTTAATGAGCAAACTAACTAATTATTTTTTAAGCCTCCACGCTGAAATGCAATACCAAAGTCCGGGCTTCGTCAAAGATTACTTAACACTTTCTACCCCACCTATGTTGACCCCGTTTTATTTTAGCCGAGACCAGCTGTGCTGCAGCAGGTCACTCAGAATTGTAGTAACTGTGTATCAAAACGTTGGAAAGCAGGCGTTACATCGACGTTACAGGAAGCGACTGAAGCTAACAGTCTGACCGAATATATCCATACCTGGTCAGATAGAGCCATATGAGTGGGTACGGATATATATGAGTTAACCAAAATTTCAACCAATTTGGTTGAAAAATGAGGGCGTGACAGTGCCGCCTCAAGTTTCACTAAATGCCGGATATGACGTCATCAAAGACATTTATCGGATAAAAGAAAAAAATGATGTGGGGATATTATACCCAGTAACTCTCATTTGAAATCTCATGAACATCGGTCCAGAAGTTTTCTCGGAACCGATCTATACACACACACACACACACACACACACACACACACACACACACACACACACCACAACCCTCATCTCGATTCCCCGTCTATGTTAAATCATAAAAAACGGAAGTAAACTGACATAGGTTATGAACAAAACAATGGATAAAGCAGTGTCTGAAATAGGGTGGGGAGCCCTAAAGTGAGAGGGGGGGGGTGGGGTTGTCCACCGTGTGGAATGACGCTGTTGACCAATTGTGTGTGTGACATGGTGCTGCAGACACTGACAACCTGTGTGAGCTGATAGCGTTTGACATCCTGCACCCTCTGTCTGTGCTGCATGACTACCTGCGTCTGGTAAGCCATCATCCACACTTCTGCTCCCCACATTTCTCTCTCTTCTTTCCACACCATCTACCTTTGCTATGTCCATTGATACACTCTTTGTTACTGCCCTTAACTGGTTGCTTGTCAGGACAGTTTTTGTGATATGTAAATGCAAGATATATGTTTCTACGTGTATCACCTTCTTTGTGTGTATAGTCAGTGTGAAGGGATTTTATTATTATTATCCATCAAGAATACTGTGCATATATAAAAATTAACTTTTGAGTTTATTTGACTACTTAACCAGACATGGAGTGTGTGTGTGTGTGTGTGTGTGTGTGTGTGTGTGTGTGTGCATGTGTGTGCATGTGTGTGTGTGTGTGCAGCTAGAGCAGTACAAGAGTGTGGTATTCCACGGTCCAGTGAACAGTGGCAAGTCCTACCTGGTGCGGCGTCTTGCACAGTGCATCGCTGTGAGTCATCACATTCCACTTGTTCCTTTCTTTCTTTGCTGTTTTTGTTGCAGCAACATTGCCTTATATCTATTTATTTTTGTTTTTAATTGCATTTGCTTCTTATAAACAAGTTCAAATCATAAAAGTATGTGTTATTTTCTTGAGATATACTGCAAAAGGATCTAACATTAAATAGTTTTAGTAGATTTCTGTAAAAAAAAAAATTGCTGTTAAAGTTTTAGCACTATAAGAGGGGAAGCAATAAAGAAAGAACGAAACCGGGAAAGAATCAGCTGAAAGGTGTACACTAGAATTTCAAAATCCAAGAGTTAGGAGTGTGAGATAATTGTAAAGCATGCAATTTTTGTTGACTTGTCAGTCTGACTGGAAGATGAAGGGAGAAAAGCCAGCGATTTACCAGCTGAAACTGTCCAGCAAAACCACTCATGACCATCTTATAGCCTACCTCAAGCAGAAAGGTAACACTTTCTTTACTTCATATTAAAAGACCAAATAAATACTGTACTCACGTGTTAATGAAGACGATACAATTCGCAATTTTCGACGTTTCGACCCTAGGGCCTTCCTCAGGAACACAGAACACGAAACAAAGCGGATAAAAGAAGAAGACGGACGATAGAACAGAAAGAAGAACTACAGATGTTTTGATTCACAAACCAAAACAAATAGACAGAGAAGTACCCAAGTAACCTTCCCACATGGATCCCATGTGGGCCCCAAGTGGGATCCCACATGGTGACGTTGTGGGAAATCCCACATGGGCGCCATGTGGGATTTGATTACGACTTCCAGTGGGAGCCCAGTGGGAAGAAAATGGGACACCAGTGGGAAACGGGTTGGACACGACTGGGAAACGGGTGGGGCACGAGTGGGATCAGGGTGGGGCACGAGTGGGATTCACGGGTGGAAAACGAGTGGGATTCAGGTGGGAAGCGAGTGGGATTCAGGTGGGAAACAAGTGGGGTTTATATCGGAAACGTGTGGGACTTCTTCTTAATTCTTCTTCTTCTGACTTCCGTAGAGGACTGGGTTCTTGCGAACGTCTCAGACACGGCTCACGAATTCTGCCCAAAACCACCGCTTAAGTTTTTCCAGCTGCATGCTGTAATTTGACCCGCCAGGCTAGTGATAAGAGCTGAGGCTGGCAGCCAGTGTTTCTAGGTCACTCCTTGGCTCAGGAATTTGTTCTGTTTTCTGTATTGAGGAGTACACTGGTCTGCTGCTGTCTCTTGTGTTTTCAAAGTGGATTATCTTCTACATCACAGTTGTTGTGCCGATATCAATTGCTGATTCCAATTGCTATGTGTGTGTGTTTTATAATGTGACTGACAGATTTCCGACAACACCCTTTAGAGTAATGTAATTTAGACAGAAGTATAACCTGTGTATAGTCTATTTTCTGTGTTGTGGAGTATACTGGTCCGCTGCTGTCTCTTGTGTTTTCAAAGTGGATTATCTTCTACATCACGATTTTTGTGCCGATATCAATTGCTGATTCCAATTGCTATGTGTGTGTGTTTTATAATGTGACTGACAGATTTCCGACAACACCCTTTAGAGTAATGTAATTTAGACAGAAGTATAACCTGTGTATAGTCTATTTTCTGTGTTGTGGAGTATACTGGTCTGCGGCTGTCTCTTGTGTTCTCAAAATGGATTATCTTGTGCATCACGATTTGTGTGCCAATATGTATCATTTATGATTCCAGTTGCTTGATGTGTGCTCTTTAGTATGTGACTGAGAGATTTTCGGGGACACTCTTGTTGAGTCACTTGAGAAAAAGTGACTCTATGTAATCGGTCAGTGTTAGTCTGTCCGGCCGGCCGTCCGGCCGGCCGTCCGGCCGGCCGTCCGGCCGGCCGGCCGTCCGTAGACACCACCTTAACGTTGGACTTTTCTCGGAAACTATCAAAGCGATCGGGCTCATATTTTGTTTAGTCGTGACCTCCAATGACCTCTACACTTTAACGATGGTTTCGTTGACCTTTGACCTTTTTCAAGGTCACAGGTCAGCGTCAAAGGAAAAATTAGACATTTTATATCTTTGACAAAGTTCATCGGATGTGATTGAAACTTTGTAGGATTATTCTTTACATCAAAGTATTTACATCTGTAGCCTTTTACGAACGTTATCAGAAAAACAAGGGAGATAACTAGCCTTTTCTGTTCGGCAACACACAACTTAACGTTGGGCTTTTCTCGGAAACTATAAAAGTGACCGGGCTCAAATTTTATGTGAACGTGACTCATTGTGTTGTGAATAGCAATTTCTTCCTGTCCATCTGATGCCTCATATAATATTCAGAACTGCGAAAGTGACTCGATCGAGCGTTTGCTCTTCTTGTTATGTTATTGAGACAGAAATAAAACTAGTGTATAGAGAAGCTTCTGTACAAACATGGATGCCACAGTGCACTCGGAATCAAGTCATTTAGAAAAACTAAATGCTCTTTGTATAATCTGTGGTGAAAGATCTCAGAGAAACCAAAATCGGACAGTAAAATTTCTGGTAGCTAATAGTAATACTAGGCGAATAAGGAGTGGATAAACCAGTGGCACAAAGAACTGACAAACGGCCTTTGGCTCGCTAACTGTCTGTGTGAACCAACTCGAAACTGGAGTACGCGCCGCAGACAGTGTGGAACCAGTCTGTTTATTGACCCCGACCTCCACAGCGCTGATGACGTGTTTTCCAAAATTCAGTGAGTGATTCGTAGAGAGGCTAAACTGTAGTCACGCTAGTACCTAATTTCTTCTGTCAAAAATCTTACATGCACCACACAGCATGGGTGGAAGTTAGTGCTTGTTTGTGTTGTGTACATGTGACTGTGCTGTAAGACGTGTAGAATGCATGCATTATAACGGGCTTAGTGCAAATCACGCTCACATTTCTCCAGGAGTGTTTGGTATCTATGTAAACTGTGTTCACTGGACTATGTGATGAGATCAAGAGTGTTGCAACTGCATGAATGGGAAGATTATTTTGTCTATTGAAACAAAGGCAGTGTGTTTCCCCGCGCAGACTGAAAGAGCAGTATCAGCCCGCTGACGGCTGGGGTATCGCGTAACAGCGTGCTCGCCGCTGGCAGCTCTCGGTGGCTCGCAGGCTGCTCAGGAGATTAGATCCGCGGTAGCGCAGCTGGTGTTGCTAAAAGTAAAGAGGCAAGCTATGCGCGGCCGTGCAGAGTCCTGCGAATTTAAAAATCATCAATGTATAAAAAAAAAGACAAGAAGAGCAAACGCTCGATCGAGTCACTTTCGCAGTTCTGAATATTATATGAGGCATCAGATGGACAGGAAGAAATTGCTATTCACAACACAATGAGTCACGTTCACATAAAATTTGAGCCCGGTCACTTTTATAGTTTCCGAGAAAAGCCCAACGTTAAGTTGTGTGTTGCCGAACAGAAAAGGCTAGTTATCTCCCTTGTTTTTCTGATAACGTTCGTAAAAGGCTACAGATGTAAATACTTTGATGTAAAGAATAATCCTACAAAGTTTCAATCACATCCGATGAACTTTGTCAAAGATATAAAATGTCTAATTTTTCCTTTGACGCTGACCTGTGACCTTGAAAAAGGTCAAAGGTCAACGAAACCATCGTTAAAGTGTAGAGGTCATTGGAGGTCACGACTAAACAAAATATGAGCCCGATCGCTTTGATAGTTTCCGAGAAAAGTCCAACGTTAAGGTGGTGTCTACGGACGGACGGCCGGCCGGACGGCTGGCCGGACAGACTAACACTGACCGATTACATAGTCACTTTTTCTCAAGTGACTCAAAAAACCAAGAACAACTGATACACACAGATAAATATTCAAGCACACACACACTAGTTTTTAATCACTCAAATCATTATGGACTGGGTGGCCGAGTGGTAACGCACTTGCGCTTGGAAGCGAGAGGTTGCGTGTTCAGGCCTGGGTCAGGCCGCAATTTTCTCCCCCCTTTCCTAACCTAGGTGGTGGGTTCAAGTGCTAGTCTTTCGGATGAGACGAAAAACCGAGGTCCCTTCGTGTACACTACATTGGGGTGTGCACGTTAAAGATCCCACGATTGACAAAAGGGTCTTTCCTGGCAAAATTGCATAGGCATAGATAGAAATGTCCATCAAATACCCGTGGGACTTGGAATAAAGTAAAGATTCCATCTCACACGGCATTAAGACTCAGGAAAACATGAATACACGCATGCAGGAAAAAAAATAAAATATATGGGTAGCGCCGTATTGTATGGCAGCTCGCTTTCCCCAGGGAGAAAGCAGCCCGAATTTCCATGAGGGTAACCTCACTGGACTGTAAATCTTATCCAATCCAATCCAATCCAATCAACTTGACGCTGGATTACGAGCGCGCGCGCAGCCACGTGGGAAAGCCGTGTTGATGCGTTCATCAACCTTCGAGTTTGACAGTAATCCCACTAATCGTCTTCGCTTTGTTGAATATGAAGCTGCCATTGTATTACTCGGTGTTCTTCAGATGTAATCTTTGATCCATGCACATGCAATACTCGCGCGCACGGAACGTATTCACAGTATATTCGCCGGCAATTGTAGCAAATTTCAAACACTCTCAATCGGCAGGCCCAACGCGGAACTGAACAGGGCAGAATAATAGTCCCGCAGTGAAAACAAAAATCCTTGAAAATATTTAGTCATCACGTGAGTAAATAAACCATTCTAGAGACAACAGTTGTTATTAAGAGAACTGCAATAATTACACACACATAAAATACTTCGGTGTATTTTGAATGATAGTATTCTTCAACGTTTGCTACGATTTAAACAAGTCTAGTGTAAACAGCGTGTGCTGTAACGTCACCGATCTCGATGGGGCAACTTGCAGACTCGCGACGTGACTCGCGCTCGCAGCGTCGGAACATTTTCCTCGCACGCTGTGTGGGAACGAAGAGGGAATTCCCACTTTTATCCCATTTCTGTCGAAGTGCAAGCTTGTTTCCCAGAGACTAAGGGACGGCCCAGGTCTACACCACTTTTTTCCCATAGCTTTGACTGTGGGAGTTCTGTGGGATGGGAGTGGGCCCACTCTCCCATCCTCTTCCCACTTATTCACCACTGGGAAACCAGTGGGAATTCAATATGCGTGTTACTTGGGTAAGGGAGGCTATTCTATGTGTGTGTGAGCGCGCATGCATACGTGGGATTCATCTGCAAACTAAATATTTTCTTTCCCACCTTCCCTCACCTACCACCTACCACACCCACTTATCCCTTCCCATCCAACACACGATCTCATTTTCTTGCCTTGTCTATCCTTATTTAATATTGATTTATTTTATTGTTAATTCACTTTGACTCAGGTCCACTTCGATATTAATTATGTTTCACATGTATCATTCAGTTTACTGAATATAGAATAGCTGTCGTGGATCCTGTTGATCACAAGTGTTGGCTCCCCAGCATTGATCCGTCCGCCTCAGCAATGTCTTCTTCATGAATCTCTTTACATACATCTATGTCAAACAGGCTTACAGTCATTGTCACACACAGCCTGAAGTTCACTGTCAAACACAGCCTGACGTTCACTGTGTCGCGGATCCCATCGATCACAAATGGTTGGCTTCCCCGCACTCATCCGTCCGACCTCGGCAATCCTTGTAACCGAATCCTCTACCTCCCACACAGAAACTCGCCTCGCCACTTTTTTTTTAAGGTCATATTCTCTAATTACATCATAATGACAAGTAGCGTCATTTCCTACTCAAGATAACAAATATCTGTAACAATCCAAAATTTTGCTCGAAGTATCTTCAGTATGTTTATGAATTATTCTGAAAGTTTCAAAGCATAATCCACCAAGTCACTGCTAAAGTGCAGCGCTTTTTGTCATGATACCCCTAAAAAATGATGCAAAAAGTCCTGTTTTTTGCCCTTCTTGCGATCGACACCTGCATCAGTAGGAGGAATAGCATAGCACACGAAATACGCAAGCTAGCTAAACAAATCAACCTGTTCAGGGTAGATCATTGATTTGACTTTCATCTCGTATGTATAAGTTGCAAAGTGTTGCCTATTGTGATTTTTTGTTGATTTTTAATTGGGCCCTTCCGTTTTTGTCTGGTCGATTTTGAGGGTACCCTTATTTGCGCGGCGGCCACATGATCCCTGAAATCTGAAAATTGTAAATAAAATTATGTTTTTATAAAACGATTCAAAAACAATTTCATCTTATTCTTCATCATTTTCTGATTCCTAAAATATATACATATGTCACACGCTTTCCTTCTTTGCCACTACTAAAGCAAACGTGTGCAAGATTGTATGTTACACGCTTTAGGAGCATGGCAAGAACGGATTCAAACTCAAAATCGTCCCTCCAAAAGCCAAAAAATTTACACACGACTTTTCTTCTTCTTCTTCTTCCCGTGGGGGACCGGATCCAATTTCTTGGATGTTGAAGGTCCCGCGGTGATGTCCATACACTGTTGGCCCCCATTGCGGTCTGTGCCAGTCGTGTAAGGAAGTTAAAAAGCCAAAGCTGGGGGAGGGGGGGGGGGGGGGGGGGGGGTGGTATGGGGGGTGCAGGAGGGCAGTGGAGAGGAGCTTGGCTAGGTTTTGGGGTAATTAAAACTTTGTACAATCCATCAACGGCTATGGGAGGAAGGTGGATGGCTGCAGGGCTCTGCTGCCACCGAGTCGTGACATGAACGACTCAAGGGAGGGGGCGGATGTGGTGGAGATCGGGAGCTTGTTCCACTCTGATGTTGTCCGTGGAAAAAAGGAGTGGGACAGTGAAGGGTGGTAGTCCTGTTCTTGATGGATCCTATTCCCTCTCGTTCTCGTGTCTGATGGTTTGAGAAACGCGGTCTTGTCAATGCCGACCATGTCATTTTTAATTTTAAACATCATCGCTAGCCGACTGTTATGTCTTCGTTCTTCGAGGCTCTTCCATCCTAAGTTTGTCAGCATGTTGGTGACGGTGCCAGGCTCTTTTTCCCTGTAGTTATTGTGGACATATCTGGCCGCTCTTTTTTGGACTGACTCGAGCAGGTTGTTGTGCTGTTGTTCGTGCGGATTCCAGACAGTCGAGGCATACTCAAGGGTGGGGCGGACCATTGTGATGTAGGTTGCCGCTTTCACTTTTGGAGTGCACTCCTTGAAGTTCCTTCGGAGGAAGCCGACTGTCCTGTTTCCCTTCGCTGCAGCTGTTTCTACGTGCCTGCCCCAAGAAAGGTTACTTGTAATAGTAACACCTAGATATTTACTCTCTGTCGTTGTTTCAAGAGTCTGTCCATGGAGGTGGTAGTTGGATGGAAGAAGTATCTTATTCTTGTTTGGCATGATGTTCATTACCACACATTTGCTTGGGTTGAACTCCATTTGCCATTCTTGCTCCCATTTCTCTAGCGCTTCCAGGTCTTGTTGGAGCAGCATCTGGTCTTGTTGATTTGAGATGTTTCTAAACAGGAGGCTGTCGTCAGCAAACAGTTTTACTTTGGAATTTTTGACGACGTCTGGCATGTCGTTAATATATAGCAGGAATAGGAGGGGTCCTAGCACTGTGCCTTGGGGCACGCCTGATGTTACTGGTGCTGGTGTTGATTGGACGCCCTCGATTGCCACCCTTTGTGTTCTGTCGGACAGGAAAGATTGAATCCAGTTTAGAGTGGAACCCCGAACTCCGTAATAGTGGAGTTTGTGCTGAAGGCGCTGGTGAGGAACCTTGTCGAAAGCTTTCGAAAAATCCAGTAGGACAGTGTCCACTTGATTTTTCTTGGCAAGGTTTTGTGCGATGTCGTGCACTGTCACTATGAGCTGGGATTCACAGGATCGTTGCTTCCGAAAACCGTGCTGGACGTCAGTAAGGATGTTGTTCTTTTGAAGATGTTGCATTATGGTGCTATGGACTATATGTTCGAGGATCTTGCATGTGATTGATGTGAGTGATACAGGACGGTAATTCGCGGGTTGGTGTTTGTCTCCTTTTTTAAATATAGGGACGACTAGGGCCTCCTTCCAGTCCTGGGGTGTTTTTCCTCCATCAATCGACATTTGGAACATCCTTGTTAAAATAGGTGCTATTTCTTCAGCTGCTGTCTTCAGTAGAAAAGCAGGTATTTCATCTGGTCCAGTCGCCTTGTGGGGATTGAGGTTTCTCAGCAGCTTCAGTACCCCGGCTTCAGCAACGAGGATATTCTTCATGGCTGGGTACTTGCTCACGCCTTTGTTGGGAATATTTTGTATGTCCTCATTTGTGAAGACAGACTGAAATTGAGAGTTTAAGATTTCAGCCTTGCTCACACTGTCGCTCTTTAAGAAGCCATCCTTGCTCTTCAGAGGGGCTATACCCGATGAGTCTTGACCTTTGCTTCGTACATGCGACCAGAATTTCTTGGGTGCCTTAGTGAAGTCTTCGCTTACAATGTCCTCAAGGTAACTCTTGCTTGCTCTTCTTATTTCATATCTAGCTTGGGCTTGCAATCGTTTGTATCTGTCCTTATCTTTCTTCTTCCCGGATTTTCTAGCCTTCTTATGCGCTCTCTGCTTCCTTCGAATTGCTCGGCGAATCTCGGTGTCAATCCAAGGATGAGTGTGCTTGCGCGGCGTGAGTTTGGTCGGAACGTGTTTTTCAATAACTTGGGCTATTTTTTGTTTGAAATGGGCCCAGAAGCTTTCTTTCGTTGCGATGAAGGCGGGGTTGGCCTTTACTTCCTCTGCGTGTTCGCGTAGGTCCTTTCTAATTGCGTCAACGTTCGCCTTCTTCCACTGGTAGATCTTGCGTCGTGGGGGTCTCTTTCTTATTGGGCGAAGTAGGGTGTCGTACAGTACGATGTCGTGGTCACTTTTGCCTATTGGTGGTAGGGGTTTGCAGCGTATAGAAAATGTGGGATGTGATGTCATCAGTATATCCAGGGTGTTGTTTTCTCTTGTGGGAAAATTTACTATTTGTTCAAGATCATTGTCTGCGGCAATGTCAAGAATGCTCTTGTTTACTCTTGATGGGTATCGGTGTCCTTCGATGGTGTTGGAGGACCAGTTAATATCAGGAGCGTTGAAATCGCTATTTCTCCTGCTGTTATCGTTTCTTCTCTTTACACATTCTTCAACGCTCAGAATACTGAAAACAGCATCCCAGACGACAGTACTGTTTCCATACGCGAATTTAGCTGCCCTTGAAAAGTGGCTAGCTCAGGAGGCCTGTTAGTCTGAAACTATAAGGACAGAGCTCTGAACATAGATGACAAAGATTCCGGAATGAACAAACATTTCGCGGATGCAGACACAGAAAGACGTCATGAAGAATGCGATGCTTCAAAAGATACAGACTGTGACGATGACTGTGACGTCATTCACATACACCGAGACGTCATTCACAGTTGTTCGGTCACTTTCGTCAAAAAGTAGATCTCTCCACAATGGCTGCTCCTGTGTTTAGGTTTGTCAAGCTTGAGTACACAAAACGTGTTTGTTCTCTCCTCTGTTGAAGCTGTGAGACATAAATGCTATTCCGACTTGGTCGTGTGACAGAGTTTTCTTCCACACTCGATTATCAACGTAATCTCGTGTGGAAGAAAACGTCTGTCACACGACCAAGTCGGAATGGCAGGTAATGTTATATTTGGATTAAAAACAAGCTCTGAAAATTTAAAATATGAAAATTATTATTAAAATTAAATTTCCGAAATCGATTTAAAAACACTTGCATCTTATTCCTTGTCGGTTCTTGATTCTAAAAATATATAGATATGACATGTTTGGATTAAAAACAAGCTCAGAAAGTTAACAAGAATACAGATACAGAAAAGCGTGCTATTCTGCTCAGCGCAACCACTACCGCGCTATTCTGGCTCGTCAATTTCGCTGCCTTTTCCACGAGCGATGGACTGATGATGCTATGAGTAGACTGTCTTGGTGAAAAAATGCAGGGCGTTCAGTTTCATTCTGTGAGTTTGACAGCTTGACTAAAATGTTGTATTTTCGTCTTATGCGACTTTTTTTTTTTTTTTTTAAATACGCTAACTTTGTTTGAGAATACTTTAAGTGCAAAAGAGGGGTTCCCAGGTCTGAAGTATGGACAGAAAAGATCCTGTAATCTATGTCAGAGTTTGGTGGGTTATAGAAACATGAAAATACCAAAGGATGCGTCCCCCGAAATCAGAGTGTTGCTGCCTCCATGGCAGGGTCTTCATGGTAAAAACAGGCATTAATTGTACATGGGAGTTTCACCCCATGAAAGCAGCAGAAGGCAACCAATCACCCTGATTTGCTTATTATAAAAGTCTGCTCACAGTGAAGTTTGAAATGTGTCTCAGAATTTCTTAATGATAGATTTCCACTGTAGTTCTGAATTGATTGAACAATATGGGGTATTTCTATAAAGCTGAAATTGATTCATAAGACATTTGCATTTATGAGCAAACATTCAGCACTTACATGAAGAAACATTAGTTTTTAGATTGTCTTTCTTATGTTAATTTACCTTTGATATGGAAACTATGAAGCAAGAGCATTATATGTAAGGGACAGTTGGAATAGATGTCTATATCTGAACATTTTGTTTTGTTCTTTACATTTTAGTTTTGAGAAGAGAATACTAATGTTTTAGTTCTATTAAAAGATGAGCAAAGGAACTGTTTTGGTCGTCAATGTGATTACTGTTGTTATTGGATTGGAAAACAGTGAGAAGTTATAATGAATATTTGATAAAAAAAAATGTTTTTTGACGTTTTCGTAAAATTTCACGTTTCCGGGGTGGGGGTAGGGGAGAAATATCTCATCTGGTGTCGCAACAAATCCTCTCAGAAATTCCAAATGTGGCTTGAACTTATCCAAAGGCATTGTAGTTTCTAAAAAATGAAACAGAAAACCCAAATTGGTTGAAACCCTTTACTCATCAAAGTTGACAAGCTTTGCGCACTGTGAAAATGATGGTTTGTGCCTATCAAGCATCACTGCAGCCAACCTATCAAACATTGAACACTGTAAGTGGTATTTTTCACAAGATTTATGATCAAGTTAACTGTTTTGATTTAAAAAAAAGTGGTTCTCTGTTCATTCATTGCAGCTGTGCATTGTTGTGATTTCACAGATAAATTTAGCGTTCGAGGTGGTACCCTTAAACACAGGGGCATAAGTAGTAGTGGGAATGAGTTTATTTGTGGCGAACTTGATAAAACGTGTTCAGTAGACCCCAATGAATATCTCTAGCCTACTGAAGCTGGATCCTGAGGGGGGTGCACGGTAGGCCTAGCTGGCTTGGAGCCTAATTGACAAGCTTTATCAGAAAAATAGGCCCTCAACCAGGCTTGAGACAGGCAAGCAGTGAGCTTTGACGGTACACAGGACTGTTGTTAGTGCTAAGTACCTGTCTGATGTGCAGGCTGCCTGCTGCGCAGTGATGAGGAGACAGCGGTGTCCCCCATTCTGATCTTGGACAACCTGGAGAAGGTGAACATGGCTGAGTTGTTCGGCCCTCTTCTTGACCCTCTGGCACAGCGAGGCAGGAAGCACGCCTTCCCCCTCAAAGGTACCCTTTCAATACCCATGATGTGCTGTCAATTTTGTCAACCTTAGAAGCAGGGTCAATGGTGCATCGTAACTGTCTTTTCTCAGCTTATTCTGGTCTTAATAATGTTAGTGGCTATCCCTCAGTCAGGGTCCTTGAACAAACTTGTATTTGTATGATCACAAGTCTAATCTGATGTAATGGGTTGTCATCTACCATTGCTTCAGATGACACGCACTCCCTCATGTGCCTTTTGACCTTTTCCACAAGCTGATGAAACATAATACATGTAGAACATAGGGAATCGTGGGAAACTGGTCAAGGGAAGTAACTAACTAGTGCAGTAGGGCACATCCTGCCCGATAGTCGAAGAGAAGCAAGCTAGATGTTACAGAACTTCTAATACTAAAGATGAATGATTTTTATATGCACTGCAGTTTTAAGTGCCGTTTTTAGACTAGCGGTTCCACCCTGCATGCTTGGTTCACGGAAGGCGCATTCAGTGATGACTGACTCAGAACAGAATGACTCGTGAGCGTGGCTTTGTTGTGGTAATCTTTGATCTTTCATAAACCACTCAAACGGTTTTGAATGAAGAAGAAGAGAAGGAAATAAAAGAAAGAAATGAGTATAGAAAAAGATAATGAGAGTTGAAAGATTGAAGAAGTCGTGTGAAGCGATATAAAAACATTTAGTCAGTCCACAACAAAAGATCAACACCAAAAACCAGTCATCGCTGAGACTACATTTCGCACTAACCATGCCCGTCTCCGCGATGCATGGGACCGTAGTACTTTTCAGTTACTGAACCTATTTTTTTACATTCTGAGCACATTTTAAGAGTAAACATGACATATCTATATATTTTTGAATTCAGAAGAAGATGAGGTATACAATGCAATAATTTTTAATCTATCACTGACAATTCGATTTTAATGACGACTTTAATGAGCAAACTTATTAACTAATGTTTAAGCTTCCAAGCTGAAATGCAATCCCATTGTCCGGACTTCGTTGAAGATTACTTGACCAAAATTCCAGTTAATTTGGTTGAAAAATCAGGGCGTGACAGTGCCGCCTCACCTTTTACGAAAAGCCGGATATGACGTCATCGAAAACATTTATCGAAAAAATGAAAAAAACTCTGGGGGTATCACTTGAGAGAATTTGTATACAAAGTTTCATGAAGATCGGACTGATAGTTTTCTCTGAATCGGTCGAAACATACACACACACACCATCACCATCGTCTCTATTCCCTGTCTATGTTAAAACATTTAGTCAAAACTTGACTAAATGTAAAAAGAAAAGAAAGAAGGAAGCTCCCGTTCACTTTGTATTTTGGAAAGCAAAATCAAGTAGCACTGACTTTCAGCGTGAACAACATAACGAGGGCAAGGAGGTTGCTTTGAAACCAGTTTGTCGCTATTAGCGAGGGGTTGATTTCTCAGACTCAGACTTGTGCAGACTCTACTCGGTGTCAAACAACCCTAGCTTGCACGCATGCATGCGCAAGATAAAGATCTCAAGTTCACAGTGAAAGTCTCAGGGCTTGGAAACATGAACACACACATGCGGAAAAATGTAAAAAATGGGTAGCGCCATAGGCAGCTCATTTTCCCAAGTGAGAAAGCCGGCTGAATTTCCATGAGGACTATATGTGACCATTTCTGCGAAAACAGTCAAGCTATGTTTCCAACTAGCCAGGGGCGGATTAGGGGGTTAGTTACAGGGGTTCCGGAACAACACCCCCCCCCCCCCCCCCCTCGGCTGTAAAAACAAAAAAACTGTTTGTGAATTATGTTATTGTTTCTGTCTGTAAAGCCGGGGAAGAGTTAATTGTTTAATCAGTATCATTTTTGACTCACATGCGAAGCAAAAGTGAGTCTATGTACTCACCCGAGTCGTCCGTCCGTCCGTCCGGAAAACTTTAACGTTGGATATTTCTTGGACACTATTCAGTCTATCAGTACCAAATTTGGCAAGATGGTGTATGATGACAAGGCCCCAAAAAACATACATAGCATCTTGACCTTGCTTCAAGGTCAAGGTCGCAGGGGCCATAAATGTTGCCTAAAAAACAGCTATTTTTCACATTTTTCCCATTTTCTCTGAAGTTTTTGAGATTGAATACCTCACCTACATATGATATATAGGGCAAAGTAAGCCCCATCTTTTGATACCAGTTTGGTTTACCTTGCTTCAAGGTCAAGGTCACAGGAGCTCTTCAAAGTTGGATTGTATACATATTTTGAAGTGACCTTGACCCTGAACTATGGAAGATAACTGTTTCAAACTTAAAAATTATGTGGGGCACATGTTATGCTTTCATCATGAGACACATTTGGTCACATATGATCAAGGTCAAGGTCACTTTGACCCTTATGAAATGTGACCAAAATAAGGTAGTGAACCACTAAAAGTGACCATATCTCATGGTAGAAAGAGCCAATAAGCACCATTGTACTTCCTATGTCTTGAATTAACAGCTTTGTGTTGCATGACCTTGGATGACCTTGACCTTGGGTCAAGGTCACATGTATTTTGGTAGGAAAAATGTGTAAAGCAGTTCTTAGTGTATGATGTCATTGCTAGGTTTAGTTACCCTGAAGGTCGAGGTCAAGCATGTGAGTCGTATGGGCTTTGCCCTTCTTGTTGTACAGTTTTAACTGCCACTCCTATGCGACATGTCTTCCCTCTAACCATACTGTATGATGTCAGGAGCAGATATCATGGAAGATAAATTGCCATTATTTAATACTAACTTTAAAAGAAATAATGAGTGGCTGCTGACACCAGTTGATCATGTTTAAAATCAAGGATAAGCCACAAATTGTTTATAAGATAGCTAAATTTCTTCAGCTTCAGGGGGGGCTTTGCCACGGTACCCCACCTCTACCGACCCCTGGACCCCAGGTTGTAACCCTCCCCCTCGGGCTTAACTGCTCCGCCCCTGCTAGCGACGCAAATTAAATTACATATTCTTACTCCGAATCACTTATAAGCATTGACACAGTTTGAGATGCTACGGGTCTGAAAAATATGCTCTCACGTCAAGTTTAAGGCGAAGTGCGCCACTGAAATTTAGAGTGATGGGACTTACACAGCCATTTTGAGTTGTTGGCAGTTTTGCACCTTTCAATCTGTCTACTTTCATGACATGCATATGATTACACTATACAAATTCATCAAAGTCTCTAAAAATATATTTCATTGCACTAACCCGGCGAATTTTTCCGTCTTTTCATTCACTGTTCCGATAAAAATTACGATTTTCAACCCTTGACAACAGACATTTCTGCTCGCCCAATGCGGGAACGTCGTATACCGTTTGAACAGCCGTTCTCTCCCCTGTGTCATTCTGCGGTTATTTTCGGTTAAATATGGATTCTCCTGCGGAAACCCCCCTATTTTTCAAACAAACAAACCACAGACACTTTCCATATAAGGTGGTATGACGTAAATCCCTGGCCACGATTGGTCAGATAGGCTCGCGTGGCTTTTCGCGTTCCAAAAGTCGTCTGCTCACCCCGTTTCATTTTCGACCGAGTTGGCTTAGAAAAATGGCTCGTGTGAAAAGATCAACGCTCCGAAAAACACATAATAAAGGCAAGCGTACGAGAAGACAACTCCTGAAGAGTTGCAGAGACAAGAGAACAACTAAAACACAATCGGTGACAAAGCGCACAAAAACTGGATCGACCGCTGTGGCATGCAGATCAAATTCGGCGTCAGGAGAGTGTGTTCTTGGCGGTTTGACGCGAACACAATTCAAGACAAACACATACACAGCAGCCACCGCGTCAAAAGCGCCAGGTCCAGAGGCTTCCCAAACAAGAAGATGTCTTGTTGATTTGGAAACCTTTGATGGTATTGTAAACAAACTTTGTTGTCCACAATGTAAACAGCCAACGCTGTCATTATGCCCAGACTCAAAAAAGGGACGCAGCCTTGCAGTCTAGGCGCATGTCTCTTGTTCAACGTGTGAGGAAGTTGTTCCAGGTACCGCTGGATACCTTGCTTCCAAAGAAAGCGGTCAAACGGATGATGGTCTCAACAGGCAAGCCGTTTATTCGTCCTTAACAAATTTTGTGAAAGTTTAGATTTGGCAGGCATGCATCACAAAACCTTCCAGAAGAAAGCTGATAAACTCTATCAACGACTTGATGTACTGGAGGAGAAAGTATTCAGTGAGGCTGTCCGTCAGGTCAGACAGATACACGCAACGCACAATGGAATGACACTGTCTGATGATGATGTTCTTGACATCAGTGTAAGCTACGACAGATCATGGCTGACCAGGGGGCACTCGTCCCACATTGGAATAGGGTGTGTTGTAGAAGTGCTGACTGGCATTTGCTTAGACGCTAATGTTATGAGCAAATACTGCCATGTTTGCCAGACAACTGGAAACAAACTTCTCCAGGAGAAACCCCTGGGCCCGTATGCATGAACTGGAAGTCAGAAACACTGGAAGTAGAGGCCTCTTTTGAAAGTGGGAACTCCCGAAGTTAACTTTCTAACTGTTCCCTATGCATGAACGCCGTAGTGCTGACTTCGAGAGTATTCGGTCAAGGTCGCGAAAATTGGGGGAATCCCAACTAGTACATGCGTTTGTTAACGGTAAGCTTGGCGACCAGAAGAAACAAGTCTCATCGCGAGTTCAAAAGGGCGAACGTTGAGCGCGCTGTAGTACTAACAGCGTTATTGCTGTTGTTTTTTGAATGGTTAAACGAAAGGGTCGGTTCAAACCTGTGATGATTGTCTTGGAATCGAATGACTGCCTAGCTATGACAATGACTTTGTTGACCTGAATGTTAGGGAGAAAAATAAATGATTATGTTGAACTTTTTTTCTCCTTTTTTTTTATCTCAGTTGCATGCAGGCAGCTTCAACCCTTTCTTTTTTGCCTCTCTTTTTTGTGTGTGTGTTGTTGTTGTTATCGGGGAGCATCCTTCTTTATTGATCTTTTTTCTGTTTTTTGTCCTGCTTTATATATTAAATTACATATCTTATCCCAACTCACATACAGCAATTTACTTCAGTTTAGTGCTAGGACGCTGAATAGCATCGCCTTGGTAACAAGGGGAGGTCACCCTAAAAAAGAGCTACCTTGACCCCTTAACAGGACAAAGTCACACGTGACTTCCTGACCTTGCCGCCATCTTTGAATCATTCCATCTTCAGCGGTCCGTGTCTACAGACGTGTTTTGATTTTGCTCCGGCTTTCAGCCGGTTTGTCTGACTTCTGCCTTTGTCAGACTCTGCCTTGGTACTTGCACACGGTCCCTCTGCTCCTACTGTGTGTTTGGGTGAGCTTTTTTGTCGTTTGTTATCGTTTTGTGACTTAGGTTTGGTTGAGTACTTAGCTTTGTTTACTTTTTTTCCGTTCGCCATGTCGGATAAGGAAAGAATAAAAATGCTAAGTCAGTGGCCGAGCCTTCTCCCACAAAGAAGCCTTCTTGTAAGTCGTAGAGTCGGCAGGTTAAGCTTTGATTTAAGTCACAGATCCTTGACTAAATCCTCGTTTGATGTTGCGTTAGACTTACCTAATTCTCCGGCTATGCCTAGTTTGCCTTCAGCTGCTTCACCGGTCTTGTCCGGTTCAGGTCCTGTTAGCGAGAAGCAGGATGTTTATGCTATTTTGCACTCCTTGAGTGCTCAGATATCCTCTCTTTCAGCCGAGTTTTCGTCTACCAAGGCTGAGATGTGTCTTTGCCTTCCGGTGTGGGAGGTGTGCGTTCCCTTGCCAGGGTGTGTGTTCCGCCTTCCCTTACGTCCGCTGACGTTCACGCCTCGTTTGATGGCAGCCGTGGTGTTTCCCTGCTGCGTTCCCAGGCCTCTTGGACTGACGACGATCAAGGTATTTATACTTCGCCAGTAACCGGGTTCTCCGGCCAAAACGAAGTGCGTGTTTGGAGAGAGTAGCCACACCGGTTCGTGTGCGCGAAAGCTTAGGCCCTCGGTCTACGTCGTTCCGATCGAGTGAACGTATAGATCGAGGGAAAAGCCCAGACACGCGTTCGGTCCCTGACCGAAAAGGGAAGTGCGTCCTCCGACACTCCCTAGAGGAGCGGTTGGTGCGGTAGCACAGCTTTCACAGCTTTCCCCGCTTCCGCCTTTCAGGCAGGAAGCAGTCCCTAGAGACGTACCGCTTGGGTATAAAATCCCTCGTGGGCGTCTCTTCCGGGCGACACTTTGTCGGACTATGGTAGTCACGGCGGAAGTGTCTTGCCTGACTTCACGGAAGTGAGGGACTACGAGTCGGATTTTGGCACTTCCGTCCAGGGTGACGAAGATGTCAACTTCCGCATACCGACTAAGCTTCCGCAAGCTCTGGCTTTAGCGGAGGAAGTGGCTTCACGGTATTTTGAGGAGGGGGTGACATTCCCCGCTTCCGCCCTCTGGGCAGGAAAGCAGTCCCTAGGGACACACTGCTTGGGTATCGCATCCCTCGTGTGTCGTCTCTTCTGGGTGACGCTTCGCCTGACTATTGTAGTCAGGGCGGAAGTTTGTTGCCTTGTTGCACGGATGTGCGGGATTATGAGTCGGATTTTGGTGCTTCTGTTCAGGTTGACGAAGATGCCAACTTCCGTGTACTGGTTGAACTTCCGCTAGCACTGGCTTTGGCGGCGGAAGTTACTTCACGGTAGTTCGAGGAGGGTGCGGCAACACTTGTAGGTTTGTTGCCCAACCTCCTTCCGCTTTGGGGGATTCCCGTTCTGCGAAGGACTGGTAACAGCAGTTCCGTTTTCGGAAATTCCCGTTGGTAGCGTTTGAGCTGTCTATGC
The DNA here is from genome assembly GCF_037325665.1 of Littorina saxatilis. Taxonomy (NCBI): domain Eukaryota; kingdom Metazoa; phylum Mollusca; class Gastropoda; order Littorinimorpha; family Littorinidae; genus Littorina; species Littorina saxatilis. The sequence continues at coordinate 17,245,898 of NC_090248.1, forward strand.
TACTGACTACTGAGCAGTATGGCGGTGCGTTTCACGCTGTACCGTGGTTAACAGCACAAGGTCTGGCTCCTGATTCAGCGCAGCCTTACCGTGCTTCTTTGTTTTTAGCCTCAGCTTTGCCTGCTGGTTTGGCTAAGAAGTTTACACTGCTGCATAATTCAGTCAATTTGATTGGCTCGTTTGCCTTGCCTCGTTCCACTTTTCCGGAACTTGCAGTCCTTAGGCAAGATGATACAGCAGAGACAGAGTAGTCCCGTTTTCGGAGAATTCTCTTTTGTCTTTGGAGTAACTGGCTTACGCTTGCTTGAGTTATCGTCTCTCTCTGAGACTTTGCAGAGATCTCTGTCGAGATTGATCGCGTCGTCATTAGACCCATTCAGGTTTCGTGACGATGCGGTAGAGAAAGTTGTCACTATTCTGGTAGGGAAGACGGCTACAGTAGAACAGTATGTTATACTGAGTCCTCTTTCTTGTCTCTGGGGGAATAAGCACATGATCTTTTCAAGTTATCCTCTGTTTCGGAAACTTTGCAAGATTTTTTATAGAGCTCTATCTTCTCTGCTCTTGTTAACTTCGAGTTTCGTCGTGACGCACGGGAGAAGGATGTCATGTCGCTTCTAGCTGCTTTGGCTAAAGTCTTTTGAACAGCGGAGCCTCCCAGCGCTTTTCTTGGCACATTGCTTGGCTCAGGTTGCAAACAAGAGGCGGATCTACTCCGCTCTTTGCTTTTTGTGGTTCATCTTCTGGGAGAAGCTGTGAGCTGCGTCGGCTGGCCGCATTTGGCCTTTATTTAGGCAAGATACGAAGCTAAGCAAACAAACATTGGGTTAAACCCTCTGCCTTAGGCAGCTTCGTGGTATGTACGCCCATCTTTGGTGCGGCATACCTCTTATTTGTCACCTTCTAGGGTGAAGTTGCTAAGGCCTCAATTTTTGTTTTTTGCCTCTGTGGCGAAAAACAAGGCAAGCTGTTAAAACTATCTCAGCTTTTACGGTTTACGGAATTGCGCTTTCTCATCAGGGTCATAAGCTTTGGTTTCCGACAAGTCGCCAGAACATGTCCAAATTATGGGCTCACATTCTGACTAAATTTTTAGGCTCACTGAGCCATTGCTCGTAACCTCTCAGTCGGAACTTTTCCGGCTAAGCCTACCTCTTGAGGCAGTGGCTTCTGTCAGCGACTTTCGCTGCGCAGCACAAAGGACTCGCAGGAATTCCTTAGTTTCAGCTTTTCTTTCTAAGAGGTTACGGAAAGAACTAAACACCATCATGTGGCTAAGCCTAGGTTTGGCACAGACGTTTTTAGCATTGGGGTTGTTTTTCTTCCACACGCAAAGACATACGCCGTCGATTGGCGGGTACGCCCTTCACAGAGAAGGGTGGACAGGTTGCAAAGTCTGTTTCGTACTCTGTCCTTGATAAAGAGAGCGGCTGTACGTGTTCTGACCTCTCTTCTTGGCCAAATGGAATCGATGGCCACTCTTGTGCCCTTAGGCAGAGTCCACAAGCGGCCATTTCAGGCTGCCCTGAGTTCGCTGTGGAAGCCTTCTCTTCAGGGCTGGGAGACAGTAGTCTCTCTTGAAAGCTGGTTTCGGCACACAACGAGGCAGTGGCTGCTCCCTGGGATTTCACAGGGAGTGCCAATCTCGTTTGCCCCCCCCGGACGAGTTTCTGTTCACAGACGCGTCTATGGAGGGCTGGGGTGCCCATCTTACTGTTCACACTGCGTCAGGTCTGTGGAACGAGACGCAGAGTGGGGGCACATTAATGCCCTAGAGTTAGAGGCTGTTTTTCTGGGACTTCAATCGTTTCTGTCTATGGTCAGGAACGAACAAGTTGGGGTTCGCACAGACAACACGACCATGGCGGCCTATATCAACAAACAGGGAGGCACTTTGTCTCTCGCTCTTTCTGTCAGGTCAGGTCAGATTCTTGCCTGGGGCAGCCAGCACCTTATTCTGTTGTCAGCGAAGTACATCCCAGGCAAACTCAACGTTCTTGCGGACTACCTCAGTCGCCCGTCGCGTACGATGCACACGGAGTAGACTCTGACTCATCAGGTCCTACAACGTCTGGGTGGCATTTCAGCAAGCCTACAGTCGATCTGTTTGTGACAAGATTCTCCTGCAGGTTTCAGGTCTTTGTCTCCCCCTTTCCAGACCCAGAGGGGAGGGAAACAGACGCCCTCGAAGTAAACTGGTCGCGTCTGATAGCCTATGCTTTCCCCCTGTTTCATCTCTTGGGAAAAGTTCTCAGGAAGGCGGAGCGGGTACAGCCTTGCTTGGTGTTGGTGGCCCAGCCAACATTGGTCCCCGTCCTCCTTCGCCTCGCAGACGGCCCTCCCTTCTTTCTAGGTTGCTGCGCCGTTCTGGCTCCTCAGACGCTACTTTAGGCTTTGTCCAAAAGGTCCACAGGGAATCGACCAGCACTGTTTATGCGTCACACTGGTCAGCTTGGACAAAGTGGTGCTCGGAGAATGGAGTTACTGCTACTTCTCCTCGCTCTATGCATGTAGCAAATCATCTCTCGTGTTTGGCTCCTCAGGGCTTGGCTCCTTCTTTTTTGAGAGTCAGGCGCTCAGCCATTTCTTCTACTCTGAAGCAATTTGGGCATAGCATTAACCTGGGCGGTGTAATTGATAGTGTTCTTTAGGGGGCAGCGATTGGTTTTACGAAGGCTAAGTCCCCTCTTCCCGTGTGGGACTTATTTTTTTGGTACGCAAGTTTCTAGCCTCTTTGGATTTCGAACCTTTAGCTTCAGCGAGCTTAGCTAACTTGACTCGTAAAGCCTTGTTCCTCGTTTTGTTAGCCTCTGCTGTAGAGGCAGTGAGGTGCACGCTCTTTCAGGCCTGGCTAAGGATATTTCTTGTGAGAGCTATGGCTCTTTTGTTTTAAGATTTCGGCCGGGGTTCCTTGCCGAAAATCAAAAACATGGTCTGTCCTCCTCTGTTATTCGCATTCCTCCTTTAAGTGGGATTCTTGCGTCTGGTGACCCTGATATGGTCAATTGTCCTGTTCGTACTCTTACCAGCTACTTATCCCGTACCACGCCTATTAGGTCTAGGTACCAAAAACTGCTCTTCATCTCAGTTTACACTGAAAGGAGCAAGGATTTGTCGCGGGTCACTTTGGTAAGATGGGTCTCTACGCTTATTAAACAAGCGTATGCGTGGTGGCACAGACAAGTTGGGATTGGGCATTCTGTCCTTCCTAGGAAGTTGTCAAGAACTCATGAAGCCAGAGCCTGGGCTACTTCTCTGGCAGTCCTCCGCTCAGGCGTGCTGGCAGAGGTCCTAGACGCTGCCTACTGGAAATCGCAGGGCGTCTTCATCAACTTTTACCTGCGAGATGTGGCCAGCACTCGTCATGATGGCAGTAGCTCCCTACCAGCCATTGTCGCTGCTGGACAAGTGGAATTTTGTTTTCCCACCTCCTTCATTAGCATTCTGCTGTATGTGAGTTGGGATAAGATATGTAATTTAATTGAAAATTTTAATCTAAATTTTAATTTGATTATATACTTACCCAACTCACATAGTGGATACCCGCCCTCCTGCCCCGCTTTTGGGGTTTTATGGGGTTTTTTCCTAAAAAAGAGGGAAATTTTTCTATGTTCGCTTTCGATAGAATGATTCAAAGATGGCGGCAAGGTCAGGAAGTCACGTGTGACTTTGTCCTGTTAAGGGGTCAAGGTAGCTCTTTTTTAGGGTGACCTCCCCTTGTTACCAAGGCGATGCTATTCAGCGTCCTAGCACTAAACTGAAGTAAATTGCTGTATGTGAGTTGGGTAAGTATATAATCAAATTAAAATTTAGATTAAAATTTTCAATTAAAGTCAAGATTGGATTTTTTGTGAAAGCATAGGACAGTTTCTTTACGCAATTAAAACAAGAGGCGAAGCCTTCAAGGCTCCCGTAAGAAATCAACAAACAGTAACATAACACAAACTCACTCACTCCGTAACACACACACACACACACACACACACACACACACACACACACGCACACACACACACAGTTAAAACTAACGCATCATATCAACTCCATGTATAATTTTCAAAAGAAGGCAAACAGATAAAATGACTAGGGTAATAGGTTAGGTACCTGCCATGTGGGCACTTTTTCCACTGCTGTCCTCAGTCCTATACTTTTCATCAAGACTTGTCACCATGCCGAGTAGATCTAAATTCGGAAGTCTTCATGTGGCTGAGGCATATATCATAGCGTCGATCTTGTAGGTTAACCTCCTTTCTGAAACAAATGGCAAAATGCGATTAGTTATGATGACTACAACCTACACAAATATAAACAGTGTTTTGAAACAGAATAGTCAGGTTATACAAGCCACTTTACCTATGCAGCATGGTGACCCTACAATATGCGAAACATGTCGACTGCAGCAGCCTGGTTCTTAAAATAATTCTGACGGTCAACACAGCCAGAAATGCCAACAAAGACAAGAAAGCTGTTGCAAGGTAAGCTTACCAAACGTTACATAGCGAATCATATGATAGTGCGTAAACAGCAAACAGTAGATCTACAATCAAAGAGAGGATCGAGTCTGGAATGAAACGCGATACAGATCTAGCATTCAAAAACTGTCTTTCACGTTCAAGGAAGTTGTTGCAAAGTACTTAAGACTTACTAAATTGTACAGACAAAACCATGACAGTGCATGTTTTGAATCTGAGGAAAAAATCGTGATCATTTTGACTTTCGGAGAACAGATTCATTCTGTTTCCTTATATCTGCATGTTCAAGTAAATGGTGGACAGTTTTTTTTCGGGCAGAGTAAACTTAACTTGAGACTCTACTGCAAGTCTTGAAATTCACATAAATCGAACCACGAGCAAAGACATCCAAACATTACAGGCACTTTAGATCAACTCATTTCACTAGAGGTGACTGCCTAGCACTGTGTTTGACATCCGTGTCTGCTGAAATAAAAAGAAATTAAAACAAAACGGATTAACAGTAGGTGACACGTTATCAGAGTGGGAGACACTAGATCTGTCTCTGAACTTACCGGGATACGGCTGCAAGATCGACACTGACTGCCGCGCTTTCGACAGCTCTTCCTCGCGTGGACATTGGAAACACGCTGTGCAGATCAAATTGTAGGAAATCTCCCTTTGGTATCTTCTTTATTTACTTTTCTGGAGCTTAGAAACCGAACAACATGAAATCGTCTTCCCCGGCGAATCGGCGAGGTGAGAACTGGACCACAATCCTTCGCGCGACCCCTGACCTGATCTTGACACCTGACCTGCCGTCTGCATGCCAAACACGACACAAACCAGTCAACTGCTTGTACCCCTTCAAAACCCCCCACCACCCGTTTTCTTTGGATACACGCTTTAACTACACACATGCCGACACAATGTTGATCATTGCTTCAATAATTTGAAGATGGTGCTTGAAAATTAACCACGTGAAATGAGTATTTCGGTGTTTAGCCAAAAATGTTAAAGTTTCTACCACAGACATACACACATACATACATACGCACGCACGCACGCACGCACAGACAGACAGAGTTTACCATCGCATAGGCTACACTTACGTGAGCCAAAAAATGAACACAGAGACAAAAACCGGTTGTTACAGCGAATGCAATTGAGGCCTATAAAGAAAAAGATCAATAAAAAAAAAAAATTAAATAAAAATTTTGCTCCCAGCGGCACTTGAACCCGGAGCGCCGGATCGAATTTCCGAATCCGTAACCACTGCACCATGCTACTCGTGTGAAAAAAAGCGTGATGAAAAGATGTAATATGAGTTATTCAGTCGTGATGGTTTGAAAGCTCGCCACCTTCGCCGAACGACTCGAGCACGTTTTTTTCGGTTAGTAACTGATCGAACTGTCGCTTTTGAGCCACTCTGTTTCAAGCATTTCACCTAAATTAAACAAGAATGTCACAGTTTGTGTCTATGGTGCAAGGTAGCCGACCGTCTCATTGTAGCAAAGTTACGACAGTTGCTCGATTGACGCATTTCACGTCTTCGATATTCTGTCTGAGCTCATTTCCCAATGAGCTGCCTTAAAAACAGGAATGTCCTGCAATTGTAGTATGCGTTGGAGGTTTCTTTTGGATGGGAAAGGACATTTAAGAAGCAATATCGTCGTATAATGATGTCAAGTGAGAGACCCTGCAAATTAACATTGAAAGTGGGAACTTCGGAAGCAAAGTTGCCAGCTACTCGGTATGCAAGAGCTAAATTGAAAGCCGAAGTAGTGGCTTCGAGAGTTCTGAGGTCAAGGTCGAGGAAATTGGGGGAATCCCAATTAGTGCGCATGCGTTTGTAAACGGTAGGCTTGGTGACCAGAGGAAACAAATCTCATCGCGAGTTCGTAAATGGGCGAACGTTGATCGCGCTGTAGCTTTTACTATAGTTGTTGCTTCTGCCTGGTTGAACGAAAGGGTCGGTTCAAAGCTGTGATAATTGTCTTGAAATTGAATGACTGTCTATAATAATGATTTTGTTGACCAGAATGTTGGGGAAAATAAAACATTTTTTGTTTATGTGGTAGCGAAGTCGGTTATGTTAAACCTCTTCTTTTTTTAATGATTGTGTGTCGGTAAAACTGTTTTGGACAAAATAGGTTGGTTAGAGCGAACGTTTGGGTTCCTGGTAAATTTGAAAAGGCAGAAATCAATCAGTGTTTGGAGAATCAAGATATAAGGTGTAGTGAAAAGAAGATAAGTTCAGTGACTTTCATATTAATTGGGAAAATGTGTGTCCGAATTTTTAGAAAGATAAATTGTTGTACTTTGGTATTTGTACATTTTGTTTGTCCTCGTTGATTGTGTACAGGATGTATGTATAAGTTACAGCTCCGTCCATCCATGGTATCGGGTGATATTTTGTCGAGACTGGGTCAATGAATATAATGACGTCACTCGACGCTCTGCCGAGAGTGACGTCATTATATTCTTTCACCCCGTCGAGACAAAATATCACGCGATACCATGGATGGACGGAGCTGTAACGTATATATGGCATGACCAAAGTAAAGAGAATTTGTCATGGGATGTGGCAACAAATCATTGGAAATTCACCATGGGCAATCAACCCAAGCCTAGAAGTTGTAGAACTATATTTTGTTTCAGTCTTGGCAAGGCCAGTTTTGTCCAGTTCCGGAAAAGACATCATGAATTCATTCACCCTGCCGAGACGAAAAAAACAATTCCATGGATGAAAACGTATAAGCTTATATCCCGTGACGCATCAAAGCTAAATTTTGCTTTGAAATGTCTTAACAACGTACAGATAACTTATAACTACATAATCGCCTTCACAAGACAGGCAAAACGCACACTTTGTTTTTCGTCTGCTACAAGTCTTGTTGGTTGACGGAGTGAATAGAAGCTTCAATCGTACCTTCATCAACAGGAATAAATGCTCAATCCGCTGTCAGTTCGCAACTGAACCTTGTTTTTTTTCTTTAACTTTTTGGTTAACATTGAAACGGCAATCCAAAAGAGTGTTTCAGCTGTTTCAAGACACAGGCTTAGCTCCTTCTTTTGAGTTGCTTTTAAGTCTAAAATGACACCGGAAGCGAACAAATTGTCGCGTATACTGTCGTCACAAAAAGACGTCATGACAAAGTTACAAGCAAAGCGAAAGAGACTTTGACGTCATTTACTTTTGTTCGGAATTTTCCGTCTGTTCCTGGCTTGTCAGTGAAGACCTGACGTGAGTAAGCTTACCCAAAACGTCTTTGTTCTCTATTCACATTGCAGCTGTGAAATAATCAGTCTTGTGTCTCGGTCGTGTAGGTACAGAGTTTGCTTCTGCAATCATTGTGTTCGTGTTGATGACGGCTTCATAAGACAAATCAGCGAATCTATCGTGAGGAAGACGTTTATGTACAAATCACCGAACCCAACCCATATTTTGTGTGCATTTTTCTGAAGAATAAACTGCATGTGGTTAATTTCATCCGTTTAATGCTTGTCGAAACGAGCCATAAGGCTTTAGAATAAAAGATTTCACGCATTGCTTGGCCATCTGATCACAGATGAGGTCGCAGTTTGTAGGTTGAATCTATGAATCGGCCAGAGATAGATCTGCATTTCTGGTACGACCTTCCAGATTATCAACAGCGGGTTCATGGTCGGAATCAAGAGGTCAAATTTGCGTGGCTCCCAATCATTTCATAAAAGATTTCCATTTTCTT
>NC_090248.1:17259079-17316579 GCF_037325665.1 Littorina saxatilis
GATCATTCCTTTTTGTTTTGGCTTTAATTTGCTTTGCTAGCTACTGATATTTCTTCACAGACTTCTGCTGTGTTTATTTCAGTAGTTTGTTTGCCATTTTGGCAGTCGGCATGGCTGACTCAGATAAGGCTAAGCCGCGTGGCGCAAAAGGTGAGGTCAAGGGCACCCCTCAGAAACCCAAGCCCTCTAAAAGATCTTCTGAGACTATTGTTCATGTGACAGATACAGTAAACAAAACGTCTTTCTCGGTGCCTATTTCGTCCCCGGATGAACTTAGCGTTCCCCAGGGGACACCGTCACTTTCAGCCGCCATTGCGCCATCAGAGACTAGCTCTCTGGTGGCAACTCTGCTTTCTTCTCTTATTCCAGAGACCCGCAGTCTTGACAGTGCCGAAATGCAGAGGGCCTCTCCGGCGAACAGCTCTCTCCTTCCTCCAGCGGTTGGGTACAGGAGCTCTCTTGCCTCTCTGACGATTCCGCCATCGGCCACCATCACCAGGGATTCTTCTCCCCTGGTGTTTCCTCTGCCAGCGGCTTGCAGATTTCCGGTTCAGACCTGCCTTTCAGTGCGCATTTACGGGGTAGCGCCGGAAGTCGCACGCCTAGGCTCTCTTCTACGGGAGACAGGTCTCTTCCTAGCCGGCCTCTACCGACCCTCCTCCATGGAGGGGGTCCGGATATGCTCGTCCCTTCTGGGATTCGGCCAGCGCACACTCGCTATGTGCAAGGTATGGTTGTTTCTTCCTCAGTCGGTCACCAAGGTGCCGCGGAGGCTTTGGAACTCAGTGAGCAGTCACACCAGTCTTATACTACCGTGACTGCTGCGCTTCCGGCTCCGGCCGGGAGGACAGTTCCACTCTCAGTCGGTCACCAAGGTGCCGCGGAGGGTTCGGAACTCGGACTGGCCTACGGGCATCCTGGCTTCCGGCCGCAGTCCATGCAACAGTCGTACCAGCCTTCGGCTGCCTCGACTACTGCACTTCCGGTTCCTGTCGCTCTTCCGGAAGTCGCTACTTCCCCTTACCACCTTCCTCTGCCTAGGCACGAGGTGGTGGAAGTCAACTTCCGGTCGGACGGGTTTCTGGTTTCTGGTTACGCCGACAGTATTTTGGCTTCAGGCAACTTTGACTACGGACAATGCCCGTCTGTCTCGGCCTTTGACTCACAGTCAATTGCCAACAATCAGACTCGTTCCTCTAACCCGACCAAGCTCCGAGTTGCCCTCGAACTTGCGGCCGAGGTTACTTCAAGATATTTTCCCGAAGGCGCGTCGTCGTCGGATGCCACCGCTGGTGTCCTCCTTCGGCGGCGGACGACTTCCGGGTCAAGAAGGAAGAAGACTCCTACTTCAGGTTTGAGGAGTCTTCCTCGGTTGCGTACCACTTGGCTCAGGTGTTGGCTAGGCGTGCTCCTCACGGCAGCGGTTTAGCTCTCACCCCAGTACCGCTGCTGCTGGCTCAGCCAAGCACCTCAAGCGGCTGAGCCCTGGCTTTGCTTCTCCAGAACAGGCTGTAACCTTTACGCCTTCTGTTCACAAGAAGTTTATTCTGTCCAAGAACTCCCGCAACCTGCTCTCTTCTTTCGTCCTGCCCAGGGCAATCCTGCCAGTGCCACAGGAACTCTATCCTCTTTTAACCAGACCAGTTAAGAAGGATATGGGAGTGTCTTATTCCGATGGCAACCTCTCCTCTCTCGAGGAGATCGGTCGCCAGTCTCTGGAGCTAGCCTTCATCGCCGAGACGATCATCAGGGCTCTTTCTAGGGCTTTGACAGATTCGCTCGACCCCTTTGTCTTGAGCAAGGAACAGGGCCGAGAGGATCTGACCACTCTGCTCTCGACCTTGGCCAAGGTCAACTTTGAACAGATAAGGCTCTCCTCTATTCTCTATGCTCATTCAGTCATGAGCAGAAGGGAATTGTTTCTGGCGAACTCTCAGTTTACCGAGGACACGACTTTGTCCACCCTCAAGGCGTCCCCATTCGTTGACGGCTCCCTCTTCGTTGACGGCTCCCTCTTCGGCCAACTGGCGCTCGACGCCAGAAGGAAGGAGATCCAGGAGAACCGGGACCGGCAGTTCACTAACTTTTCTCTTTAAGGTTTGAAGCACAACAAGCCTCCCCAGCCTAGGCCTCCACAGGCCTCTGGCCCGAGCCATCAGGCTGGCCAGAAACGCTCCCTTACTCCCGCTAGAGGCTCCAATAAGAGGTCTTCCTCTAGTAGAGGCAGGGGGGGCTTCCGCAAGCCTCACCCTCAATGAAGCGCCCCCGACCTCACCCGGGAGGCCCCCCCAGGGCACTGTCACATTGGCTGGATACAACACACAACCAGTGGATAGTGGGAGTGGTGAGGTCGGGGTTCCGCCTGCTTTGGCAGGATGTGAAGGCACCCTTAACCAGGCAGGCACCGCGCTTGAAGCCTCCTTTCAGGCCAGAAGCGAGATCCGTCCTGCAGACGGAGATCGCCGCTCTTTTGCAGAAGGAAGCTGTAGAGGAGGTTTCCGACCACAGCTCTCTGGGATTTTACGGGCGACTCTTCGCCGTCCCCAAGGCTTCGGGAGCCTGGCGTCCGGTTCTGGACCTATCACACCTCAACACCTTCTTGAGGGTGATCAGGTTCAAGATGAAAACGCCAGCCTCGGTCAGAGATGCCCTCCGCACAGGAGACTGGGTGACCTCAATAGACCTTACCGATGCATATTTCCACATCATGATGCATCCCGCTGACAGGAAGTGGTTACGCTTCTGTTGGGGCACTGAGGTCTATCAGTTTCGAGCGCTCCCTTTCGGGCTGTCCCTGGCACCATGGATTTTCACGATGCTGGTCAAACAGTTTTGCGCCGTAGTGAGGAAGCAGGGCATACGACTTCGAGTCTACCTCGACGACTGGCTCATTCTGAACCAGAGCGAGGCAGCCATGCTCTCAGCATACCCTGACTGTTCTTCAAGAAGCCCACGCTTTGGGCTTCTCGATCAACAGAACAAAGTCGGAACTCACGCCATCCCAAGTTTTCCTGGTGGCAGGTTTCACAATCTTCAATCACAGATTTCCTTTTTTTTCAACAAAATCAATCTTGACAGAGACCTTTAAAATAGTGTTTTTATTAAAGCCTTACATCCTCCTGGATGGAATCAAGACAAAAACTTGTATGCAGACTCATTTTTGAGTCACTTGAGAAAAAGTGACTCTATGTAATCGGTCAGTGTTAGTCTGTCCGGCCGGCCGTCCGGCCGGCCGTCCGGCCGGCCGTCCGTCCGGCCGTCCGGCCGGCCGTCCGTAGACACCACCTTAACGTTGGACTTTTCTCGGAAACTATCAAAGCGATCGGGCTCATATTTTGTTTAGTCGTGACCTCCAATGACCTCTACACTTTAACGATGGTTTCGTTGACCTTTGACCTTTTTCAAGGTCACAGGTCAGCGTCAAAGGAAAAATTAGACATTTTATATCTTTGACAAAGTTCATCGGATGTGATTGAAACTTTGTAGGATTATTCTTTACATCAAAGTATTTACATCTGTAGCCTTTTACGAACGTTATCAGAAAAACAAGGGAGATAACTAGCCTTTTCTGTTCGGCAACACACAACTTAACGTTGGGCTTTTCTCGGAAACTATAAAAGTGACCGGGCTCAAATTTTATGTGAACGTGACTCCCAGTGACCTCTACACTTTGACGTCTGCTTTGGTGACCTTTGACCTTTTTCAAGGTCACAGGTATGTCTTGAAGGAAAAAAATTGAAATATCATATCTCTGAAACTATTCATCGGATTTGATTCAAACTTTATAGGATTATTCTTTACATCAAATTATTTACATCTGTATTGTGTTGTGAATAGCAATTTCTTCCTGTCCATCTGATGCCTCATATAATATTCAGAACTGCGAAAGTGACTCGATCGAGCGTTTGCTCTTCTTGTTGTTGACAGTACTCTATCAAACAAAGGGATAGACTTAAACAGAATTGGATAACCATTTATTCAAAGAATATTGTCCAGAGGCTTCAATAAATTAAGCAATAACAATGCAAGCAAAATATCATTTCCGAGCTCAGTGAAAAAAGCAGCAAATAAGGACTAATTATGTGTGTGTGTCTACGTGTGTGTGTGTGTGTGTGTGTGAATGTGTGTCTACGTGTGTGTGTGTGTGTGTGTTTGTGTGTGTTTTTGTGTGTGAGAGAGAAAGAGAGAGAGATTTGTCTTTCGCTGGGGTTTGCAGTGCCTTGGCGTTGCACTTCTACTTAATTATTATTATTATTATATAAAAACCATATCTTGTATTAAAGGCACAGTAAGCCTCCCGTAAACCATCACAGATACTGTCAGGCTTTTACACACAGAACAAACACCATTTCATTTAAACACTCACCGCTTGAGAACATTCTAGGTGCCCTCCGTAAAGAGCGAGCAATTTTCAAAGAATTTATTTTTGTGTGGGTTATCTTACCTCTGAACCATCGTGAACCCGTATAATCCAGTTTCCCTTTTTTCACAATTTAGCCGCCAGTTTGTCATTTCAATGCAAATCTCTGTTAGCTTATCTGCAATAGCACGTTATTGTGTACCTTTGAATCTGAAATGCAACATTGAAACGGCTGCGAACTAGAGCAGTGGCGGTTAACGGTTCAGAGGAACTGGCGCCAGGCAGTGTCGTCTGCTACAAGAACCACGACCTTGCGTGACCCTGCTTCCGGGCTATTTTTTTTAAACTTTCAAAACTTCGTATTGTTCTGATCTTGTCTTGATGAAAAAAGATTTCTTTTATGATTTAAGAATGTTTGTGTAACAAGCTGTCAATTTATTATTTAGATTTCAAAAGTTAGGTCAGAAGCGCAAAAAAGCACCATCCGATTGTCTGACAGACAATCCGCAAAATTAATTCTTTGAAAATTGCTAGCTCTTTACGTTGGGCACCTAGGATGTTCCCGTTCGGTGAGCGTTCAAATGGAAGGGTGTTTGTACTGTGTGTAAAAGCCTGACAGTATCTGTGATGGTTTACGGGAGGCTTACTGTGCCATTAAACTTGTTTGTTTGTTTTCTACAGATAGCTTGGACACTGGCGGGCCCAAATTTTACTTTCCAGACAATTTCTGTATCTTGGCAACATTGAATAGAACCAGGTAAATGATAAGCAGTTGTTGGGTTTATTTCGTCACTGGGTATTTTTACAGTGATAACATTTAGTCAATTTTGACTAAATGTTTTAACATAGACCGGGAATCAAGATGAGGGTAAAGGTGTGCGTCTGTGTGTGTATGTGCACAGCAATTCCAGGAAAACTACCGGGCAGATCTTTATGAAACTTCACATCAAAGTTCTCCCACATGATAATGATATCCCCGAATGTTATTTTTTCCTATAAATGTTTTTAATGATGTCATATTCGGCTTCCTGATTCCAAAAACATATAGACATGTAATGTTTGGATTAAAAACAAGCTCAGAAAATTAAAAAGAGTACAGAAAAGCGCGCTTTTCTATTAAACGCTGTATGCTACTGCGCTATACTGGCTTGACACTTCAAGTGATCAGCTACGTTTTCCACATGAATCATAGTGTGTCAGTGCTTTCAGTCTCGGTTGCTGGATTTCCGCAAAGCATCGTCTTCCTTAGATGCAGTTGATCGAGTATCATTCTGTAAGTTTGACAGATTGACTAAATGTATTAATTTCACTTCATGCGACTTGTTTTGTATTACTATAAACTCGTTACATTCATTCAGTTTTTGACTAAATGTATACAGGTAGACTGGAAATCAAGAAGGAGGGGATGGAGTGTGTGTGTGTGTGTAGAGTGGTTTACAGTAAACTAGTGGACCCATGTTCATGGAAATTTACATGTGAATTCTTGCAGATAGAATCTCCACAAGTTTTTCTAATTTTGTCGATAAATGTTTTTGATGACTTATTATATCAGGGTTTTATACACGAAAAAAGGTAAGGTGGTGCTAAATATGACTGAACTAAGAATCCTATTCAAACCCATTCCTTGCCTCTTTTATATTTGCATCCCTACATGCATTCATTTTTGACTCACATGCGAAGCAAAAGTGAGTCTATGTACTCACCCGAGTCGTCCGGCCGTCCGTCCGGCCGGCCGTCCGGAAAACTTTAACGTTGGATATTTCTTGGACACTATTCAGTCTATCAGTACCAAATTTGGCAAGATGGTGTATGATGACAAGGCCCCAAAAAACATACATAGCATCTTGACCTTGCTTCAAGGTCAAGGTCGCAGGGGCCATAAATGTTGTCTAAAAAACAGCTATTTTTCACATTTTCCCCATTTTCTCTGAAGTTTTTGAGATTGAATACCTCACCTATATATGATATATAGGGCAAAGTAAGCCCCATCTTTTGATACCAGTTTGGTTTACCTTGCTTCAAGGTCAAGGTCACAGGAGCTCTTCAAAGTTGGATTGTATACATATTTTAAAGTGACCTTGACCCTGAACTATGGAAGATAACTGTTTCAAACTTAAAAATTATGTGGGGCACATGTTATGCTTTCATCATGAGACACATTTGGTCACATATGATCAAGGTCAAGGTCACTTTGACCCTTATGAAATGTGACCAAAATAAGGTAGTGAACCACTAAAAGTGACCATATCTCATGGTAGAAAGAGCCAATAAGCACCATTGTACTTCCTATGTCTTGAATTAACAGCTTTGTGTTGCATGGGACCTTGACCTTGGGTCAAGGTCACATGTATTTTGGTAGGAAAAATGTGTAAAGCAGTTCTTAGTGTATGATGTCATTGCTAGGTTTAGTTATTTGACCTTGACCCTGAAGGTCAAGGTCATGTAAAGGTCAAGATCAAGCATGTGAGTCGTATGGGCTTTGCCCTTCTTGTTTTCATGTAAATAGTGTTATTTTCAATACCATGTCAACATACATATGTTATTGTTTTAATACCTGGTGTTGTTTTTTTGTTGTTTTTTAACCCCTTTTTTTGGTTTGTCATATGCCCATATACGTACCAGGTACGTGGCATTTTCATCATCAAAATTTCTGAAAACTAAATGGGAGGTAATCACTTGAAAACTGTCCAAATACTTGTAGGGGTTCTAAACACAGTTCTTTCCCATTGACCGTTCGGATAAGTTAGTACCACGTGGCGAAAACTTTGTTAGAAGTGTAGAACCGATCTATAGGATTCAAAATGGCGTCCGAAAGTCGGACTTCAACTCGTAGACCTGTTTTCAAGTGATACAGTGTTCTGGAAGCTCTACAAGAAGTGATTAAATTACATATTCTTACTCCGAATCACATATAAGCATTGACGCAGTCTGAGATGCTACAGGTCTGAAATACGCTTACCCGTCAAAATTTTAAGGGAAGCAACCCCACCACAAAAAAAGTGCTGCAATGGTGCGTTGGTAAGTACGCTAGTCCATGGGGGTTATCTCCCCTTTGGCCTGTGTGACGTCACTACCGCCTCAGAGCACGTGGCCAAGTGATACGACTTTTTCAGCTCAGAGATGGTCGTGCAAAATTTTCGCTCTGCTGTGGCCGAGTTTACCTTGCGTTTTGCACGGTTCCCACCGGCCACCACCCGTCTACTTCACCTTCTAGTAATTAGTTGGTGAGATCTTTCTTTTTTGACTCGTATTTTGTCTTTGCTGCTGCTATTTTCGTTGACTTTGTAGAACTTTGAAATTTTCAGTAGCATTTGTTTTGGCCGCCATTTTTGTTTGTCAGCATGGCTGATAGTGATAAAATTAAACGCGGCGCTAAGGCAGAGGCCAAGGGCAAGGGCAACTCCAAACCTACGTCTTCTTCTCTTCCCAAATTACCTGCGGTTGTTGTGGTTTCTGACGTGGTTAACAACACGTCGTTTTCTGTACCTATTTCTGCTCCTGAGGAACTTAGCATTCCCATTGGGACTTCGTCTATTTTGCCTTCTTCTTCCCCACCTGAGTCTAGTGCTTTTGTGGCGAATCTGCTTAGCTCTCTTTTTCCAGAGATCCGCAATCTTGTGCAAGTCGAGATGCAGAGGGCGACGCCGTCTTCCAGCTCCATCCTTCCCCCTGCTGTGGGAGATAAGAGTTCTTTGGCGGCTTTGAAGGTGCCAGCGGCGACGATTACCAGGGTTTCTTCCCCCGGTGCTCCGTCTTCTTCCTTTGGTTCCGCCATTGCTGCCAGCACTTCCGGTTCCGCAAACCTGTCTGAATGTACTCGTGATACAATAAGACACTCTCTTCCGGGAGAAAGGTTTCTACCTGGCCGGCATGTACCGTCTCCCGCACTCGTGCAGAGTTCGGATACGCTCGTCTCCTCGTAGACACGGCCAGTGCAAGGTCACTACCTGCCAGGTTTGTCTGCCCCTTCTCTCGCTGGTGTTCGCCTGTACGGGTTCACAGGAGTTTCGGGGCAGAGTCAGCAGCCAATCATGGCAGCTGCGCTTCCAGTTTCTACCGGAAGGACAGGTCCACCTGCTCAAGCACCCTGTGCGGTCTCTTCGGGTTCGGACCTTGGACTGGCCTATGGGCATACTGGCTTCCGGCCACAGTCTGTGCAGCAGACGTTTCAGCTTCCGGCTGCCTCGTCTGTTGCACTTCCGGTTCTGACCGGAAATTTTGTTCCTCTCACTGACGCTTACGTACGTACGTCGTGGGTTTCGGAACAACGGCTGGCCTACGGGCATTCAGGCTTTCAGCCTCAGCCTGTGCAAAAGTCATTCCACCCGTCAGCGGTGTCGGCTAATGCACTCTCTGTTCCTGTGGCTCCGGATTTCGACACTTCCTACCTTCATCCTCATACTAGGCATGAGGTGAGGCAGGACGATTTCCGTTCGGTCGGGTTTCCGTCTTCCGGTTATCCCGTTCACCCTTCTGCCACAAGCAACTATGACTACGGTCTTTGTCCGTCTGTCACCGCGTCCGACTCTCAGGCTTTCGTCGGTGAGCAGACGCGTTCTGGTTTTTCGTCCAAACTTAAGGTGGCACTTGAGTTGGCGGCGGAAGTAACATCCAGATATTTTCCAGAGGGTGCTTCGTCTTCGGCGGCTTCCGCTTCGGTTGCCCCGTCGGCGATGGATGACTTCCGGACTTCGAAGGAGGAGGACTCCTATTTCCGGTTTGGAGAGTCATCCTCTGTGGCTTACCACCTCTCTCAGGTTTTGGCCAAGCCCGCTCCTTCCGGCAGCGGGTTAGCTAATGTTCCGGTTCCTTTGCTGTTGGCTCATAGCCCAGCACCTGAATCTGCAGCCGGAAATTTTGTTCCTCTCACTGACGGTTACTTCTGTACCTCGGGGAGTTTGGAACAACGGCTGGCCTACGGGCATCAAGGCTTTCAGTCTCAGCCTGTGCAACAGTCGTCCTGCCCGTCCGCGGTGTCGACTAATGTACTGTCGGTTCCTGTGGCTTCGGATTTTGACTCTTCCTCCCTTCACCCTCAGCCTAGGCATGAGGTGAGGCAGGACAACTTCTGTTCGGTCGGGTTTCCGTCTTCCGGTTATCCCGATCACCCTTCTGTCACAGGCAACTGTGACTACGGTCTTTGCCCGTCTGTCTCCGCGTCTGACTCTCAGTCTTTTGTCGGTGAGCAGACGCGTTCTGGTTTTTCGGCCAAACTCTAGGAGGCACTTGAACTGGCTGCGGAAGTAACATCCAGATATTTCTTGAGGGCACATCGTCTATGGAGGCTTCCGGCAGGTTGGCTTCCCGGTTTCCGGTTATGCCGACCAGCCTTTTTTGATTTAGGCAACTATGACTATGGTCTTTGCCTGTCTGTTTCGGCTTTTGATACGCAGTCAATCGCCGACAAGCAGACTGGCCTACGGGCACTACGGCTTCCAGCCTTTTTCCACGCAGCACCAGTCACACCAGGCTTCGGCCACTGTGACTTCCGCACTTTCGATTGCTGACGCACAACCGGAAGTCGCTGCTTCCTCGTACTGTCTTCCTCTTGCTTACGCATGGACCGGTAGAGGATAACTTGCGGTCAGTTGGGTTTCCGGTTTCCGGTTACGCCGACCACACCGTTGTGTCAAGCTGCTACCTCCTACCATCTTCGCCTGCTGAGGCACGAAGTGGTAGAGGACAACTTCTGGTCGGGTGGTTTCTGGTTTCGAGTTCCTCCGATCGTCTCTTTTTATCAGGAAACAATGTATATGGACATTTTTTCGTCCCATTATTCGTCGTTTCCCGCCGCTACACAGGATTACAACGAATCGGTATCAGCATTCGACTTAGGTTCGAACGCAGATGAACAGACTCACAAATCCAAGTAGCAAGAAGGTCATACACGACAGCTGTCGGCTAATGGGTACACACCTTCTTTTCTGGTCTCACAACGGAATCTGCTCGGACTTTCTTTTAACTTCTTCCGCCTTGGTAAGAAGTATTCAAAGCCTGTTTCCGGCACTCTTGGTCAAACATACTCGACGGGTAAAGACGTTCAAGGTCACAGCCATGTCACTGCCTTCCTTCCAACGTTAACACGGGCATGCAAGGTTAAGTAGATCGCTTTATTCTTCTTTTTCTACAGAACCCATGGTGTCGTAAAACTGAAACACAATGATAAAACCAAGTAAGAAATAGCCGATATAAAATCCAGAAAAAAGTCCAATTCAAAACATGACACATGTCATGCGAGTTCCAGGTTCATCTCATAAAAACTGACACACAATAATAAGAAGGACTGAGCATGAAATAGCTAAAAGAATAAGCTAGGAAAGAGTCCAACTCAAAACATGGCACACATTACGCAAATTCCAAGTCTGTATCGTCAACAAAAGCAACATCAAGCCCCAGTACAAATCGCTGATGTCAGTATAAGGGAAATATCCCTTCTATATGTTACGGTAATTGAAGGTCATGAGGGTGATCTCCCTTGCCTCTCTCAAAAGGTATCGCTATCTGTAATTTTCATTACTCATACTTACACTAAAAACAAACCAAACTAACTATGCCTCTGAGTTATGTGTCAGATAGAGTCCAGCCAAAAAAGACCTGGCACATGTCACGTGAAGCCCATGCCATGAACGAGCCCGCAAAAATATTACGAAAATATCCTGCAAGTTTGCGTGTCCTGCAGGCATTACAACCACATTTGAGAGAGCAGTGAAAATATTCTACAAGACTACATACTTCGTTGGCTTTAAAAGTTATCTGAGGAAAGTAGCGAAACATTCTACAAAGATCACATACCTCGTTGGCCTTTTTAGTTATCTGAGGAAAGCAGCGAGGGTCAGTCTGTCTTGTTTGACGGCACCGGTCGAACTGAACTAGCAAAACGCGCTAAAAGCTAGCTTGCATTCGGAAGTGCGCGTATCAATACATGTATCACAAGTAAGCTTAAAAAAGATGTTTCTGCATCCACATGGTAAATGCGACAAGTTAAGACATGATCAAGTCATCGACTTAAAAAACACACTTCCAAGCCTTGCAAGTCTTTATGTAAAATTAATAAAAGCTGACGAACTATATTTGTATGCGGCGGACTACCAAAACGTCACGTTGAGTTTTTAGTGACGCGGCACAGCGCCCGATTTACGAACTGCGGCAGCAACAGCCATGTTCATTCATCGGCGTTTCCTGTCACAACCCATGATTACAATGAGTCTTTGTCTTCGTTTGACACAGACTCTAACGCAGAAAAGCAGAACTGCGTCACACTTCCAGCCAAGCTTGGGCAAGCACTCGTAGCAGGTCATGCACCAGCAGCAGCCTACTTTTGGCTAACCGAATCGGAACAGGCCGTGATTCACAGCTACGGTTCATAGGAAGGTGAGCGTTCCCAAAGGTTCAACGAACTTCAGGAACGCTTATGCTCTATCAAGAGTTTTTTCCCACCGAGAAGGACTCTGGTATCATGTACTCATGCGTCACTCTCGCTTACCGTGAGGAGATAGGTCGCGCCTCTCTAGAGCTGACTTCTATCTCCTAGACCCTTTCAGGGCTCACACCATCCCAAGGATTCACATACCTTGGCATGATTTTCTTACGGTCACCTGGAGAGTTCGTCCTCCTCAGTAACGAGTGGACAATCTCAGGCACTGTTCGTTCCATGTCGGCACTACAGCAAGCGCCCACTGGGACTCTTGCTTCCATCCTAGGTCAATTGGAATCTAGGGCTACTCGCTAGGGAAAATTACACTAAAACCTTTCCCGCTAGCGCTTAAGTCGCTCGGGGATTCACCCTCTCAAGACTGAATCAAGTCTATTCCAATTCAGAGCTGGTTTTAACACATGACAAGTCAGTGGTTGGAACCGAATTGGATAACTCAGGGTTTCCCTATAGCTACACCCTCCTGACACAGACCCCTTCACGGGCGTCTCTTTCCATGTCCTGAGCATTGGTCTTGGCCGACCACGGAAGTTAAGCAACTTCTAGCTCGGTTAATACTAGGATGGGTGACCGCTTGGGAACACCTAGCGCAGCGATTTCAGATACGCAATTAACCAGCCGGTTATGTACTGCGTGCAAAACATACAGGGCGCCCGCATATGCGGCGCTCGCAAGAGAGCCGCAGTTTTAAGCGTTGCTCCTGTTAGTGCGATCACCACGGGCGGTCCCATTAACAGGTTTTACTGAACGTCGCAGTTTCTCAGCGCACGCGGGAAGAATATAACTTCCCCGACGTGGCAGCATTTTTGGGTTCGCGGGTTTTCTGATTAGCGAATCTCGGTCCATCTTATATGAGAGGATGCATATTCGTCGAAACTGGAAGTTATTTCCTTAGGTTTCGGTTTTAAGACATTTTGTACGACTCTTCTATGTAAGAAGTCTAGAAAATGCCAGAATTAGGTTCGACATTTTGTCCTGCCTCTAGCCAGCGAACAAGAGACACGTCTTCTTGTCTCTGGTTCATTACGAACAATTAGCAGCTACCTCATGGAGACTATGGTACTGTGGCTTACTCAAACTCAATCCCATCAGTGCTTCACTCCCCGGAGGGTTTACACTCCTGGTCGGCTGGAACTCCCTTCGTTCGATCCAAAAGGTAGACGCACAGGTTTTTGTTCGTTGTTCACACTGATACTAGCTTCACTACTCTCGTTTTCTATTGAAGACAAGGTTCGTCTTCTTCTTTTGAACTTTCACAGCTCTCTTTTTAGAGTTATGACTGTCTTCCTGGATTCGCTGATTGCAAGAAGTTTTCACTTCTTTCGTCAGTCAGGAGCAAGACAGAGTCAGCGAGGTTGACGCTCTTTCCGGTCGTCCGGAAGACGTATCTCATGAAGCTTAAGGTCAATTTCACTCAGGTTTAGACCAGACTTTCTGTGACAGGATATTTATCTAAATTGACCCTATCTAGGTGGTTTTTTACCATCATTAGGCAAATCTATGAGTGGTGAGAAACAAAAGGGGGGGGGGGGCAGTCAGCCCTTCCTCCAGCACCTGCAAGAGTGCACGATTCTAGAACTTGGGCATCGCCTCTAGCAGTCCTCAGTTCAGGAGGACTCTATGATGTTCTACGAACAGCTTTTTGGAAGGCAGACGACGTTTCATCAATTTTGAGAAACGTCGTCGGAACTAGACAGGACATCCCCCGTTCTACGCCCGCCTTGTGGCAAGCAGGAGCGGGTCAAGTCCATTTCAGAGTATATTTATAGGTTCCCACCGCCTTTTTGAAGCTATCTGCTTATATGTGATTCGGAGTAAGAATATGTAATTTAATAGAAAATTTTAATAATAAATTTTCATTTGATTAATATACTTACCCGAATCACATAGTGAATTCCCTCCCACCATTATAGCATTATAGTTTCTATGTATTCTATAAAGTCGTATGACTTAGCCACGTGCTCTGAGGCGGTAGTGACGTCACACAGACCAAAGGGGAGATAACCCCCATGGACTAGCGTACTTACCAACGCACCATTGCAGCACTTTTTGGTGGTGGGGTTGCTTCCCTTAAAGTTTTGACGGGTAAGCGTATTTCAGACCTGTAGCATCTCAGTCAATGCTTATATGTGATTCCGGTAAGTATAGATTAATCAAATGAAAATTTATTATTAAAATTTTCGATTTATGGATTACCACACAGAAGAATACTTTTATGGGCTGTAATGTGAGTACCTGATGTTTGACATCAGTTTTAGCAGTGTTTTGTGTGGCTTTACGTGCTGCAATGTGTGTGTGTAAGTCCGGAAACTGTAATTTTTTGACAAAAATGGTCATTATATCAATTTTTAACAAAGTCCAATGATCATGTTATCACATAATAGCCAAGGGTATAAGGAAAACACATGCCAAAGATCTAAGAGATATCTCAATAAATGATCGAGCAGTGAACAGATTAGTGAACCTACCGAAGAAAGCGAAATTTTGCCCTGGCGCACAGCAATACCAAAATGCTGTTATACTGTGGCAGTGAAGGGGTTAAATACCCGGGGTGTGCCTTTATACATATTTAAATGGTTTTCATTCTCTGTACCAGGTCCACAGGCATTGAGTTGCATGTCCAGCAGCGTTTTCGTTGGGTGCAGTTTCGTCATGATGCAGAGCCTCTTCGCAACCTGCTGGCCCGTCACTTCCTTCGACGCTTGTATCACGTGGGGGAGGGGAAGCTGCCTCCGTTGGATGACCCATTGCTCCGTGCTGCCGAGTGGATCATCTGCATCTGGCAGCGTCTGAATAATAGCCTGGGCAAACTAGGCCTGCCGGACGTGGTGCTCGGCCCCTGCTGCTTCTTCAAGTGTCCCATAGAGAAAAAGAACCCCGAGCTCATCCTGCAGTAAGTGGCCTTGTTATGTTATCTATCTCTTCGAATGTCCCATAGAGAAAAAGAACCCCCAGCTCATCCTGCAGTAAATGGCCTTGTTATGTTATCTATCTCTTTGAATGTCCCATAGAGAAGAAGAACCCCCAGCTCATCCTGCAGTAAGTGGCCTTGTTTTGTTATCCATCTCTTCAAATGTCCCATAGAGAAGAAGAACCCCCACGTCATCCTGCAGTAAGTTAAGCCTTGTTATGTTATCTATCTCTTCAAATGTCCCATAGAGAAGAAGAATCCCCAGGTCATCCTGCAGTAAGTGGCCTTGTTTTGTTATCTACTGTAACTGCTCCTTCACATGCTGCTTGTCTGCATACATTTTGTGTTTGATGCAAGTCATGTTGTAGCTGATTATGGTGTCTATCTTATTTTTATACATTCTGCCTAGCAATTCTGAACTTGTTTTATACATTCTGCCTAGCAATTCTGAACTTGTTTTATACATTCTGCCTAGCAATTCTGAACTTGTTTTATACATTCTGCCTAGCAATTCTGAACTTGTTTTAAAATGGTTACTGACATACGAACATGGATTTTTATATTGTTTGGGTGTGTTGAATGGTATGAGCATGTAGATGTTGCTGATTTGCTGTTATTTTGAATAGTTTGAAAGTTAAGACAGCAGCATCGCTTTGAGTAATGTTTTTTCACAGTTGTGTGGTGAGGTGTGGGTGACAAATGGAGTGTTTATGTCCAGGTGGGTGCGAGAGCTGTGGAACTCAGTGATCGCAGGCCAGGTGCAGGAGGCGGTGCAGAGAGGGACGGGGAAAGAGGGGGCACCACACAGCCAGCACAAGGTGGTCAACACTGCGCTCTACGTCCTCATGCAGAGAGCCATCGTGCTCTCCTGTCCCCTACCTGCTAAAGGTCAGTCTGCACATTCTCTCTTCTCAAACCCATGGCCCCTCCTATCTCACCCCTCAAGTTAATCTCTTGTTCATCTTTATGTATGTATGTTAACGCCTTCTCCAAATACCTTTTGAGCACTTTTCTTGAAAGAGGGATATAGAAATGATTTGTGTTTATGTATGGGTGTGTATGTATGAATGTATTTATGTATGTAGGTGATCTTTTGCTGGTCCTTATACCTTTTTGTCTGTGTTGCCTGTTGACAGAGAAGGGGGTGTACCTGCAGGGGTGTAATGATGTCTGTTGCCTGTTGACAGAGAAGGAGGTGTACCTGCAGGGGTGTAATGATGTCTGTGTTGCCTGTTGACAGAGAAGGAGGTGTATCTGCAGGGGTGTAATGATGTCTATGTTGCCTGTTGACAGAGAAGGAGGTGTACCTGCAGGGGTGTAATGATGTCTGTGTTGCCTGTTGACAGAGAAGGAGGTGTACCTGCAGGGGTGTAATGATGTCTGTGTTGCCTGTTGACAGAGAAGGAGGTGTACCTGCAGGGGTGTAATGATGTCTGTGTTGCCTGTTGACTGAGAAGGAGGTGTGCCTGCAGGGGTGTAATGATGTCTGTGTTGCCTGTTGACAGAGAAGGGGGTGTACCTGCAGGGGTGTAATGATGTCTGTGTTGCCTGTTGACAGAGAAGGTGTACCTGCAGGGGTGTAATGATGTCTGTTGCCTGTTGACAGAGAAGGAGGTGTACCTGCAGGGGTGTAATGTCTGTGTTGCCTGTTGACAGAGAAGGAGGTGTACCTGCAGGGTTGTAATGATGTCTGTGTTGCCTGTTGACAGAGAAGGAGGTGTACCTGCAGGGGTGTAATGATGTCTGTGTTGCCTGTTGACTGAGAAGGAGGTGTACCTGCAGGGGTGAAATGATGTCTGTGTTGCCTGTTGACAGAGAAGGGGGTGTACCTGCAGGGGTGTAATGATGTCTGTGTTGCCTGTTGACAGAGAAGGAGGTGTACCTGCAGGGGTTCTGTGGCAGCAACGAACTGGACCTCCCCCTCAAGTCAGATCAGCGATCGCCTGGTGGTCTGATGTCACAGCTCACTGGCAGTCATGCCAGGTCCACTCACGCCTTACAGCCTGAAGCTTGCACCGTTTCCCCGCGACACAGCCACAAACACAACAGCAACCAGTCTCCAGCTGCCGCTTCAAAGACAAGGAGTAAACACAGGTACAGTGCTCTAGGCTGGAAGAAACACTGGCACTGTGTTTAAGGCAGAATATGCTGCTGGCGTTATTAGACATTGGTATTTCTTTTCCATTTTTTTTTTCCAGACACTGTTGTGTTCTTTTCATATCTAGCCCATTTGTCATTTTTTGCTCTTTACTGTATCTACCTTTCGCTTTTAGCGGTGTGTGAGAACCTTACAGATGCTACTTTGGCAAAACTGTGGAAGCCATAGCTTTCCTTGTTTAGAAATCAAATAGTACAGCTTTTGGAATAACACCTGTTATCTATTTCTGATATACGTAGGTTTGTATGCCTGTGTAACTACAGAATACAGACTATTTGACCAGTGTAATCAGGAATTAAATTACATATTCTTACCCAACTCACATAGATAGCAATAACTTCGTTTGGTTGCTAAGACATTGAAGCACTCTTACATGGTAACATGGGGAGATAACTAAAACAAAAACCACATGCCATATAAGGCATGGTCCGTGGTGGTTATCTCCCCTGCCGGTGTACTGCGCATGCGCAGGATGTACACCAGTGACACTCATTCCTTTTTCTTCAACATACGGCGCTGGACGTGTTTGAAGTGCTCTGGCTTATTTTTAAAGCCATTGGTCTTTACTTCTGTGGGGACCATCGAATCTCGGTAACGTTGTTTCATCTTTCTTCTCTTCTTCAAGAATTGGTGAGAGATTTCATTTTTGAGTCACTTGAGAAAAAGTGACTCTATGTAATCGGTCAGTGTTAGTCTGTCCGGCCGGCCGGCCGGCCGGCCGTCCGTAGACACCACCTTAACGTTGGACTTTTCTCGGAAACTATCAAAGCGATCGGGCTCATATTTTGTTTAGTCGTGACCTCCAATGACCTCTACACTTTAACGATGGTTTCGTTGACCTTTGACCTTTTTCAAGGTCACAGGTCAGCGTCAAAGGAAAAATTAGACATTTTATATCTTTGACAAAGTTCATCGGATGTGATTGAAACTTTGTAGGATTATTCTTTACATCAAAGTATTTACATCTGTAGCCTTTTACGAACGTTATCAGAAAAACAAGGGAGATAACTAGCCTTTTCTGTTCGGCAACACACAACTTAACGTTGGGCTTTTCTCGGAAACTATAAAAGTGACCGGGCTCAAATTTTATGTGAACGTGACTCATTGTGTTGTGAATAGCAATTTCTTCCTGTCCATCTGATGCCTCATATAATATTCAGAACTGCGAAAGTGACTCGATCGAGCGTTTGCTCTTCTTGTTATTATTGAGAGAATTTTTCGTAGCGTATTTGAGCGTTTTGCATCTTGTTGTTGTGAGTTCATTTTTCATTCAAAATGGCTGACAAGCTGAAAGATAAAGAGAAAGTTCGGAGTTCAGCCAAGCAGGTTAGCTCTCCAGGTTCTCAATCAGGCAAAGCGGGCAAATCTAAAGCTAAGGCGGCTACGGCCTCAACTACTTGTAGTTCTCAGAAAAATTCTCATAGTGAGAACTTGTCCGTTGTTAGCGTTCTCAACCCGGCGACTCAAGAATCATTTTTTGTTTCCATTGATGCTAAACCTACCTCTTCTGACAAAACATTTTCGGAGAAAGTTCAGGCTCCTCAAGCCGATCAATCTTTGAGTAAAGCTGATTTACTGGCTATTTTGTCTTCTTTTAAGACAGAGGTGCATGACATGTCAGCGACGGAACGGCAGATAGCTTTGTCTGCTTCACTGCCCCTTCCGTCAGGAGTTGGAAACTCTATGTCTCTTGCGCGGGTTCGTTCAGAACCATCTGCGACGGTTACGTCTGCTGACGTAGTCGCAGAACCAACAGTGGTGTTGGAGTCGTCAGGTTCTCCTTTCGACAAATTTTTGTCTGGTTCTCAGACAACAGCACCTTCTGGTGTTCTTGGCGAAGTACGCAAGCCCGCGGCTACGGGTGCCTCTCTCGCTGTCTCAGTTGACTCGAGGCATACCAGCCATAAGGTTCTTGGCGAAGTACGCAAACCTGTGGCTACGGGTTCCTCTCTCGCTGTCTCAGTTGACTCGAGGAATACCAGTCATAAGGTTCATTCCTCACATCAACCTTATGCCCTTCCGGGGTACGGGTTGGGGTGGGAAGAGCATATGTCCGCTACTTCCGGTAATAGGACAACAGGATCTTCCGGTCGCCATTCGTTGGATTCGGTTGATGCTGATGCTTACCAATCCACTGCCGGTTCCGCTTCCGTTTTTGCGGCTGTGGCTTCCGGTGGCAGGATGGTATTGCCTTCTGCCGATAACACTTCGGTGTTGGCAGTCGGCACTCATCAGCCTTCGGCTTCCGGTTCCGTTTCGGCGGTTTCCGCTGGCCTTACTCAGGCTGCATCCACTTCCTCTCCCAGTGTTTCAGCTGGCATGAGGCAAGTGGATGGGGGATCTGTTCACAGACTTCCGGCTTCAGGGAATTTTTCCCAACCTTTTCCGGTTTCGGCTCATGTCGATTCAACGGGATTGGTTTCCGGTTCTCATCCTTCAGATGATCGTTGGGATGCCTCTGAACAGGATGAAGAAGAGATGGAGGAAGAAGCTTCTGAAGCAGATGGGGATGCCCCTTTTCGACTTCCGGCTAGGCTGTCAGCTTTGTTGACACTAGTAGCAGAGGTCACTACACACTATTTCCCTGAAGGGGTAGCTGTAGCATCTTCATCTGCGGTTCCTCCACCATCAGCTTTTGCTGATTTTGCTCCTCCCCATGAGCAATCTGCGAACTTCAAGTTTTTAGAGTCTCCTTCGGTGGCCTTCCAACTTGCAAAAGTTTTCTCAAACGATAGTTCTGCCCCACCTCTGCCTTTGTTGTCAGCACATGGGGAAGCTCCTGCCTCGGCTTTGCCTTGGTTGGCGTCTCCTGGACGATTGGCTCATCACACTGTGACCACCAACAGGAAGATTCGTCTTGCTAATTCTGGCAGGAACTTGATCGATTCCTTTGGTCTGCCAACAGCTCCACTTCCGGTTTTGTCGAACTTGGCAACCATTAGGCAAGATGGTTACAACAAAGAGAGACTTTCTATTTGCAAAGAAAAAGATCTCATTGCTGTTGAAGAATGTGGCCGCTCTTCCTTGGAATTAGCGTCTTTGACTGAGACGCTGATTCGCTCTCTTTCGCGTGCGGTTACGTCCTCTTTGGATCCCACTGTATTCTTTTCTACTGGGATTTTTGCCCTCTCAGCTAAGCCCTGCCAGCGGCCCGTTTGCAGCTGGCGGGCTAATTATAGTCGAACTCGTCCCTTCCGCGCTCGAGCCGGCAGCGCCGGCAGTGCGTCTTATCTAGGTCACTCTGGAATGTGTCAGTGAAAATGCCGGTCTGTGAAAAATACGTGTTTCTTGGTGTGAAAATGGGATCGTTTCCGTGACTTGACCCATGGATTACGTTCATCTTGTCTATTTGGTTACTCTGATATACAGGCTTTGTGTTTGTGCAAAGTAGAGGTTTGGGTTGGACTCGTTTTGTTTGATTTTGTAGTAATACTGATATCACTCATACTAACACGTGGTTCTTTGTTCCTCTTGAAAATAACAGAATGAGCGCGTTGTGTACCATTTTCTAACCACACTCAATGTTGATACAGGGGTGGGCACCTGTCGCATTGTCGCATTTTTTTGCGACAAGGGAAGCCGATTTTGCGATAGGCGAAATTGCGACAAGTTGCGACAGAGTGCTCTTTTTAAATTTGCTATGTGTTTTTTTCCCCAGATCTATTTTAGCTGATTCCAAGGCTGATCAATCGGTGGTGTGTAGCCTGACCATATCGAGGTGTATGCCCAAGTGTATTGACTGGTATGTTAAGTGTATGTTAAGGGGCAAACAGGCGATTTTCCACAAAAATCAGTGACAAAATCTGCTGCCAGAAACTGGCAATTATCACCCTCAGAATGCACCAGATTGTACCATTTGCTTCCTTTTTTTCAAAAATTTTCCGGGAGGGCATGCCCCCGGACCCCCCTAGCAAACTAGGCGCTTCGCGCCGTCGACTTGGCGCTTCGCGCCAAGTTCTGCTACAAACAATATTACTTTTGCTACAAGCAAAGATATTGTGCCCACCCCTGTTGATAGCAGCCACCAACTGTGTTTTTTATGTTGCCGTCAGTAAGTACTTAGTCTAAACTGTGTGATAGAGTGAGAATAAGTTTGATGTGAGGTGTTTGTGTTTGATTTCTGGAGCAGTTTTGTGCCGTAATTTTTGTTAACTCACGCGCTGCACGGTTCTGGGAACAGGCACTCGATACAAGACACATGTTTTATGCAGTACGACAATCACAGTGGCTGTTGACTCTAGTGTATTTCATCTTTTCTGTTTTTTAATTGCTTGTTTTGTTTTGCGTTTCCCCCCTTCTTTTTGTTCTTCAGCATATGACGTGTTTATTCCGTTTGTTTTGCTTCCAAAAATGTACAGGGTGTTTTTGTTTGTTTTTCTTCTAAAAATGTACAGTGTGTGTGTGTGTGTGTGAGTGTGTGTGTGTGTGTTGTGTGTGTTGTGTGTTGTGTGTTGTGTGTGTTGTGTGTGTGTGTGTGTGTGTGTGTGTGTGTGTGTGAGTGTGATCCCGCCGGAAAGAGTGTGTTTAACTCACAATTGAACTGTTTATTTTGAAATTACGCTCACTCTATTCCATTAAAGTGCACGTCATCTTCTTTTTCCTTAAGCATCTCAGAAAAATAACAACCCCAACTGTTGTGCTGTGTTGTTTTGTTTCGTTTTGTCTGTTCTGTTTTGTTTTGTTTGCGATAATGAAACAAACGTTAAATTGTCGTCGGATCGACGAGTTTTGTTTCCTGTGGTATACAACTACAAGTCTGTGAGAACAGTAGAGAAAACAGAGTCTGTGTTGAAAAACTTCCAAATCAACTTGTGTGCTGCTATGGGATTACTGATGTATGGCGCTGCAATGATACCAGTCAAAAGGCGTGTATAGGAGTGGCCGTCAGGTAGGCTTTTTGTTTTATTCACATGCAGCTAACAATTTGCATGAACATGTATTGAAAGACCGCTTTTTCTTTATTTTATATTACAGACATTACATGCACTATCTTGAATTATATAAACGCAAAACAAATTTCACATGCGCACCTTACGCATGCCAATAATATGTATTTAAATACGACTGTATATACTCTGTTGTTTGTATATATTTTGTAAAGTGTTGTACATATATCAGTGTACTTAGGGATTACGTTGGTCTTTTTTTCATTATTTTATGTTCTTTTATTGTGGCACACTGATTCAGATGTTTTGTTTACTGTACGTGTTGTCTTCTGTCCTCTTATAGACTGTGCCGTGCTTAGAGATGTTGGGTTTTCTGTTGATTTAACTGAAGCATCGATGTGTTTTTCAGATCTGTAAAGTATGGTATAATTATGTACTTGAATATAACTGACAAATAGTATCCTCTGTGTTGTCTTCTGCTAAATATTATGGCGCTTCGCGGGAGTTCCGGATGTTAAAGCGCAAGCAGGTGTTTATTATCAGCAGCTCACAGCCTGATTGCCAGTACACAGCGAGCGAGCCAGCTTTCGGCATCAGCTTATCACTGTGTTTGCTAGCCGCCCGCGGCGAATTCAGCATTTCTCAGTTCAAGCGCCAGTGGCAGTGTGTGGGAAAGACAGGGAAAGAGGAAGGGAGAGAGTAATAGGCGGGATGGAGGTTGCTTTGGCGAGCAATTTTTAACTCCAGCTGAGCGTGCATGGAATGGAATACAGTGATCCGTTCGTGTTCAGACAGGACGCAGATCCGAAGGACGTTGCTTTGCTCTTTGCAACCTTAGCGAGGGTATCTTCAGAGCAAATGGCAATGTCTGCAAGGTTGTACGCGCAGACTGTTCTCTGGCAACGAGAAGCTCTTTTGATGGGCTCTCGTCTAGAAGATAAGAGCATTCAGGACTCTCTTAGGGTCTCCCCTTTCCTCGAGGGTTCCCTACTCGGACAGGACGCGCTGAACGCACTGCAGAAGCAGTCACAGCAATCCAAGGATTTGCAGTTCGTCAAACTCTCAGAGTTGGCTTTTGCTAAACATCAGACCAAACGCAGTGGACCGCCCGCTCAATCTTTCTCTGGGTCATCCAATGCTGGTCAGAACTCAAAGAGGGGTTCGTCCTCAAGGGGAAATAATCGTTCTCGTCCTTACACGAAGTCCAGACCTCCTTCTTTCGGGAAGAGGGGGTCAGGCAGGAAGCCTAACCCCCAATGATGCTCCCCCGGTCCGAGCACCCCTGCACTCCCCACTCTTTCGGTGGCGGGAGGCCTTTTTCGGGCATTACCAGCTTGGTTGAGGAAAACAAACAACCACTGGATCGCGGGGGTGCTCCGATCGGGGTTCCGGCTCCTTTGGAGCTCTCACAGGGCTCCTTTGTCCAGAACCCCTCCTTCTTTTCGATTTCCGGCCAGAACAGAAGCCAGAGAGGCTATTCAGGCCGAGGTCAAACTTCTTATCCAGAAACAAGCGGTGGAAGAAGTTCAAGATCATGCCTCCCCAGGCTTTTACGGACGTCTTTTTGTCGTTCCAAAAGCCTCGGGAGGGTGGCGTCCGGTGTTAGATCTTTCACAGTTAAACCTATTTCTAAGGAAGATCAGGTTCACCATGGAGACACCCACTTCAGTGAGGGAGGCGCTCAGGCCTTTCGATTGGGTGACCTCCATAGATCTATCGGACGCGTACTTCCACATTTTGATGCACCAAACAGACCGGAAATGGCTTCGGTTTGTTTGGGGCAACAGGATCTTTCAGTTCAGAGCTCTGCCTTTCGGCCTCTCTTTGGCTCCTTAGATCTTTACGATGATAGAGTGCCAGTTTTGCTCTTTGATCAGAGGTCAAGGGATACGTCTCAGGACGTACTTGGACGATTGGCTGATTTTAAATCAGGCCCAATCACTGTGTCTCAGCCACACGCAGGTTATACTGCAGGAGGCAGCGGAACTAGGTTTCAGAATCAACGACAAGAAGTCCGAGTTGACACCTTCCCAGAACTTCACGTATCTGGGAATGGTATTCAACACTGTGGATTGGACGGTTCAACCTACGCAAAGGAGGGTAGACAAGATCCAGGGTCAGATCAGGGACACAGCGGATCTTTCTATGGCCTCAGTCAGATCTCTGACATCCATCTTAGGTCAGATGGAATCAATGGCCCCTCTGACACACTTGGGCAGGCTGCACAAACGGCCCTTTCAGGAAGCTCTGAACGCCAGATGGGAACCGGAGTCACAGAACTGGGAGACGCTAGTCTCACTTCGCGACTGGTTTGTCGACACGACCAAGCAATGGTTGATCACAACTTGGCTCACACAGGGTGTTCCCATCGTTCGTTCCCCTCCTTCGAAGCTCCTATTCACAGACACTTCTCTCAAGGGGTGGGGGGCTCACCTGGACGACCATACGTCCTTCGGTCTGTGGACACAGGTGCAAGTCACGTGGCATATAAACATGCTGGAGTTGGAAGCAGTTTTTCTGGCTTTGATGGAATTTCTTCCCTTCCTCAGGAGAGAACATGTGCTGATACATTCAGACAACACCACAGTGGTGTCCTATCTGAACAAACAAGGGGGGTCTCGCTCTCTAGCTTTGTCTCATCGAGCATGCGAGATTTTGATGTGGTGTCACCACCACGAGATCATACTGTCAGCAAAGTATCTTCCAGGGAAGCTGAACGTCTTGGCGGACTCGTTGAGTCGGTCCACCAAGATTGTCCACACGGAATGGACTATTACACATCATGCGCTTCTCCGCCTCTGGGCTCAAGTGGAGAAGCCGATGATAGACCTGTTCGCCACTCGGTATTCTCGCCGTCTGCCGATCTTTGTCTCCCCATTCCCGGATCCCGAAGCATGGAAGATCAATGCTCTTGAGATATCTTGGAGCGGTCTACATGCCTATGCGTTTCCTCCAATTCCCCTCCTCGGAAGGGTGTTGAGAAAAGCAGACCTCGAAAGACCGTCACTGGTACTGATCGCTCCAAACTGGCCAAGCCAGCCTTGGTTTCCGGATCTCCTACGGCTGGCAAGCAAGCCCCGTTTCCTCTCGAACTCAGAAGAGGAGATCTAGTCCAACCTCGATCAGGCACCCCTCACGAAAACCCACAGTGGCTTTCCCTTCACGGTTGGCAACTGTGCGGGAATCACTGAGACGCTCAGGGGCTTCGGCCGCTACGCTGGACTTGATCCAGGGATCGCATAGAGGTTCAACTTCTTCAGTCTACACCTCGCATTGGTTGGCATGGACAAAGTGGTGTCAAGTTAACGGAGTGAATGCTACATCACCCCGTTCAATGCAGGTGGCGAACCACTTATCCTGGCTTGCTGACCAGGGTCTTTCTCCGGCTTCACTGAAGGTTCGTCGATCAGCAATTTCAGTTACGCTGAAACAGCTAGGTCACTCTGTTTCACTTGGGGGTGTTATCTCCAGTGTGATTAAAGGAGTGTCCCTTCGATTTGCTAAATCAAAATCTTCGGTCCCGGCCTGGGATTTGCCTCTTGTTTTGGAATATTTAAGATCACAAGCCTTTGAGCCATTGCATACAGCTAGTCTTGATAATCTCACTCGGAAAGCAGTCATACTTACAATGCTGGCTTCCGCGAGACGGGGTAGCGAAATACATGCTTTGTCTGGTTCACCTCGAGACATCTCGTTTGAGAAAGATGGTTCGGTAGTCCTTAGGTTTTGCCCTAATTTCTTAGCGAAAAACCAGAAGCCAAATAAACCATCACCATTAGTGCAGATCAAACCACTGAGCAACATACTAGCTCCGTCAGATCCAGATGTAGCTAACTGCCCGGTGAGAACTTTGAGAGCTTACCTGTCTCGCACTAACCCGATCAGGTCACCAAAACAAAAATTACTTTTTATCTCTATCAATACAAAGAGAGAAAAAGATATTATGAAGTCTACCTTGGCTAGATGGGTTTCCACTCTAGTAAGACAGGCTTACTTGTGGTGGCAAGAGAGAGGGGGGGGGGGGGGCAGTCAGTCCTTCCTCTAAGGTCAGCTCGGACTCACGAAGTCAGGGCATGGGCTTCTTCATTGGCTGTCTTAACCCAATGCCCCCTGACAAAAAAATGGCAGGCAGCCTTCTTAATCCTGAGCAAAGGGAAACTACTCCGCACAACATGCACACATACAAAACAAAACAATTCATGTAAAATCATAGAGTACTCACATTTATATAGAAGATGGCAGAATAACTCGAGAATACACTATAGTTTCATATGCAAGTATGTTCTGTCCACTTCCGATGTAATAAATGTTGTTTAAAAAAAACAATCCAGCAAGTGTTCTTCAAAAACGTCCAACGTGTCAGCCTTCAGTCCTCATTTACACCAATATATGTTGAAACTCCCAGAAAAATCCTCCCGAAAGTCCTGTTGTCGAATAACAACACCCAGATCGATGTCAAGACTCATCCCCTTTCACCTCTTCAAGTAGAAAACCTTCAAAAGGCGTGTCAGAATCGTCATCTGAGTTCCCCATGATCGAACACCATACTTCCAAACCTTCGTTCAACGCCATTATGTCAGCCAAAAAAATCTCAAACTTTGAAAATTCACAGCGAACACACTATCGCATCGATTCAAACTCTGCAAACGCCAGAATGAAGCAGCCGGAAGGAAGTGCATTAATCACATCCGGTCGCAAGGCCTTATGGGTAAGGCTCAAAGCGAAAGTGAAAGTAGGTGACCTAGTGTTTAGCGGGCCATGCCGGGCGTTTCAGGGATTTCATAGGGCACTTCCAGCGGGCCATGCCGGGCGGTTCAGGGGGCATTGGGTTAAAGTATGGAAGACTTGAAGAAGTTCTGAATGCAGCCTACTGGACATCAGAAGATGTATTTTTAAACTTCTATCTGCGGGACGTATCAAGTGCCCGACAGAATGGAACTTTTGGCCTGCCAGCTATGGTAGCTGCAGGTCAGATTCTCGCAAGATGTTAACTGTGAGTACATTTTCCCACCACCTAAATTAGCAATCTGCTATCTATGTGAGTTTGGTAAGAATATGTAATTTAATATAAAATTTCAAAGATAAATTTTGATTTAATTAATATACTTACCAACTCACATATTGAATTCCCTCCCAGCCTGCCCCGCAAATTGTTTAAAGGGGTATATGTTTCAGGACGGAATGAGTGTCACTGGTGTACATCCTGCGCATGCGCAGTACACCGGCAGGGGAGATAACCACCACGGACCATGCCTTATATGGCATGTGGTTTTTGTTTTAGAGTTATCTCCCCATGTTACCATGTAAGAGTGCTTCAATGTCTTAGCAACCAAACGAAGTTATTGCTATCTATGTGAGTTGGTAAGTATATTAATTAAATCAAAATTTATCTTTGAAATTTTATATTTTAATGTTGCAGTAAAAAAGCAGAAGGCTTACACTCATTCATTCACACTGAACCACAGACTAGCTGAAACAAAGGTTCACGGGGATAAGTTAAAAGATACATGCTTAACATAAACCATGTAAAGGACAGAGCTGAGTGACAATGCTCAATAATTGTGAGGTGGGTGTGATTTGACTTGTGAGCTTCCATGTTGCAGGGAGGAGCGTGGTCGACCCCTGGAGCTGTTTACAGGCAGCAACATCAAGCGGCGCAGCCTGTCCGAGTCCAGCGTGAACAAGGCCTCGCAGCACTTGCATCAGGAGGAGGAGGGTGAGCAGCAGGCCCCGGGTCAGGGTGCAGCAAACCAACTGGCCAGTCAGGCCAAGGTGCCCAAGTTGGAGGTGCGCTCCTCTCGCATCCTGTCCCTGTCCAACTCCTTCAAGACTTCCTCAGGCACACCTCGTGGCAGCAGCGCCGGTGAAGGCAAGACGGGGAGAGTCAGCCCCTTACACCCTGCGGGCCGTCTCGCCTCTCACCACCATAACCACCACAAAAAGTCGCGATCCTCAGAAAACATTTCTATCAGTGGACTGTACGCTGCTAGCAAATCCCACTCGCAATATCCTTTCTCCTTCTCACTGAGCACGCCAAAGTCCAGCCTTGCCTCTTTCAAGTTCTTTGACAAATCATCATCATCGTCTCTTGCAGAGTCCCCATCAGCACAGCTATCATCACCATTACCACCATCATCCGTGTTGCCTGCATCATCACTATCAACATCATCACCGTCGGCCTCATCACCGGCGTTATCATCACCATCCTCAACGTGTGTGAAAGCTCAGAGCGGTGTTCAGACAGTAGTTGGCAGCCCCCATCATATGGCAGACACAGACAGGGTGCAGAGTTCCAACGGACAGTGGCTGAACTGTACAGAGGCAGTTGTCACCTCTCAGCCTGGTCATGTGACACTGTGCCCTGCTGACCCCTCACTGTTGTGAGCTGCAGACAAGCAAGCTAGGCTACCTGTACTGTTTGTTAAGTCAGGTCTCTTCACTGACAACTGTAACCAACACCTGTTGATTGGTGTGACACTCATCACAGCTAGTGGTGAACAGAGAAGGCAGTAAGTGGTATCCCCTAGTCATTCATTCATTTCCTGACTGAAGTGTGTCAGCTGACCTGGGATAAGGGAGAAGACGGGGGCATTGGAGCAGATAGGTGAGGGGAAAGGGAAGGAGGGGTGTGAGGGAATGAGGGGACAAGTAGGGTAGTAATTAGGCAGGCATTGATTGTTCTCGGACCTGATATTTTGTAAGGAGTGGGATATGGGGATTGAAATTTGGACTGGGAAACAGGATGAGAATGGGACAAGATCGATATGGATGAGGTTGTTGTCAAATAGAACTTGCTTTCACTTGATGCAGAATATGTTAAGCAAAAGTAACTGTGTTATGATGAAGATCTTTGTTATGCACACTTCATTTCATCGTAACATTTAAGGTATTCAGAAAAAAATACTTGGTGAGCTTATTCCCCTTGTGTGCATGCCTATTCTATTCAAATTTTACTTGTTACACTGATTGCAGGAGGGAGTGTTTTCCCCCTTCTGCATTGTTTGAGACAGATGACAATCAGGTGTGTTCTGTTGAATGCAGCGCATCCTTTTCTCTTTTCTGTGATGTGCGCAAAAGATCTTAAAGCAGGTGAATTTCACTTAATGGGACAGTTTTCCAACCCCATTACAAAGATGAATATACATTTTAAGAGTTATTTGATAGATGATTAGTTCAGCTAAATATTTGCTGCTCATGAAGCACAAGCATAGAATCCTAAAATTGTTTGAGCGCATTTTTACCATCAGATCTGGTTTTGTATCGCATATTTTTTGCCTAAATCATTGAAGAGCGTTCCGAAGAATTTGGTTTATTTTTTATAGATTTTTCCGGGACCTCTGAAAACTGTGCACCAGATATTATTTGTGATACGATAATCTCTCAGTTTCCAAAAGATCTGAACAGGTATAGCTTTTGTCATAGCCATCGCTTATTTTGTATCAGAAATGTTGAATAGTGTGCTAAATATCTGAAGCAGATAAGGTGACTAAAATTAGTCTTGCGTGTTTGTATTTAGTCTATTCTATACTACGCGGCATAAAAAACTAGGCAGATGCTTTTGAGTGCAGATCTTTGTGATGAAGCCGTTTATTGTAGATAGAAAATACTACATGGCTTGCTGTGTTGTACCAGATTTACGCGAGTTGCTTTTTTAAATATTGAACTGCGAGCGAAAGCGAGCTTTTCAATATTTGAAAAAGCAACTCGTGTAAATCTGGTACGACACAGCAAGCCAGGAAGTATTCTACTTTATCCTACATACTGTACTTAAATGCCTTCAGCTCCAAACATCCCTGAGTTGACGCGTACAAATTGAAGACGCTTCTAATAGAACCTCGATCTCTTCCAATACCTCACGCAATCTTTGACGTCAAAGTTACGTCACTCTGGAAATTATTGCATGACGTGTTTGTTCTAAAAATTCTTTCGGGTGAAACATCAAGCGCAACAGTGTTTCCATTATGACGTTTGTCTCGGTTATTTTGGCATCATTCGCAGTGGAAAAACAGGTCCCTGCCAGACTAGTTTTACAATACATGACCTCATTCACATGAACTGTGGTGAACTATATTGTTATGTCATGAGTGGTATCTCACACGTATGTAGGATAAAACGCAGTTACACCCCCCAAAATAAAATTTGCAAAAGAAAGGTTAAAATCGACGGTAAAATCGACAAAAAATTAGAAAAGCTAAAATGCAACAAGTTTTGCATGTCATTGGAAAGAACAATCATATTTGTATCCAAAACAGTCAGTTTTGTTCCCCTGTTGTTCGTCCTTTGTTCTCGAAGATGACCGCAGATCGACTCATGGTAGGCTTGGATGTCTGGTCCGGAGATGGCTGGTGAGGCCGATCCGGGCCAGGAATCCCTTCCCACATGTGGGACACACATGGGACGGGTCAGCTGCTGGGGTACTGGCTGCTCTGGATTTTCAGAGTGTGCGTTTTTGCTCTGCACTTTGGATCCTTCTCTGTTCCGCGGTCTGGGCACCAGTATGGACGAGGCTACGCCATTTCGATCTGTCTTGCGCAAGTTGCTCCCAAGAGTCGACCGGAATGTCCAGGTTTTTCAGAGAGGCTTTTAACGTGTCCTTATATATCTTCTTTTGCCCTCAAACAGTACGTTTTCCCTGACAGAGTTCACTGTGTCAAAGGCCTCAGTCAGTTCGATAAAGGTGGTGTAGAGGTCGCGGTGCTGCTCCTGGCATTTTTCCTGGAGTTGGCGTGCCGCGAAGATCATGTCAACGGTCCCAGACCACCTCGAAAGCCACACTGGCTCTCATGGAGTAGGTCTTGTTCTAGGTGTCTCAGCAGGCGTTGAGCAGAATACGGGCCAGAACCTTGCCTGCAATGGACAGTAGAGATATTCCTCTGTGGTTGTTGCATGACCGGCGGTTTCCTTTTCTTTTGTAGATGTGGACGATGTTGGCGTCTTTGAAGTCCTGGGGGATTTTTCCTTCGTTCCACATGGACTGGAAGAGGTCGGTCAGCTTTACAAGGGTGACTGTCCATGCTGATTTATAAACTTCTGCAGGAATGGCGTCTGTACCTGGAGCTTTGCTGCTGGACATCTGCGAGACTGCTTTCTTGACTTCTGGGAGAGTTGGTGGGGAGTCGAGCTCGTGGTTCACCTCTACTTGTGGCAGCTGAGCGATAGCCTCCTCATTAATAGAGGATGGCCGATTTAGCACACTATCAAAGTGTTCTGCCCATCTTTCTAGTATTTGCCTTTTCTCTGTGAGCAGTATTTGCCTTTTCTCTGTGAGCAGTATTTGGCCGTCGGCACTGAGGAGGGGGGATGATCCAGAAGACTGTTCGTAGAAATGCTTCAGATCACGCTTATCCGCGAAGTTCTAGATCTCATCTGCCTTAGCACTAAGCCAGGAGTCTTGTATCTCGCGTAGCCTTGCTTGCACTGTGTGGCGGGTCTGGATGAAAGCTGCCTTCTTGCTTGCTGACGACGGGTCGCTCTGGTGTGACCGGAGTCGTTGATTCTTCTCAGCGAATAGAGCTTGGATTTCCTCGTCGTTTTCGTCGAACCAGTCCTGGTGGTTTCGCTTGGCTGGTCCAACGTGCTCTGAAGCAGTTTGGTATACAGTGTCTTTGAAGGAGGACCATTGTTCCTCAATGCTGCCTTGTCCTACTGGCACCCCTATATATTCTAACAATGACGTGGCATGCTGAACGGTGTAGGTGTCATTCCTCTCAGAAGGTGGTTTTTGAAGCTGTTTTAGTGGGTAATGAGACAAAAAGCGATGCATCTCAGTACCACGCAATGCATTGCCCTCAAACTTTCGGGGATTTGTGCTAACACATTGCGTAAATAATTTGCGGTTCCGCAAAAGCTTTTATGATGACACGGGACAATTGTTATTTTTGCCTAGAGGGGGGGATGCGATAATAAGAACCAATTAGAGACACTGTTGTCTGATAAGGAAGAGCCAATAAGATTTCCAGTGTAGGTCACATGTAATTAACTAAGCGTCACTCTCTAGACAACGCTGGACCAGGAAGCTCCAAATTTTCAGTCTGCTCAAATTCTTTTGGTTATTCTGAAATTTTCTTATGTAACATTTCAGCAAGAGTTTTGAACATAAAGATGCATCCTATCAGAGTGAATAGAAAAATGTGAAACTTAGCAGGCATTAAGAGAATTGAAAGCTTCAAATTACACTTTAATTGTTTACATTTCAACACCGGCCACTCACAGCGCACTGGTTTAAACGCTAACAAAAGTTCCTGGAAAATGCTCTTTTAATAGCCATGCTCAGTCAAGCGTGTCAGCAGTGAGCTTTTCATAGGCGTAGGCTGTCAATTTTTGCTGTCCGCATATGAAAGAGCCTACATCTTGAATATTACTCTCGTGTTGAAATCCTCATAATTTGTCTGATTAAGGATGAACATGAACTTTAAATCTGTGGCTCACCAACTCTTATTGTTCTTGAAGAATACAAAAAAAAAAAGGTCATCATGTCTTGCAAAGACCTACCGATAATTGTAACACTCTCTCTGGCATGTCGCATAACAGCGTTACTAATAAATGAATTGCGATTTCGTGTGCATTTTACGACATGTTACCACAAATCACTAACAGTTTGAGGGCAATGCGTCAAAAGGTTACTGAAATGTCCCGTTTTTAGTCTTATTACCTGCTAAAATGACTTCAAAAAACGCCATTAATGGCTTCTGAGAGGATAGACACCAACAACGTTCTGCATGCCATAATGCCATTGTTAGACAACATAGGAGAACAAAACAGACTGTTTTGCATACAAATTTGAATGTTCTTTCCAATTTTCTGATTTTTTTGTCGATTTTAACATTGATTTTAACCTTGCTTTTGCAAATTTGATTTTTAGGGGTGTCTTTGTTGTAGGTTTGAATGTATAGACACTACCTTGCGTAAAAT
This sequence comes from Littorina saxatilis, assembly GCF_037325665.1. Lineage (NCBI taxonomy): Eukaryota > Metazoa > Mollusca > Gastropoda > Littorinimorpha > Littorinidae > Littorina > Littorina saxatilis. The sequence continues at coordinate 17,291,738 of NC_090248.1, forward strand.
CAGTCTGTTTGCTGATTATGGTAGGGGAATGGATGACCTTTCCAGTCATATAACTGGTTTTACAATAAACGGCCTCATCGCAAAGATCTCTTAAACGTATCTGCCTAGGTTTTTTTTTTAACGGGTAGTGAAGTTTTTAGTCTTAGGTTTGAAGTTTAGTCTTTACCCTTTTTTGAGTCCATTTTGTGATTTGGGGGTGGGGATTTGGAGGAGGTGGTACAGAAATGAGAAGTTACATTTGGAGAGCAAAACACTTACTCTTCAGCTTTGTTTATTTGTTTGTATACATACCAAGGTTTCAGCTGGGATTTGGGCTGTATCAGAATATGTAATTATGTTTTGCCATACCTCAGCCTGCTTTATCAAATAGTTCAGTCTCTCCCTCGTTTGTTGTAGAATCCGTCCATTATTTTCCCAAATGCTTTTAAATTTAATAAAAAGAAAAAGAAATTCATTTGCATTTTGTGAGAAATGCTGGTGTGAAATAAAACAGACAAATCTTGTTGCATGATAAACCTAATTAAAGCATTTATTGGTGTTGTGCTATACAGTTTATACATCTTTATGAAGTTTACACTGTTACTTTGTACCGATACGCTGGTCCTAATTGCATGGTTTTTTTTCCTGTAGCAACAGGTTTTGTTGGTGTCATTTCTTAGCAAGACTGTGCTCACCATGTTCTCTTACTGTTCATGTAATAAGGTGATGAGCTAGTCATGTTCATTTGTTGATTTATTGCACAACATATTCTCTTGAGGTTTTGTTGATGATTTTATGAGTGTGTGTTTTAGCAGTGTTTAAATGGTGACTGGCCAGTAGGGTGACTTTCTTCATCTGCTAGCTCAGCAGACCCAGTTGAGTGTTATGTTACTCTGGTCCTGCCAGTGTGGCTACACAAGTCCTGTGCTCACTCCGTCATGCCAGTGTTCAGCCTACCTCTGCTTTCTTTGCTGTCAGGGGGGAACAAATGTTGAACATTTAACCCCTTCACTGCCCACCCCGTATGTAATACGTGGTCATTTTTGGTTTGTCGTACGCCCATAACCGTATCTCGTACGTGGGATTTGTGTCAACAACATTTAAATTACATATTCTTACTCCAATTCTTATGAATGCATTGACTTCAGTCTCACATGCTAGATGTCGAAAAAACCACTCAAATTACCTGCCCTTAGTAGGGTGGTAACCAAGCTAAAAGCGACGCCATAGCCGTTGCTATGGCCTGACCTTGCTCAGTTACCCATAACACCCTGCGCACCACGTGAGCGCCAGCATCCGTAATAATCATTCTCGACTTTCGACAACACACGGTGGACGTGTCGGAATTTTGTCACTCACTTTTGGCCTTCGCATGCCTGCTCGTCCGTGAGACTAGCCGGTTTCTTGTGGGTCTACCTGTCCGTCTACCTTTTGGTGAGATCTTTCCTGTTTATGTTTGGTATAAATGTTGATAGCTTTGTGTTGAACACGCACGCAGAAGTTTTTCGTTCTGGGTGACTGTTTTTCGCCGGTCTTAAAATGGCCGACAACAAAGCTAAACTTGGCGCGAGACTGGAAGGTGACAAGGCTCTTAGCCCGTTTAAGAAAACTAAACCTAAGAGTAGCCAAAGAACTTTGATTTGCCTATTATGCGGGTCGTAGATCCGTCAAACAGCACTTCTTTTAATGTTCCTATCCCTCCGAGGGCGGGTTCAGTTCTTTCACAGCTCGCTTCCCCTATTGGGGTTAATCAGCCTTTAGGCTCCTTATAGACTTTTTGTTGGATCGTTGTCGGGGCGACTGATGGGGGGGGTGGCCGTGTGGCTATTCTTTCCCCTTTCTCTGCGTAAGAGGAATCAGTCAATGTCCTCCTTTTGGGGGGGACTTAACGATGTTTTGTGTCTTTATTCTCAGGTGTTTCAGGCGCGATCAGCGGTTCACGCCCTCTCGTTCGTCAGCTTCGCACTGTGGTCTAGTGCAAATGGCCTGTTCGGTTCAGCCCTTTTTTTGCCTCTGGTGGCTCTGGGCTGTTCACGAGCACCCCGCCTGCTCCCTGCCTGCGTCTAACCACTCTGATTACCTCCGGTACTTCACAGTGTGTTACGCAGCCCCCCGCCAATGGGGGGGGATAGGGGGGGCGCTCCTGCTTTGCACCGTCGTCTGGTGCAAATGGCCAGTTCGGTTCAGTCCTTTCTGCCATTGGTAGACTGGGTTGTTCGCGAGCACTCTCTCCATTAGGAGAGGGGGCCTGCTCCCCGCCTGCTTTGGCCGCTCGGCTTGCTTTAAAACAGCACAGCTGGGTCGGTCATGCAGCCCCCTTACCGTGAGGAAGGGGGAGTGGGGGGGGCACGGTAAGTCACGGCCTGGGCTTGTCCCACTCTGCCCTTTGCGGGCAGGGGGCTGTGTTAGCGTCCCACCCTTTCCCGCCCTCCGGGCGCGTTCGGGTGGGGGTGGTATCAGTGACTCACTCTTTCCCGCCCACCGGGCAGGATCGGGTGGGGGCTGGAGCAGCGTTCCACCCTTTCCCTCCCTCTGGGTTGGACTGGGTGGGCGCTGTTGGACTGTCTTCACAGTCTGTGCCTCTATTGTCCTGGCCCGACAATCGTTCTCCTCCCCTATCGGGGTGGGTGGGCGGTGGGCTATAGGACTACGGCAGGTGGACGGAGGGGGGTCGGCCGTTTTTCGGGTCGTCTCTCTCCGTCGCTCTTACTGCTGTGACGAGCCACCCCCCTCCCCATCTGGGGCATGGCGTGGCTCAGGCCTTTCTACACAGTGGGGGTGCTATGTACGGCTTTCCAGGCTATGTTACATACTCCTTCTCTGCTCCATTTGGGGCAGGTGGCTGTGTTAGCTGCCCGCGCTTGTCGCGGGTAGCGGTCGGGGAACAATGAGCTTGACTCTCTTTTGTTCTCGGCAGGGTGTCTCGCACAGTGGTCGGGGAACAATGAGCTTTGCTCCGTTTTGTTCTATGCACGGGCTGTGCCGGCTGTCTACCTGTGAGCGGTTGCTCTGGCAGGCGGAGACAGAACATACTCTTTCTCTCCAGTCTCCCATTCTTTGTATTCACAATGGTTTGCGGGGACTCGGTCTATAGTATCGCCTGGCCAGTGGTCATTGTCCTTAGCCAGCATGGGTCACCCCCCTCCTAGGGGTGGGTGAGTGATAGGGCTACTTGACTTTGGCAGGTGGACGAGTGAGGATCGGCCGTTTACGGCCGTTTCTCTATTTCAGTCTTTCCCCCCTCCAGGGGTTACGGCTTTGCTGGACCACCCCCCTCCCCACTTGGGGTGAGTTGTGGTTCAAACCAGGTAGTCTGGTTCTTAGCACTGGGATGCTTCGCTCGCACAGCGGGTGGGGTAAGACTCGCCGGACCCGGCTTTGTCTTGTTTCCCCACTCTCTCTCCTTCTCGGCAGGGAGCTGTGCCAGTTCCAACCCCTCTTCCCCCCACCTCTTGTTCAGGTGGGCGGTTTGGGTTGGCAGTCAGAGACTGATCACGCTTTTCATTCTCACTCTTGGCGGTGTTATCGGCAGGAGTGTTTAGTGCGCGACCTCCCCTGTCTCCCCTCCTTTTGTGTTTTTACACAACTGCTGGTTAGAATTCGGACTCCTTGTTTGAGGAGGGGGCATAGGGCATAAAGCGGCTGCTGTTGCAGTTTACTTTGTCCCGGATAGGTTGGGGGTGTCTCTCTTCCTTCCTCTTCCGGGATGGCTTTGGGTTTTCACAGGCTTTCTCGCAATTGTTTCATTTGCTGAGTCTCCGGTGATTGCCTCCACATGCCACACTTTTTGGCTTGATCCGCACCTTAGGATAGTGGTCTTCAGCCTACACCTTTCCCGCTGCTTCATACGCAGGGAACTGCTGGCTTCGGGGTTTCAGGCTGCTTCGTCCTCACTTTTAGTGCGGAAGAAGATAGCAGGGAATTTTCAGGCTCAGGGTCTGATCCGGATTTTTTTATTGCCAGGGGCTAGTTTTCTGGCTTCGCTTACAGACCACAGGGAACATGGGGTTTTCATGATGTTACTCCTTCCTCTCCTCTCTGGAGGAGCTAGGATGGCATGGTTTAGAGTTTTCTGCTTTGGCTGAGACTCTCTTCTGTGCTTTCTTATGGGCAATCTTATCCTCCCTGAACGCCCTTTTGGGTTAGGGAGGATGCCTTGGATAAGGCTTTAGCCAGGCTGCTGGCAGCTTGGGCTAGGGTCGTCACCGAGCGGAGGAGTTTCTCGGTGACGTTTTAGGCCCGCACTGTTTTTGCTTGGTGTGATCTCCTTCTTTTACAAGGGGTTTGATTTCACGCCGGTTGCAGGAAGCAAGGGTCAGGCTTTTTCTGGGGTTGTTAAAACCTACTCAATAGCTGGAATCTTTCCCTTCCTTATTGGACCGCTGGCAGCGCGTTTATGCGCTCCCGGTTACAAAGGGGTGTTTTGGTTCAGTGTCTCCTCCCTCTCTGCGGGAGGTGGGTCGGCATGGGCTAGAGCCTTCAGCTTTGGCTGAGATTTTCCTCTGTCCTCTCACATGAGCTTTCCTTTTGCGTTTCTGCACACAGGAAAGGGCTCGGTTTCTGGAGGGTGTTGGTCTCTGGACTATCTCGGGGGCTGGTTGAGCTTTTTCAAGGTCAATCAGCTTGTCAGCTGCACTTTCTTTTGGTGTTGAACCAGGCTTTTTGCCTGGTGCTCTCAGTAACCAGGCAAAATTCCGAGCTGTCCTTATCCCAGGTTTTTACCTGGGCATGCTGTTCGACTTTGTCTCTTGGAGGGTTTGTTCTTCACACAAGAGAGAATAGGGAGGCTTTAAGCTCTTTTCACTGCCAGACTGGCACGAGAGCAGGCCTCTGCGGGGTCTTTAGACCCGATCTTCGGTCGGACGGTATCGATAGCTATGCTGGCCCTCTAGTCTTTCCTCAAGTTTTTTTGGGGGTTCGGCCTCACAGGTCTGGGGCATGAGGGTCCTCCTCCAGAGTGGGTTCCTCCACGCGGGAAGGTGGCTGGAGTCCTTTTGGATCGCTCAGGGTGTTTTTTCCCTAGCTTTGTTTTCCCCCGGACTTAGACCGCTTTATGGATGCGTTTTCGTCTGGATGGGGCCTGCACTGGCAATTGCAGTCTTGAGGCTGTGATGTAGACGCAACTCCTTGGGCTTCTCTTTTGCCTGGGGTTAGGAGCAGTAGCTCTCAGTCTACTAGCCTTTCTTTTTGGCTATTTACAGGCATGTCCTGTTGCATTCGGGCAATTCTTCTGTTGCTTCTTATGTGAACTAGCTGGGAGGAGCAAGTTCTCACTCCCTGTCAGACAGAGTATAAGGGATTCTGATTGGGTTTTCACACTAAATCATTTTCTCAGGGGAATATCTCCCCGGCCAGCTCTGCGATCTGGCCGACTCGCTCAACAGGTCCTCTCAGGGCTTGCACAGGGGTTGGCCCATCTGCTTACGGGTCTGGAGGCGTGCTGTTTGTGTTTTAGATCATGGGTTCTGACTCTGGTCTTTGGGCATGAAGCATATATTTCCTCCACTTTATCTGTGTATGCTCCTTTTTGGCCTCCTTGGCCAATTGGGGATATAGAGCGGGGGTGCAACTCCTTAGCGCCCCTCTCTCAAGCCAGGTGGTTTTTCACCTCTGTTTCATTTTTTGGCTTTGGGCAGCTGGGCCTCTTCTTTGAGGTTCCGGCGTCTCGGCTATCTCAGCTGTTTTGAAACAAATAGGTCTCTCTTCTGTTGTTCATGGCGCTCTTGTGGGCATGATCAAAGGACCTTGTTTTACGAGGTTTAGAGGCTCCCCCTTGGTTAGCGCGTTGGACTTTGTTCTACTTACTCTGGGCCTCAGCCCTGTAGGGCAGTGAGGCGCATGCGTTTTTGGGGTTTGCCAGAGGACGTAGCCTTAGGGCTTTTGGTTCCGTTTGTTCACGGTTTTTGGCCAGGTTTTGGGGTTTCAGAAACCTGGTCAATCTCCTCTGGTGTTTGATTCCCTCCTCTCGGGAGGATTCTCGCTCCGGGAGATTCGGATTTTCTAACTGTCTGGTTAGACTTTTTTTTAATCCCTTTTTGACTTTACTGTCTTTTGGAACCACGAGCTTTAGCTCAGGTTCTTGTTTCTTTACAATGGGGCGAAAGGGACATCTTTTATTTGTCTCTCTCTAGAGGCTCTGCTACATTCATAGGACAGTCCTATGAGTGGTGCGTTTTGAACAGGGTGGGGGGGGGCGTTCAGTCCTCCCTCTATTCCTTTTCAGGCGTTAGGGAGTCCAGAGTCTGGTGTTCTTCTCTGGCTGGTGGTGTTCCTCTCGCCTATGCGAGGTTTGCCAACAGCTCGGGTACAGATTTTGTGCTTCCTTTATTGCCGTGTTGCGTCCTGGTCGCCTAGGCGAAGCTTTGCAAACGGCTTACTGGAGATCAGACGATGTGTTCATTGCTTTCTATCTTCGGGATATCTCCTGCACGCGGCTAGTCGGCTCCAGTTCATTGCGGGCTTTAGTTACTGCAGGGCAGGTTCTTACAAGGACATAAGTAGGTTCCCTCCACCTTTAGGAGGAATCTGCATTCATAAGAATTGGAGTAAGAATATGTAATTTAAATGGAAAATTTTTAAGTAAATTTTCATTTGATATAATATACTTACCCAATTCTTATAGTTAATACCCTCCCATCCATCCCCGCTGTCTTATATCCTTGGGGTGTTTTAATAGTCTCGAATGATTATTACGGATGCTGGCGCTCACGTGGTGCGCATGGTGTTATGGGTAACTGAGCAAGGTCAGGCCATAGCAACGGCTATGGCGTCGCTTTTAGCTTGGTTACCACCCTACTAAGGGCAGGTAATTTGAGTGTTTTTTTCGACATCTAGCATGTGAGACTGAAGTCAATGCATTCATAAGAATTGGGTAAGTATATTATATCAAATGAAAATTTACTTAAAAATTTTCCATTTCGGGACATTTCTGAAAACTAAATGGGAGGTAACCACTGTCCAAGTACTTGTAGGGGTTCTAAACACAGTTCTTTCCCATAGACCGTTCGGATAAGCTACTACCACGTGTTGACAACTCACCACTGTGCCTACATGTAGAACCAATCTATTAGAATTCACAATGGTGGCCGAAAGTCGTACCTCAACTCGTAGACCTGTTTTCAAGCGATACAGTGTTCTGGAAGCTCTACAAGAAGTGATTTATGGATTACCACACAGAAGAATACTTTTATGGGCTGTAATGTGAGTACCTGATGTTTGACACCAGTTTTAGCAGTGTTTTGTGTGGTTTTATGTGCTGGATTGTGTGTGTGTGTAAGTCCGGAAACTGTAATTTTTGACAAAAATGGTCATTATATCAATTTTTACTATAACAATCACAAACAAAGTCCAATGATCATGTCATCCTATAATAGCCAAGGGTATAAGCAAAACACATGCCAAAGATCTAAGAGATATCTCAATAAATGATCGAGCAGTGAACAGATTAGTGAACCTACCGAAGAAAGGGAAATTTTGCCCTGGCGCACAGCAATACCAAAATGCTGTTATACTGTGGCAGTGAAGAGGTTAAAGAGGGTTGTTGTAGAATTGTAAATGAAGAATAAATTTACAGCTGGGAATGTTAGGTGGGTGTGTGTGTGTGTGTGTGTGTGTGTGTGTGTGTGTGTGTGTGTGTGTGAGCGTGCGTGGGTGCGTGCGAGATATCAGATTGAGGACGCAAATTCTAAAGTAATAGGATCAGGTTTTTGACACAGATTGTGAATGTAATCGGAATTATTGTACAGATAATGAATACATACAAACATATAGTGAATATGATAATGAATACATACAAACATATAGTGAATATGCTCAGATTTATAAAATGGTCAGATTTACAACAATCAGTGTACCAATGTGATCAGGTTTATGGCACAAATTGTTCATGAATGTGATTAAGTTTATGGCACACCTTTTCTAATTATGTGATCAAGGTTATGACACAAATTGTCTGCATGGATTAAAGGTAATGATATAAAATGTGCTTGAATGTGAGTCATTTTACAGCACATTATGTGTGAATGTGATTCGTTTATGAAACACCTTTTGTGAATTTGGTCAGTTTTATTGTAAGAATTGGATAGAGTATGATCAACCTGTTGACACAAATTGTGCACACATCCTGTTTAACGATGTTGTTCAGTTCAGAGAAAGGAATTATGTGGCATTTGATACTTTGCCATTTGTGTCTGGCATATGAAGACGGATTTTGACACTTAATGATGTGTACTCGGAAATGTCACCACCTAAATAGCTGGGTATTCTTTACATACAATAGCGTGGTATCGGTTTACGTTAGAAAATGCTTTTACATTCAGGTGATCAAGTATATTCTGTTATTGATGTAAAGGTAGGATCATATCTGCCAGAGAAATGGTCCTATTCTAGTTGTACTCTGCCACATATTGCTTCTAATTAGAGGTGCTTTCTGTGGTGTATTGTTTGTAGTGCCACTGCCCGTACTCAGATGTCAGACCTTTCTGTCACCAGCAGCAAGACTTTTCAACCTACAGCTGCATTTAGGTGTACATTCTTTTCTATTCTTTTGTTTTGTTCAAGTTGTGCTCAGCAAATAATTATGAGTACTGTAGATTCAGAAACAAATGCCAGTGGTTACGGTGTATGCATTAACACATCTGTGACTGGCCCCGTATATAGTCGTTACAGCTGACCATCGCGCACTTCCGCGCCGCGTGTATAGTCGTTTCACTCAGATAGTGGTCTAAGGTACAACACTCGTGTTTGCTTCGAACGTAAGTATATTAAGAGTTACTTCCCATGCTTAGTACTTCCGTTTGCTAAATTCTGATCAGAATTCGAAGTGGTTTTGCGCAATTTTTTAGGGAAAAAAATGTATCGAAAGCAACCTTTGAAGAGATAGGAGATTCTCCGTATGATCAATCTTGACGATCTTTCGATTGTTTTTTGCCAGAATAAATTAGTCACCATAGGAGCGATAGTGACAAAGAAAGTGGTGTAGGAACTGTGTGGATTACATGGACATCATGTGGTCAGTTTCGCTTACTCCTGTTTTTGAGTCACTTGAGAAAATGTGACTCTATGTAATCGGTCAGTGTTAGTCTGTCCGGCCGTCCGTCCGGCCGGCCGTCCGTAGACACCACCTTAACGTTGGACTTTTCTCGGAAACTATCAAAGCGATCGGGCTCATATTTTGTTTAGTCGTGACCTCCAATGACCTCTACACTTTAACGATGGTTTCGTTGACCTTTGACCTTTTTCAAGGTCACAGGTCAGCGTCAAAGGAAAAATTAGACATTTTATATCTTTGACAAAGTTCATCGGATGTGATTGAAACTTTGTAGGATTATTCTTTACATCAAAGTATTTACATCTGTAGCCTTTTACGAACGTTATCAGAAAAACAAGGGAGATAACTAGCCTTTTCTGTTCGGCAACACACAACTTAACGTTGGGCTTTTCTCGGAAACTATAAAAGTGACCGGGCTCAAATTTTATGTGAACGTGACTCCCAGTGACCTCTACACTTTGACGTCTGCTTTGGTGACCTTTGACCTTTTTCAAGGTCACAGGTATGCTTCAGGTATGCATTGTGTTGTGAATAGCAATTTCTTCCTGTCCATCTGATGCCTCATATAATATTCAGAACTGCGAAAGTGACTCGATCGAGCGTTTGCTCTTCTTGTTTGTTATATTTGTAAGGCCACCGTGCTCTTTCTGTCTGTGCTCTGTGTCCTTTGTTTGCAGAATAAAGTTATAAATAGCATAGTTCTACTCAACATCCTTTGTTCATTAAGTATGGTGATGATTGAGCTTTATTTAGGTCTGCTAAGACAGGTTTGTTTACAACTACAATGTACTACATGTAGCTTAAGTAAAGTTTGATGGCGGCAGACCCAGGCTGGCAGGACGATAAGGGAGAGGCAGAGCCAGTCATGATAGTGTTAAGGATATAGGTGCAAGAGCGGGGAATTGCTCCTTTACATTTGTATGAAGTTGTGTGAAAATGCAGGGCATATTTCTATATTCATGAAACATGTCAGATTAATTTATCAGTGGACCAAACAAGATGATGCTATGGTGAGCAGCTAGGATGCTTAAACTATGTGGTGTGTGCAAGACAGAAGTGTGTAGCTGGTGATCTCCATTTGCCCTCAGTAGGTCAGTTTTAAAGGTACGTACCGTCCTTCCTGCGTACACGGTCATATGAAGGCTTTTCATGCAACAAGTGTATGCTTTCTCTTGAACAGGCACAACAAGTGTATGCTTTCTCTTGAACAGGCACAACAAGTGTATGCTTTCTCTTGAACAGGCACAAGTCAACAGCCTGGCTGCTTCCTGTGCAGTCAGGAGTTTTTGCTGAATTAATTTAGCAGATTGCCATAGGTGTCACTTATGAAGATAATTTAACAACAGAATTCCCACTGTGCACGGGAAGCAGTGAGGCTTGCTGATTGTTGTCATGTGTTGAAGTTGAAGGATGCTCTTATTCTTTGTAAGCCTTGTTTTATTTGTCTGTGGTGGTGAACACGATCGCTTACATTAAATCAAATCAGGAAAAAGTTTATAGTTTAATAACAAAGAAATGTCTTGGTGGCTCACCACAACTTTCCACCCTTAACATTTCAACTTTCCTGGCTTCTGCTACGGGATTATTAGCCCTCTACCTCTTCCATTAGCCTTATTACAAAACTTCAGATGGATCATAACACTTTTTTTTAAGAACGAAAAGGAATATTTCTGTCCTACAGGCATTTTGTTGGCATCTTAAGGACAAGTATGGGGTGATGTGATAAGTCAAATATAGACAGTATATATCCAACGCAGAAGAAGAAAAAGAAGCCAGTGTTTAATGGAAGGCTAGACCTCTGTTTTTCCTTTTGACTCATGACCTTTAAGTTACCCACCAGCATTTGATTGTACATTTCATTTTCTTACGCTTTATTATCTTTTTACACATGAACGTAATCACTACAGTCTCATTTAAATGAATAAAGAAATCTATTGGTAACTGTGTGTGGAGTGTTGTTTTAAGAAAGGACCTAGTGACAAACTAGTCATTTGCGGCCTGATCCCAGATCCTCAGCTTCAGTGTTGTGCTTCAGGGGAGATTTGGATGTCTCAGAAACTGATTCCAAGCAACACACAGACACACACGCAGGCATGCATGCACGCTCCCACACTCCCACACTGTTGTTTACATACAAGAACACCTGCATACACAACATGTACAGAACCTGGCAAAAGAAACGAACCACACATATATTGTACTGCGTTGCAGGCCCCTGGAGCAAATTTTTGATTGGTGCTTTTGTGAACAAGAAACAATTGACAAGTGGCTCTATCCCCTCTCCCCCCTTTCCCCGTCGCGATATAACCTTCGTGGTTGAAAACGACGTTTAACACCAAATAAAGAAAGAAAGAAACGAACCACACTCATGCACACTGTGACAAGTGAAAAAAAATTGTTTTCATTCTGTTGTAAAATAACACCAGACACTAAAGTAAAAACAGATTCGTGGACGATATTTAACTGGCTTTATAAGAAAATGTACGTTTAATTGCACATACCGAAACAGGTGCCTGTTGTTGGCGAGCGCTAGCGGTGTGCAAAATGCCCCAGGTTAAAGCCACACAAATTATAAAAGATTGTCACCTTGTGCACCAAACAAAGAGCCCAGACAGTTTCGGTCTGCCGCATCCCAGTCTGCCGAAGCCATGCTGCCGCAGCTAAGTGCCGCATCCCACTCTGCCGCAGCCCAGTCTGCTGAAGCTCAGTCTGCCGCAACCTGAGTCGATTTATGGGATAAATTGTTACAAAAGCAACGGACAACACTAACACACGCACACACATACACACACACGTGCGCGCACACTCACTACTGATCCCTCTGTTTGTCTTTCTCTCTCTACCTCTCTTTCTTTCCCGAAGACTTTCAACGAAGCTTCCGTGAATGTGAAGGAAAATACGGTATTGCCCGTTTGCCTTACGCCTGAGACCAGGTTTTTCGAAATCATCTCGCGATCTACACATATTTTGCAATATGGATAAGAACATAATAAGTACGTCAAAAGTATACCTAATTTTATTAACATTTACTTCAATCATTACTTTCCTCTGGTTAATTATTTCTTCATAAAGACACTTAAAATGACTCAAATGTTTTACCTTACCAGGTCTCTACAAACATGCAGGTCTTTTTATTTTTATTTTTACCTGTGCCGTATTAGCATACTCGTGTATCTCGTGCTGACATGATACATGTCACACAAACACCAAAGCTTTCTAAGGGTTTTGTCGTGTTTTTCCTTTCGTCACTCTCAGTCGCAAAGGAGACACAACGATTTGTGTAGGTTCTGTAGATTTATTAACAGCTGGAACAACGGTGACAATATCTCTCAGCACAGTGTAAGAAAGAACAAGTGCAAGACTGGTAAAGAACAACAATACGTGTGCGCAGCCCTACTTATATAGTTAATGGACATACGAGAATATTCGGGAAACATCGACACTAATCTGGTTAGATCTACACAGTTCCATCTGTTCGATGAGCGTCTACGCTTACGTCATGAGTGACTGCGCACTTAATCAAAGTAAGTTCTATAATGTTCTATATCCTTCCATTCGATTCCAGTGGTATCTAGCGATCTCCACAACACCTCCCCACCTAAACTGATGCTACTCCTCAAGCATCAACAGCAAAGTCTCTCTGTGGGTTTGCGTGTTCTCTTTGACCGTCTTGGATTGTCTGGTCCATACTCTGGAACGGATGGAGTACCTTTGGGTTTGGTCTGTCTCCGAGTTTGTGGCACAGTTTCCAAGATCTCCATGGGGTGATCTGTTACAAGTTCAGAAACAGTGTCCACTTCCTCACCAGGTTCATTGTCTTCCTCAGTGGTGTAGCGTGGCTGTAGCTGTTCCCAGTGTCGTCTCCATACTGGACCATGAGGAATGACCATGACGTTGAAGCAGCGAGTACCCAGAGACTTCTTGATGACTGCTGGTACCAATCGGGGTTGTTTGTCTCGGCGAGGTCCATGGTACAGAGCATACACAGGATCTCCGGCCTTGTACTGTCTGGTTACCTTGACGACAGCTTTCAAGTCTGGAGTCATCTGAGACTTGGATGCCTCCTTGGATTGCTTGCCCTGAGCGATGTGGGCTGGCGAGGGCAGCAGAGTGTCGATCCTTGTCCGTAACTGCCTGGAATTCAAGAGTTCACTCGGAGAGAAACCACAGGATGTCGGCGTTCTCCGGTACTGCATCAAGAACTCTTGAAGAGCACGCTTCGGTGGCAAAGAAGATTTTCTCAGTGCTTGTTTGAATGTCTGCACCAAACGTTCGGCGGCTCCATTGGTAGCAGGATGATATGGTACCCCTGTCAGGTGCGTGATCTCCCGTTCCTTGCACCAGCTCTGAAATTCTTCAGAAGTGAAGGTCGGCGCGTTGTCAGTGACAAGTGTGTGAGGCAATCCAAAATGAGCAAAATCTTCTTCCAGCAGGTCTAGAGTGGCTCTAGAGGACGTGGATGACGTAGGATGAATGCATGGATACTTGGAGTAAGCATCCGTGATCACCAGCCAGTCTCTACCCATGAAGTTGATTGCATGGTCCAGGTGTAAGCGGCTCCACGGCTTTTCTGGTAGCATCCATGGGTGAACTGGAGGCTTGGATGGCTTGTTCTGATGTTCACCACACGAGTCACATCGTCGAGTAGCCATCTCAATAGCAGCATCGATACCGGGCCAGTAAACAGCAGTTCTTGCCAACTGTTTCATGCGTTCCATGCCGAAGTGTCCGAGATGCAGCAGATCAAGGATCTTGGACTGCAGGCTCTGTGGAATCACCACTCTCGATCCATGGACGAGGCATCCGTGGCAGATACTGAGAGAGTCCGACAACTTCCGGAACTTGTTGACATCTTCATTGATCTCAGCGTTCTTTGGTGGCCAGCCTTCACGGACGTAGCGCATCACCGTAGATATCACTGGATCTTTTCCTGACTCTTGACGGAGGATATTGGCATCCACAGGCTGGACTTGAAGACTGAGAACCTTGATGGCACACACCATGTCCATGTCTTCACCACTTTCCTCCCTGTCGAAGTCGATGTCATCTCCGTATGGCAAGCGACTAAGGGCATCTGCATTGCCATGATCCGCTGTTTTCCGGTACTCGATGGTGTAGTTAAACTGGTTCAGCCACAGGGCCCACCGAGCTAGTCTGTTAGCTGCGAGCAGTGGAGTCCCTTTCTTCGGTCCGAACAGTGATGTCAGCGGCTTATGATCTGTCACCAGTATGAACTGACGTCCGTAGAGATACTGGTAGAACTTCCGCAAGCCAAAGATGATGGCCAGGGCTTCCTTGTGGATTTGGCTGTAGTTCCTTTCTGCAGCCGTGAGAGTCTTGGACACGTTGGCGATTGGGCGCTCGCTTCCATCTGGATAGCGATGAAATAGGACTGCTCCAATTCCAACGTTGGACGCGTCACAAGCTAGTCCCAAAGTCTTGTTTGGATCGAAGTGTACCAGAACTTGATCCGAGGAAAGCACATTTTTCAACTGTTCAAATGCTGCCTGTTCCTCATCTCCCCACTTCCAGGGGTTCGCCTTCTTCGTCAGGCGGTAGAGCGGCTCTGCCATGCTGGCCAGGTTAGGGATGAACTTCCCGTAAAACTGAACTGAGCCCAAGAAAGACTTCAAGCTTGAGACGTCCGTAGGGGCTGGCATTTTCAAAACTGCCTCGACCTTCGATCCTTTGGAGATCCCTTCGGCCGATAAGGTATGTCCAAGGTATTCCACACTGGCTTGTGCGAACTCGCACTTTTCACGACGACATCTGAGTCCTTTGTCGTTCAGACGAGTGAGCAAACGTTCCAGGTTGCTCAGGTGGTCGTTGGCGTCCTTCCCGCTGACGAGTATATCATCTTGGAAGACGGCAACACCAGGTAGATCACAGGTCAGGTTTTCCATGATCTCTTGAAAGTAACCAGGTGCTGACTTTATCCCGAAAGGAAGTCGTTGCTGCAGGAGTACCCCACGGTGAGTGCTGAGGGCTAGCCTGCGTTGACTCTCTGGTGCCAGCTTGATCTGGTTGTAGGCATCAGCAAGATCGATCTTGGTGTATCCGAATCCACCTCCTAGCTTCTGCATCAGTTCCTCTGGGAGTGGCAATGGATGACGGTGATCTTCAAGCTGATCATTGATGCCCACTGAGTAGTCACCACAGATCCGTAGCTTGGGCTTCAGGGTGCCCGAGGTTTGTGCCTTACGAATTGGTACCACTGGCGTTCCGTATTCATTGAACTGGACTGGCTTCCAGACTCCTTTGGCGATGCCTTCTTCGTAGCCTTTGGCGAGGTCATCACGAAGAGCGAAAGGTACCGGACGTGCCTTGTGAAAAACCGGCTTCGCATCAGACTTGAACTTCACGTCCAGTTCGAAGTCCTTGAGACATCCCAATTCTTGTTTGAAGAGATTTGGGAATTTATCAGACAGTCTGTGACAATCTCGTTGCAGGGCAGCATAAGGCGCGTTGGAGGTCGCTGGATGCGTAGGTTTTGCACCCTCACTCTTAGCGTGACTCTCTATGCTCCTCAGTCCTAGAGCATTGTCCACAGAAATTCCCAGAGTCTGGATTGCGTTGCGTCCTAGCAGATTCAGATGAGGGATCTTGGTGACGATGTACGGAATTGAGCTTTGCTTACCAGTCACTGGATCCTTGGTTTGGCCCATGAAAGTTCCCAGCACGGGCAGGTCGTGCTTGCTGGCAGATTCGTAACGATGTGTGACGTCATCCAGCTTCGGTTTTCCTAGTTGTCTCCAGACCGGAAGAGAAACAAAATTTCCCGTAGTTGCGGTGTCCAGTTCCATGGTGAACTGTCGGTCCTGGATTGTTATGGGTACATCCAACCTAGGAGTATCTTGGGGAACTTCACCGAGGATCGCGTTGACAAGCTCTGCTTTCGTGACTCTCTTCACGGAAGCCTGGGAATGTCGTTCCCGATTCTGATGTTGCTTTTTTCTACAGACAGCTTCCAAATGTCCTGTGACGTCACAGTATCGGCATTTGGCTTCTTTGTAGGGGCAGTCTGTTGCTTTGTGGGCCTTTCCACATCGGTAGCACTTCCTGTCTGTGGAATTAGACTGCTTGTGGTTCTTTCGTGGACCCGTAGTCTTGTTCTGGTGGACCTTGTTGACTGGCATGGTCTTGGAACCGTAGACAGTTTCCTTGGCAACCATCGCTGCGTCTTCAGTCTCAATCGCGACTTGGACAGCACGTGCGAAATCCAGCTCTGTGTCCTTGATCTTGAATAGAGCCTTTAAGACAGCCTCATTGTTGACAGAACATATGAATCTCTGTCTCAGAGCTTCGTCTTGTGGGTTTTTGATCGAAGGAAAGTCACAGGTAGCGGCGTCTTGGCGTATGCGCGCTGCTAACTCCTGGAGAGTTTCGCCTGGCTTCCGTTTCATGTCACTCCAGAACTTGAAACGTTCTCGCACTATGAAGAGTTTCGGGTCGAACTGTTCTTTCATGAATTTGACAATTTCGTCCATTGTCAAACTGTTGATGTCCTTGGGCGGATTTTGCTGAGTAGCCAGATTTGCCAGTTGTTTGTAGACCGTAGCAGTCTGATTCGTCAAGAAAACTTGAGCCTTGCGCTGCTCCGGCACGGAGTTGGCGACCACAAACGTGCAAAATCTTGACCAGTAGTCAGGCCACAGTTCCGATGTTGCATCAAACGCAACAAAAGATGGGATTGCAGCTGCCTGTGTAGTAATGGGAAAACGTAGATTCGAAGCACTCGGATCGTCGTAGCTTTCCTCCCTGGCAGAAGCTGCGGCACCACTGAACACTTTCATCATCATCTCCATCTGGTGCATTTGTTGCTCCATATTTTCCTTGTGCTGGCGTTGCTGTTGCTCCAACTGCTCCCTTAGAAGCGTTATCAGCTGCTCTGTTTCCGTCATTTTGCAGTAATAAGTCACTCCGAATAGACAAGGGAAGTAACTGTCGGCGACGCCAGTTGTCGTGTTTTTCCTTTCGTCACTCTCAGTCGCAAAGGAGACACAACGATTTGTGTAGGTTCTGTAGATTTATTAACAGCTGGAACAACGGTGACAATATCTCTCAGCACAGTGTAAGAAAGAACAAGTGCAAGACTGGTAAAGAACAACAATACGTGTGCGCAGCCCTACTTATATAGTTAATGGACATACGAGAATATTCGGGAAACATCGACACTAATCTGGTTAGATCTACACAGTTCCATCTGTTCGATGAGCGTCTACGCTTACGTCATGAGTGACTGCGCACTTAATCAAAGTAAGTTCTATAATGTTCTATATCCTTCCATTCGATTCCAGTGGTATCTAGCGATCTCCACAACAGGTTTGCACATTATTCAGAGCACTGGCCGTTGACAAGAAAAGTAATGAATTGCCGTCGAACAGGGAGCATCGAGGGGCCAGTAAAAGATTCACACGGGTTGACTCGTTTGTGTGTGTGTGTGTGTGTGTGTGTGTGTGTGTGTGTGTGTGGGTGTTCTCCATCTGTCAGTTTTGATAACAGCCAGTATATGTATTTGACTTTCTGCGTCTATATGCATGTAACCTACTTGTGAACGCATACATATTTATGTATGTATGCACACACACACACACACACACACACACACACACACACACACAAATACATACATACACACACACACAAACAAACACACACACACACACCTACACCACAAGAACCACAAACACACATACACACAATCTCTCTCTCTCTCTCTCTCTCTCTCTCTCTCTCTCTCTCTCTCTCTCTCTCTCTCCCTCTCTCTCTCTCAAATCAGTCAGGCTTCAGAGTAAATCATTCGTGCCACACAGCATTAATAAACCTTCTTGAAAACTTGCTTAGCAACATTAATAATAATGAACTCTGTGGTGTCCTATTCGTCGATTTTGCAAAAGCATTCGACGTCATTAATCATGAGTTACTTTTAAGAAAATTAGCTGAGTATAGATTGTCACCCCAAACCCTATGCCTCCTCTCATCTTTCTTAGCCGGACGAGAGCAATCCGTCTGCGTGAATTCCACTATGTCAAGTAAAAGACCGGTGTTATATGGAGTCCCCCAGGGTTCTGTCCTTGGGCCACTTCTTTTCTCTCTGTATATTAACGATCTTCCTTTTAGTGTTAATGATGATTGTGAACTATTTGCTGATGATACGACCATACACACTTCTGATAAAAAATTAGACAAAGTTTATTTATCATTGCAGAACAGTGTAGATGATCTCATTAATTGGACGAAATATAACCACATGAGTCTTCACCCCCAAAAGACCAAATACATGTTAATTACAAGGCAAAAAAGACAAAACATCAAGAATAATCCTCATTCCTTATTAATTGGCAACGATGCAATAGCGGAAGTAGGAGATCACAAAGTTTTGGGAGTAAATATCGATAATAATTTATCTTGGACCCATCATGTTAGATCGTTGTGTAAAACCATGTCGAGGAAAATATATTTGTTGAACAGAATAAAGCACTTTCTTGATCCACACTCAAGGTTATTATTTTATAATGCATACATACAAACCATCACGGATTATTGTTCGACCATCTGGGACTCTGCCAGTGCAAACATTTTAAAACCACTGTACAGTCTACACAGACGAGCACTAAAATCAGTTCTATTAAAACAATCCAGTCTTGTTTTCGACGATTATAAAAAACTTAAGATTTTGCCCTTAAAAGAAAGATTTAAATCAAATAAAGGCGTGCTCCTTCACAAAATCCTTTCCGGCCATGCACCGAGTGCTTTCATTACAAAATTTAAAGCCAAACCAAGCCGAAAATTCAACGTCCCCATTCCGCGGATAGATCTCTTTAAATCAAGTTCAGCTTATTCTGGCAGCGTTTTGTGGAATTCTCTCCCGGAATCAGTTCGAGTCCCAACAAGTCTCAATACTTTCAAAAAACACCTCTCATTACATTTAATGTCAAATTACGAAAAGTCACAGTGATGGAAGACTTAATTATTTTAATTTTTTTTTTAAATTTTTTTTATTATTTTATTTTTTTACTGTCATGCTTATCTTTTGTAATTGTTTTACGTTTGTATATATATATATATGTATTCAAGATTAGAATAGTCCCTCTCTGGGCGAGGGCTGGTTGAAAAGAAGCTCGTTTATATTGCTTATGCCACAACCCTCGTAAAATAAAATTTGATTTGATTTGATTTGATTCTCTCTCTCCTCCTCTCTCTCTCTCTCTCTCTCTCTCTCTCTCTCTTTCTGTCTCTTTCTTACAAACGTTGGAACAACATAGATAGCACACTGTATGTATGAGGCAGGAATGCTTTCAGCATTTGAGACAACCCCTTAAACAACAATTGTTCGATGTGGGCAAACCCCGACACAGTCCTTCCTGGGCCCGTATGCATGAACTGGAAGTCAAAAACACTGGAAGTAGAGGCCTCTGTTGAAAGTGGGAACTCCCGAAGTTAACTTTCCCTATGCATGAACGCCGTAGTGCTGATTTCGAGAGTATTCGGTCAAGGTCGCGAAAATTGGGGGAATCCCAACTAGTTTGTTAACGGTAAGCTTGGCGACCAGAAGGAACAAGTCTCATCGCCCGTCGCAATATAACCTTCGTGGTTGAAAACGACGTTAAACACCAAATAAAGAAAGAAAAGAAAAAGTCTCATCGCGAGTTCAAAAGGGCGAACGTTGAGCGCGCTGTAGTACTAATAGCGTTATTGCTGTTGTTTTTTGAATGGTTAAACAAAAGGGTCGGTTCAAACCTGTGATGATTGTCTTGGAATCGAATGACTGCCTAGCTATGACAATGACTTTGTTGACCTGAATGTTAGGGAGAAAAATAAATGATTATGTTGAACTTTTTTTTCTCCTTTTTTAAATTTTTTATCTCAGTTGCATGCAGGCAGCTTCAACCCTTTCTTTTTTGCCTCTTCAGTTTTTTATTTTTGTTATTTTTTTTATCGGGGAGCATCCTTCTTTTATTAATTTTTTCTGTTCTTTTTTCCTGCTTTTTATATTAATGTACAGTTGAAAGTCAAGATTGGATTTTTTGTGAAAGCATAGGACAGTTTCTTTACGCAATTAAAAAAATTGAACACAGAGACAAAAACCGGTTGTTGCAGCCTGCAATTCAGGCATATAAAGAAAAAGATTAATAAATTTTTTTTTAACATTTTTTAGCTCCCAGCGGCACTTGAACTCAGAGCGCCGGATCGAATTTCCGAAACCGTAACAACTGCACCATGCTACTCGTGTGAAAAAACCGTGATGATAAGATGTAATATGAGTTATTCAGTCGTGATGGTTTGAAAGCTCGCCACCTTCGCCGAATGACTCGAGCTCGTTTTTTTCGGTTAGTAACTGATCGAACTGTCGCTTTTGAGCCACTCTGTTTCAAGCATTTCACCTAAATTAAACAAGAATGTCACAGTTCGTGTCTATGGTGCAAGGTAGCCGACCGTCTCATTCGAGTCATTGTAGCTAAGTTACGACAGTTGCTCGATTGACGCATTTCACGTCTTCGATAATTCGTCAGTGTTCAAAACAAACCTCGTAACCACCATTTTTCTGATTTTCGTTTTTTTGCATCATTGAAATCGTAATTTTTTTACCTACCTTCTGAAACAAAAATCAAATAAATATGTTGCCTAATTAGTTAATTAAGCTGCTGTAAACAAACCTCATAACTCAAAACCGTTTGCGCGGGCTTTCAACTTTACCACTTAAGGGATTTTACGAGGTTTTCTCGGAAAGCGGTGGTAATTTACAAACCTCGTATTGGCTTTTACGAGGTTTTCGTGAACTGTTTTGGTGGGAAATTGATCAAAACATCCGGGTTACGAGGTTTACGTCTACACGAAAGCAGCCTGGTCTTGAGAGAAACTGAATGGGACAAAGGTAAGTGCTCCATTTTCCTTGCTGAAAATACGAAGACAAGTCGTTTAACTTTCCATTCCTAATTGAGCAATGTTAATTGTGCTTGATTGACTATGCCGTCCATGATATAGAAAAGAGAGACAAATTTGTTTCTTCCAAAAATTTGGTTCCCGCTATAGCCCTACCGCCCCTCCACCTGTCTCCCTCTCTCTCTCTGTCTGTCTGTTTCTCTCTCTCTCTGTATCTGTCTGTCTGTCTCTGTATCTGTCTGTCTGTTTCTCTCTCTCTCTTTCTTGCTCTCACTCTCACTCTTTCTCTCTCTCTCTCTCTCTCTCTCTCTCTCTCTCTCTCTCTCTCTCTCTCTCTCCTCACACACACACACACACACACACACGTCGCCACGCACACGCGAGCGAACAGGGGTACACGTGCATTCGTGATAGCGTTAACGTTTTATTTACGATATTTCAATGTTTGCTTGTAACGTTCAACACTCATTTTCCTTTTGGAATACTGAACCGATGTTTTTGATTTACAGTTTAAGAAAATGATTAACATCACTCCGCCATCAAGCAGTGATGAAAACGACCTTTGGATCTGCAGCGTGTGTGGGGAAATGGCCAAAGACAGTGATAGCCTTGAAATGGACTTTGTTCTGAAAGATGAGCGAGTTGTGTTTGACACAGACGACACACCATGGGTTTACTGTATCCGCTGTCACAAGTATTTTCATGTGAGATGTGTTGACTTCGACACAGTCGAGATTGTTATCTTCTCTGGCAATCACTACGTCTGTACAATCTGCAGACAGTAAGAACGTTAAACATGAACTGTTCAATCCAAGGAACCGTCATTAGGAGCTTTCAAATACTAGGAGGACTTTCAGACAAAAATCTTATCTGCAATGACACTCTTGAAGACAGTGCAGAGTCATTGTCTCCTGTCCTGCCTACCCATGAAAATGCGTAAGCCCCTGATCTTTTTTAGGACCTGCTATTGTCCCCTAGCTATCCCTTTTGTATCATGTCACAGCGGGTCACCGTCCCTCAGCCCACCTGAATCTGGTCTGGGTGTTTCTCAACAGGACGCGCCTAGTCGTACGCTGTCAGATCGTGAACATAGTCAGACTGCTGAAGAGGTCTCTAAATATTAATGAGATCACAGGCAGCGACGACTTCTACCACCCTTGTGACGACGAAAATGAATCCACAAATTCCAATGAAATTTCAACGCCACTTGCGAGCCCTGGCCCTGTGTCTGGTAGCGGTGATACTTTATCCACAAGTTGCGCTCAAGAGGGAGGTAGCGGAAAAGAAGTTAGGATGACAGTGAAACTTTGGTCATCACAGCAGACCTGCAGGTAGTGTTTCTCTCCCCCAGGTTGTTTACGAATGAGAACTACTATAAAAATAAACCTTGCTGCCACAATTACACCCTGTATGGTTTGGCAACACGAGGCGGTGTGTGTTATTATTGGCAACACGAGGTGGTGTGTGTTATTATTGGCAACACGAGGTGGTGTGTGTTATTATTGGCATGAGGGCAACGGTGACGTGAACAGCAGTAACTTTGCGTCCTGCTTATTTCATTTTCTCCAGAATGTCCAATGACGTCGTGTGACCCCTCTGCGTACAATCATCATCTATGCAGATATGTGTGGTTATCAAAACAGGAATGTCGCACTCTCGAACTGTCTCCTACACTTTGCCATCCGTACAGGGATTGAAGGGGATCAGAAGTATCTAGAAAAAGGTCATTTAAGGATGGAGGTTGATTCAGTCCACAGTGCCATTGAAAGAAAGCTGAGAGACCGTCAGGTCTACTGGCCCCCTGAGTACGTGGAGGTAATAACTTGCTCGGCCAGGCAGCAGGCGCCGTACAAAATGAAAAATCTTCACGTTTTATTAAAGACTTTTCAAAGGTTCTCTACGTCAGATCGATCCGCCCAGTGTGATCCACACGTTACTGACATCAGGTCCCTCTGTACAGCCCATGTGGCACCATCAGTTACAAACTGATGTTTGCTGACAGACAGCAATTCTTGCCCCACAGACCAGCCAACGTTGCAGAACACGTGGTGATCCGAACCTCTACCAGCAGCCTGGACGCATCAAGAAGAAGAAGTGGCAAGACTTGCAGGAGCTGAAGCTGGTGCTCCCCACAGAGTACCATTCATTCTTCCTAGCACTGCAGTATGAGTGACCTTTTTCTGAAGGAAACAACCGTTGGTTCAAGTTTATGTTTGTTCAAACACTACTAGCCACACAAGTGAGTTGTGTTCATTGCTCGAGCAACCTCATTGACTCTCAAGTTGAATTTGATATCGTTTGACATAAAAATGATTTGACCGTGTTCTGTACATCTGTCAAGAATACAGACGAGATTTTGTTGTCGTTTGTTTCATTTCCCACACGTTGTAGTTACGATAACATGTTTGTTTGTTTGTTTATTTGTTGCTTAACGTCCAGCCGACTACGCAGAGCCATATCAGGACGAGGAAGGGGGGGGGGGATGAAGGGGGCCACTTGTCAAGCGATTCCTGTTTACAAATGCACTAACCCATTACTTGTGTCCCAGCAGGCTTTAGTAAAACTAAATTAATACCTACTGGAAGATTACCAGTTTCCAGTATGTTAAAATAGGCTTAACCTATCTACTGCTGGACTTACATCAGAACACTAACAGATTAAACTATACATGAATCGCGAGACAAGCGGCAAGAGAAGAGATTTTTGGAAAAAATACAGGTGAATGAGCAAGAAGGCAGAAAAAAAGAAAAGAATTCATGAAGAAAAAGAGAGCATGACAGGAAAGAGGAACCAAAAATCTACCTAACAGCAAACTAGAAAGCTCCTGCGGTTCCAAAAACAGGAGGGGCCTTTAATTTCATAACCGCAGTGCCCCACTGCGGGAGTTACGATAACATGATACAAATACAGTCTATACAAAAGCAACATAGATTATTCGTTTATTTGTATCATGCTTCAGAGGGGGATACAGTGAAGAGCAGTAATTGTTATCTCAGGTCCGGATAACTAAACGATTTTTGTCCAATAACTATTTTTTATGCATGATGCGTATTTTAATTTGCCGTAATAATTATGTGACCCAACCATTGTTTTTCTGTTCAGTTTTTGATGTCAAATTTGAGAGGCTACAAAAAGAAGCCATATTCATAATGATTGCATTCAAATATAATTTTGTTTCTCCAACTTTTATTGACTTCCCCCATCTGTGTGTGTGCGTGCGTTGTGTGTGCCTGTGTGTGTAAAAGTGGACAATTTTACACCTCATTTACGAAGAAAGCATGTATTCTAACACATACTGTTCCCCTGAAAACCACGAATCTCCACACTTTTTGGACACCGTTTTGTGAGAAAAGCTCGTATCAGCATTCATTGAAGCGTGGCGGCTTCATCTGACCATGAATTCTCAATTTCTTACCAGGAACGTACTTCTGGCATCATACAGATTCATCCCATATAAATAAAATGTTGGAAATTGAGTTTGTGATTTTTTAAAACAGTTTTTTTTCGTTTTTCTCAAAATAGCAAAAATGTTGATACGAGGTTTGTTTTGAACACCGACGAATATTCTGTCTGAGCTTATTTCCCAATGAGCTGCCTTAAAAACAGGAATGTCCTGCAATTGTAGTATGCGTTGGAGGTTTCTTTTGGATGGGTAAGGACCCTTAAGAAGCGATATCGTCGTATAATGATGTCAAGTGAGAGACCCTGCAAATTAACATTGAAAGTGGGAACTTCGGAAGCAAAGTTGCCAGCTACTCGGTGGCTTCGAGAGTTCTGAGGTAAAGGTCGAGTAAATTGGGGGAATCCCAATTAGTACGCATGCGTTTGTAAACAGTAGGCTTGGTGACCAGAGGAAACAAATCTCATCGCGAGTTCGTAAATGGGCGAACGTTGATCGCGCTGTAGCTTTTACTATAGTTGTTGCTTCTGC
>NC_090248.1:17319079-17324079 GCF_037325665.1 Littorina saxatilis
AACACTCGAACACACACACACACACACACACACACACACACACACACACACACACACATAAAGCAATGACAAAAACAACAGCAGAAACTTACACTCAAACCCACACACGCACACAAACACTCACACACACACACACACATACACACACAAACACACACTCACACATGCACACAACGACGCTCATTTTCATAGAAACACAGTAACCCCCTCGTATAAGCGGGAATGAAAGAGTGGTGGCCAATGACCCAGAACAAACAAAAGTCAAAGCTGGCAATTTAGGTTTGTATTCATGGAAATTTGCACGAAATGCATGCACAAGATACGACTTTTCCTTCTATTTTCTCTCTTTGGGACTTTCATTTGCGTCAGCTCGGTTTGATATGAAAAACTGAAGAAAAGCCCTGCCTTTTTTGCACTGAGAAACTGTGGAAGTAGCGTGTTTACTACTGGGTCTGGCTGTAGTTCATTTACCCTCATTTACTTCCTCGTTAGCTTCCAAAGTAAACTCTTTTTTCATCCCATGCATGCGAAAGTGAGGATGTACTTCCGATGTCGCTCAAAACTTTAGAAGCAGTCGCAAACTACCCTGAGTTACTTCCTCGCTTTGCTTCGAAGTAAACCCTTTTTCCGGCCCATGCATACGAAAGTGAGGCAAGTACTTCCGATGTCACTCAAAACTTCGGGAGTTGTCGCGAACTTCCCCCATAGGCATACGGGCCCTGGATGACACAAACATTACGCCGCCATGAAATGCACGAGTTTGACCTCTATTTTGCAAAACTGGTCCAGGGGCCCTGGCAAGAGCCCACATTTTATCATCTGGTACAGGAAATTATGAAGACCTATTTTTTATATTAATACCAATGTGCCTATAGTCTACAAACGTAAACTCCTGTTAGGTATACTTTATGGGAACATATTTTCTTCTTCTTCATTTATAAAAATGTTTGTAGCTGGCAAAATATTTTCGAAAGGCCTGGTCTCAGGCGTAAGGCAAACGGGCAATACAAGTGTTCGAAAACGGAATGATGACTATCCGCGCAAATAATTGACGAGTTCAATAGTTGAACAAAATGTGACAGAGTGTGACTTGACGTCTGTGCTGAACCTGCAAAGCACTCACTCAACGCGGTCTGGCAACCATGCCGCGACGAAAACGATGTATGAATGTCTTTCGTTTTTTATGTCTCGGTTTCCCCCTTCCACCCAATCAACCCCTTTTGAAATGAACCTTTGTGTTTATTCAATAAAATGTCAAAGACGCTCAAAGCGTCTTTCTTTACCTCACTCTGTGGTACTGTCTGTCTGCCACAAACACACACACACACACACACACACACACACACACACACACACACACACACACACACACACCAAAATGTGCTAAAGTGTCTGTCTGCCTGTCTTTATGTCTCTCGAAAATATCCCCCACACACACGAAGTAAATCTGAGTAGGGTAGAGTGCGACATTGCGGCAAACCGTCTGGACTGCGGCAGACTGGGCTGCGGCTGACTGGGATGCGGCAGACTGGACTGCAGCTGACTGGGATGCGGCAGGTTGGGATGACACCGTACAGACTAGTAACACACCACCATGTGTCATGTGGGGAACTGAAGTAGTGTGCATGTGACTTCATTATCTTGCGTCCCTATAGGCCCTGTACACTTGTGATAGCAATTTGTGTTCGCGAGTTGCATTCATCTGTCATGACTGAGAGCTGTTATCAATATCATGCCCGTACTTCAGATGCCAAGTCATTTGACAACTGTTTTATCGTGGCTAGAAATCATGTTTGTAATATTTGTTGTCAAAGAATGATCTCTCCAGTTCTAAAAAAAACACCACGCTCCTATTGATTTAACAAGCTAAGGTAAGGCTTCGATCGTAAAATACAGTGTGAAAAGTGGGTCTTTCAAAAGCGTGTTATGTTTCAGGGCCACGTCACCAGCAGCTTTCAGCTGGTGTTCATTCTTGCTGCGGGCAACGTATGCATGCGCAACGCGGGGTCAGTTGTTGTTGGTGTTTTTCCTTCTGAAAGCAGAAAGTGCTGTATCCCACCTCTCAATAATTCACCGGCAGTGACACAAAGCCGCTTGTTATTGTCAGATTGAGTGGAAGACTGATATATCGATTTGATGCAATCGGGAGGGGGGGGGGGGGGTTGGAGGGGTCGTGTCATCTAGGCTTTATCCTTCTGCATTGCTAGTTTGCTGACAGTCCACTGTTTCATGGTGTGTGGATAGGTGAAAGGTTAAGAGGAGGAGGTTGGAGAAGTTGTCCTGCCTGTGGCGGCAATCAGTGGGTGTGAAGTACGTGACGTACACCACTAACACACGTCATACAGTGTGACAGTCACACGTCGTCAGTGTGCCACAGCTTCACGCATAACAGCGCTGCAGCCATTGTTCAGTCTGCCACCATGTTTTATTTTCCCATTTCAGTGACTTAGGACACCCCCTCAGTGACACCCCCTAAATCCGAATACAAATGAACAATCTTAGCGTCACCAAATGTTTTGCTAGAATATAAGATTTCCCGGCAAGATTTAGAAAGAAAGAGAACTTTGCTTGGTATGAGCTTCTGCGTTCTGGTGGTTATGGCAGTAACGCAACACTGTCTGACGTCATAGACTTACCTGATGCTGTCTCCCCAGCCTTAGTCCTCAGTGGGCCACACGGGGTCGGATCCTGTCAATAGGCACATCTATGGGCCACACGGGGTCGGCCCACTATTGCGCGGGTCTGCTATTGCGCGGGTCTGCTATTGCGCGGGTCCACAATTGCGCGGGTCTGCTATTGCGTGGGGCCGCTATTGCGCGGTGACTATTTGTCATTCAACCAATCTCTCACAGTGTAACAGAAATACCCAAAGCCAAGAGACGCAGCCTAGAGAATACTGTGCTGACAATCATTCAAACGTGTTCGGCAAGTCGGTTTAGTAAGTAAATTTTAAGGGGCTTATTGTCCGTCAGGTCTTAATTGCCTATATTGGACATGAATTGGTTTATACGATTCGAGTTTTTACGCCCTCACGGCTTTTGATGTTTGCGTGTTTAG
This sequence comes from Littorina saxatilis, assembly GCF_037325665.1. Taxonomy (NCBI): domain Eukaryota; kingdom Metazoa; phylum Mollusca; class Gastropoda; order Littorinimorpha; family Littorinidae; genus Littorina; species Littorina saxatilis. The sequence continues at coordinate 17,322,137 of NC_090248.1, forward strand.
GTGGTATCAGCCATCTGCACTTATGGTAGAATGACCAAGATCTTTAACGTGCCATTGTGGTGACACGGGGGTGGGAGATGGATACCGTCTCTGGGTCTGCACATAAAGTTGACCCGTGTCTGTCCCGGCCCGGATTCGAACCAGCGACCTTTCGATCACAAGTTCAGTGCTCTACCTCCTGAGCTACCCGGGCCCCCCAAGTCGGTTTCATGGCAAAGACTATGTATATTATTAAACAACAAAAGAAAATAAAGAGGTGTCACAGAAAGGGGGAAATAACCATTTCTTAATCCACAAAATTACTTTTGCAATCCCAACATTCAAAGCATCGAGCTCAGAAATACTACCTTATAAATCTCAGGTGGTCATAATATAATACCAACAAATAAACTGACAAACGGGGGATTGTTATGGAGCAAGAATCGGTCAGAGAGCCAGGTCTCTGCCCACTCCCCTTGGACGTCAACATCAGTCATCGACCGTTTGGGGAATCTGTGGGATATGGCGGGCCCTCTCTCGCTTCATCATTGTTCGGACCGACTCAAAGGACGGGACATCAGAGCAGTCGCCCCCACCCTGCCGACGAATTCGTCGGTGTTCGGTTGCTACCTGCGCCTCAAAGACGCGTTTGGGTGGTCGACACCTCCTCCCTCAGTCTTTGTGTGAATTCTGACCGTGCGATTTCGTTTACATCGGGCGGGTGGGTGTGCACACCCACCTGCGCTCTGACATGGATGTTTGGCTGAGCCGCTTGAAGATTGAACTGGTTTGTGCGGACGGAGGCTGTGCAGGCCGGATACCGCCAGCACCTCCAGTTAAAGGCGTGTGCTGTTTTTCTTTTTATGATATTTATACTCATCCAGAAGAAGGACTTTGCCTCTTTTGCGTCTGCCCTCGAGCACGTGCTGCCATGTTGCCTCGGAAGTTTGCAGGAATGGTGTCAGTCACGTGATTAGAAATTCCCATGTCACATCACAATAAATTCGCATCAGTGATTGCTTATACTTTTGTAGGTCCGTGTAAATGGTGTGTGTCTGGGTTTTTAGACTGCTTTTACCTTTGTAAATGTGCTGTATGAAAAAAGTCATTATTGTTATTGTTCTTCAATACGTTACTCTCCAATGAGAAAGTGCAAGTACAACAGAAAGTAGATATTCCAAGAAATCAGTAACACCCCCACGGAACGGCGTGGTCAGCAGCTGCACCCAGCGCGTGGTTGGCACATGAACGGTGGGTGTCTCCAGACTATGCTTTCAAACTTATGTTTTTTTGGCGCACTTTGTATTGAATATTCTCATTTTCGAGACTTCCATTCACATGTGCATGTGCTTGTTACATGAATAAGTTGCGTATCAATAGAGTAATTACAAAATGTATGGTTGAGTGTCATAAAATGAACACTGTCACCACATTTAAACTCGGAAATTTGTCATTACTGGCAACAGACTGGCTTGTTTAAGTACTCGAATGTGCTATTTTATGTATCCCTGATAGCTGATTAAGTTTACAAGGGTTAGTGTTGTGTAGATTTTACACAGTTCGTAAATCAAATCTGAAGTCTGTTTCTTTTGCTGCCTGCGCGCCGCGTGCAGACCCGGCTGTAGTACATTCCTGGGGAAGGGGGGGGGGGGGGGTTCTGGGGAGTGCACGGTAGGCCCAGTCACATTGGCAACTATTCCGCTTCTTCTTAGGTCGCGCAATAGCGGACCCGCGCAATAGCAGACCCGCGCAATAGCGGACCCGCGTAATAGCAGACCCGCGCAATAGAGTACCCGCGCAATAGCAGACCCGCGCAATAACGGCCCAGCCCCCGGCCACACAACTCGACGTCACTAACACTGACGTCACACGCCGAGAATGATCATCGACACAACAGCAGACGGTGAGCCACACATATACAGATTGCTCAGCTGCTGATGGCTGTATTCCTAGTAATTTGTTAT
>NC_090248.1:17331579-17339079 GCF_037325665.1 Littorina saxatilis
TCTTCATTTACATTTTTAGATTGTTTCAATCGATCAGCCAAACACAGAAAGTGCTCATTGAATTTGTCAGGAGAAATGGCGCTATTTAATCTGCTATTTCTTCTCTGGGATTTACCTAACACTTCATTTATGGCTTGCCAAAGCGTGGCAACATCTTTTTTGTCTTCAACCAATTTATGAAAATGATTACTTTTTGCCTGGCGTACTAACTCGGTAACTCTATTGCGTTGTGCTTTAAATTCTGATTTCCTTTGATTTTCCTTCAAAAAATCACGTAGTGCCATAGCTTCTACAATCTCAGGAGTAAGCCATGGTGGTAATGTAGGGGATTTTACTCGGTGTTGCCTCAGAGGGGCATGTTTGTCAACAATCGGGTAGAGTATACGTGAGAAACAATTAAGCGCCTCCTCAGCCTCAGTACAATTAAACACATCATGGAACGGAGCTGAAGATAAGTCCATGAAAAACTTAGACTCGTGAAATTTTTTAAAGCTCCGATATTCGATGGTTGTGTGTCCTTTTTTATGACATTTTGGGATTATATAGTTCCATGAGCAGCAAGTCACGTAATGATCACTAATGCCAGAATTAACCACATTAACATTCGAAACCATTGTTTTGTTATCCGTGTATATATGGTCAATTAATGTCGCTGTTGATGCAGTTATTCTTGTTGACGTTTCAACTAGTTGTTGAAGGCCAAAGAGGGACAAAGTTGTGCACCAAGCTGTCTGTGGTTTATGCAAATCGATATTGAAGTCGCCTAATATTAATATAGGCTTATTTTGGCTCTTGATACTGTCCATTAGGTTGATAAAATCATCTGTCCAGTTTGACAATGCAGCAGGGTTCCTATACAGGAAACCCACGAGCAGAGGGGTAGACTTATTAATTTTGATTTCAAGCCACAGGCACTCAACATTCTCAGCTTCCAAATCAGGTCTACGGTGAGTGTAATTAACTAACGATTCGTGTACATAGGCGGCGAGGCCAGTTTGCTGCGGTCTCACACTGTCACGCCTGAATATAGAGTAATGGGGTACATTCAGAAAGTCATCAGAAACATTCGAATCAAGTCTCGTCTCGCTTATGCCTAATATATGTAACGGTTGTTTGCCCTGATTCAACAGTACACATATGTCCGCGGTTTTGTTACGCAAGTGATACACATTCAAGTGAGCAAGGCGGAGATCAGATAACGCACTTTCCTTGGGCATACTTATTGCCTACAAAAGTCTGTTACCAAAACAATGTTGAACCTGCAGAGTGTTCTTTGCAAATCAAGATCAGCGTAGTCAGCAATATCTACTGTTAAAAAAGATAAGCGTATTCAGCAATATCTACTGTCAAAAAATAAGTCCTTGTTGCAAGAAGGCGCAGAAGATATGCCTTGTCACTCAAAGCTATAGAGCTTTACGCCCGTTCACTCATACTCTTTTAGTCTCAAGAGGAGAGTCCGTATCGTGAATCACTTCAAGTCAGTCAGTTTTCGATTTGAGGAAAGTCTGTATATATCTAGTCACTTCAAAACAGTTTTGCTTCACGGCTCGTTACTGACACACAACCGAAGGAAGCTCCATATGTTCACACACATATATATCTGTACATAGACTGCACATCAAAGAGTCGTCACTGTTTACACCACTGTATAACTTCACAGCAGTAAAAAAAGAGCGAATACACTATTCACTCCTTGGAACTGAAGCAGAGTCTCAGTACTATAAATGTTGCTTTTCTCGCGTGGTAACCCCGGCGTTTGGTTACGAAATTTCAGGAACAGGATTGCATACACACACACATACATACACCAACATGACAGAAAACACACACACACACACACAGACACACACATGCACACACAAAAACACACACACACACACACACTCACACACACACACACACACACACACACACACACACACACTGTGTAATTACTGGCGAGTCGACAACTGACTAGCCATCACATTTAGCAGTTGCACCACGTGTGGGTGTAGTGGCGGATAGAAGGGTACAGCACTCAGCCATCATTGATGGCCTGGATAGGTCGAGTGCTTGGGGGGGCGGTCCGTCCCGCTGCGAAGCATGGGGGGCGAAGTGGGGGGGTATCATGTTGGCAGACCACTGTGTTGTGCGCTGACCAGTCCTGTTATCAACAGGCCCCTGAGGGCAGTCAGCGTCTCCAGACCCTCGTGCTTGGTGGGGGAAAGAGGGATAGGCTGGTGGGATGAGATGTGGGGGGTTGGGGCCTGTAGATGGACGCCTGCTGGCTAGGGGAGGGAAGTGGGGGTGATCACCAGGAGGGGGTGGGTATGTGTTGGTAGGGTAGGATGGAGGATGGGAGGACGCATCTGCACCCGACCAAAACTGCCGAGACTGACGGAGTGATTGACTGGGTGGCTGTCTGGATGACTGGTGCATAGACTGTCGATCAGGCAGGTGTTGATACTGGCGCTCAGGTCGCTCGGGTTGCAGGCTGTGGTGGTAGCTGTTGGTGGCAGCAGGGCTTTCTCCCTTTAAGTTGCAGGCCAGCTGGGCGGTACCGGCGGCGCTGTGGTGGATGGCATCTCTGTACAGCGCCTTACGGGGAGCGCCGTTCTGGGTCAGGAAGCTGCTGCGGTTGTCGATGAAGGTAACCCCGAGTCTCTTGCACACAATTTCAAGAGTTCTGTTTGATGGGTTGATGGTATTGTTGAGGTTGTGGCGTCCTCGGGCGGGAATAATGGAGCTCAGTTTCATTTCGGCGTTGGGAAAAGCTTTACAAGCAAGATTGATGACATCTGCCCACTCCCTATCCGAGATCTCACCACTCTTACAGCTGTTCACCCCTACATGGACTGTAGCGCTGTTAATGTTTTCTGAGGGGGTGCGATTATGAAGCCATTTGCAGAGGTCGTATATTTTCATGCCAGGGACACATACCTTGTGTACTAACACCGACTCAGGCCCTAGTCTGTTGGCGTCGACACCGCGTATCATGGAATCCCCTATCAGCAGCTGGTTAGCATCAGGGGAGACGGAAGTGTTAGAGAGTACCTGTTCAGGAGAAGCCGGATGGGACGACTGATGAACAGGTTGAGACGAAGCGGTACTATCTTGGTGGCTGCCTGTTTCCGAAGGTCCATTTTCGACGACGTTCCCTAGCACATGGAAGGCGTTTGCTGTTGATACACCGTATTCGTTGTGGTGAGATTGGTCGTTCGGAATAAGGCGTTGGCAAGGTATAATGTCGGAGACTACTGAAATTGGAACTGTAGTTTCATTGGGGGTTTGGGTCATTGTTGTACTAATGCTTTTGGTTTTTTTGTTGTCTTTTATTTTAGATTTGAGAGATTGGTTTTCTTTCTCAAGTGCATTTACCCGTCCTGTGAGTTTCTCGATGCTAGTCATGAGTTTGTCCATTTGTGTTTGAAAGTCCAGCTTCAGTGTGTTTTTGATCTGGACTTTAATATCTTCGACTAAACATTTGTCGGCCTTGCTGTCGCCAAGGCCGGTAACAGAAACTCCCAAACCGTCGATAAGGCTCTGGACACCACTCAACTCCTCATCCACTAGTGCAAAACGATTCCACACAATGGGGGAAAATTGTAGTAGAGATACACGGCGCGTGCGGCGGGCTTGGTGGTCACGCGCTGCTCGTTTGATTGTGACTTGCATTTCGTGCAAATTTCCCTGAGAGAGAGAGAGAGAGAGAGAGAGAGAGAGAGAGCGCACACGGGCTTTTTACTCCTAAACATTAACCTTTATTGAATAAAATGAAGACCACAACACTTTTCCACGGACTCGACAAGAAATCCAACTGTCAAATCTTGACCACCAAAAAAAAAGAAAAGGAAATAAAGGCCCTGCTTCTCCACGTGGGGTACGAAACTCAAACACACACACACAGATATCCTGAGGCCCAATGCATAGCGTCACCCCTAAAATGTACTCATGGACTGAGCTGTAAGCGATTGGACTCGTCTACTTTGGTCAGTGCGGGTAGGGAGGGCTGTTCCAAGTACAAAGCGACTGTTCGCATGATCGCCCCCAATATGCATGCATTGACTCGGCTGTCAGCGAAGAGATGGGTCCATTTACTTGAAAATAGGTAGAGAGGGTAGAATTGAGTTCGCCGCGAACAGTTCGCCGCAAACATAGCGTTGCCTACAACATGAAAACTTTTTGTCTCTTCGCGAACAGAGCGTCAGCTCTATGCAACGCACCTCAGGTGTCAGGCAAACCGCAAACTGACGGGCAATGACTGTAATGTGTTGCAAAGTTGTTCACTTACATCGAGAAGTACAACAGGGGTGAGTTGCCTAGAGCTAACAATCTGGGCCCGTACGCTTATGGGGGAAGTTCGCGACAACTCCCGAAGTTTTGAGTGACATCGGAAGTACTTGCCTCTTTTTCGTATGCATGGGCCGGAAAAAGGGTTTACCTCGAAGCAAAGCGAGGAAGTAACTCAGGGTATTTTGCGACTACTTCTAAAGTTTTGAGTGACATCGGAAGTACATCCTCACTTTCGCATGCATGGGACGAAAAAAGAGTTTACTTTGGAAGCTAACGAGGAAGTAAATGAGGGTAAATGTACTACAGCCAGACCCAGTAGTAAACACGCTACTTCCACAGTTTCTCAGTGCAAAAAGGCAGGGCTTTTCTTCAGTTTTTCATGTCAAACCGAGCTGACGCTCCCAAAGAGAGAAAATAGAGGGACAAGTCGTATCTTCTGCATGCATTTCGTGCAAATTTCCCTGAATACAAACCTGAGTTGCCAGCTTTGACTTTTGTTTGTTCTGGGTCATTGGCCACCACTCTTTCATTCCCGCTTATACGAGGGAGTTACTGTGTTTCTATGAAAATGGGCGTCGTTGTGTGCATGTGTGAGTGTGTGTGTGTGTGTGTGTGTGTGTTTGTGTGCGTGCGTGCGTGTGTTTGTGTGCGTGTGCGTGTGCGTGTGTCTGTGTGTCTGTGTGTGTGTTCGAGTGTTGAAGTGTAAGTTTCTGCTATTTTTTTTGTCATTGCTTTATCTGTGTGTGTGTGTGTGTGTGTGTGTGTGTGTGTGTGTGTGTGTGTGTATTTGTGCGACTGCCTGTGTGTGCGTGCGTGCGGGTATAATTGTGCGTCTGTTCCTTCATACGTTTGTTTGCGTGTTCGCGCGTGCCGTGTGTGTGTGTGTGTGTGTTTGTGTGTGTGTGTGTTTGTGTGTGTGTGTTTGTGTGTGTGTGTTTGTGTGTGTGTGTGTGTGTGTGTGTGTGTGTGTGTGTGTGTGTGTGTGTGTGTGTGTGTTTTCGATGGTGTGTGTGTGTTCGACGGTGTGTGTGTGTTCGACGGTGTGTGTGTGTGTGTGTGTGTGTGTGTGTGTGTTTTTTTTCGATGTTATGTGTGTGTTCGACGGTGTGTGTGTGTTCGACGGTGTGTGTGTGTTCGACGGTGTGTGTGTATGTGTGTGTGTGTGTGTGTGTGTGTGTGTGTGTGTGTGTGTATGTGTGTGTGTGTGTGTGTGTGTGTGTGTACCCACTCCCCACACTATGATGAGCTGACTATATTTGCGCCTTGATATTTTATTCATGTTCTTACGTTTTATGCTGTTTATTGTGATTCACCACACCCGAGTTTATCGTAATTGAGATAATAAAGTGTTCTATGTCTATGTATTATGTCTAATACACATGCACGTAGGCTACAAAAATCCAATCTTGACTTTGAACTTTATATAAACATACATCCTCTTCACAATTAACGAGGACAAACGTAATTTACAAACACCTAAGTACAACAAATTTTCTGTTTTAAAAATTCGGACACACATTTTCTCAAATAATATGAAATTCGCTGAACTTATCTTCTTTTCACTACACCTTATATCTTGATTCCCAAAAAATGGAGTTCTGCCTTTTTAAATTTACCATGTAACACAAACATTTGCTCTGACCAAACTATTTTTGTCCAGCAGTTTTACTGATACACAATCATTAAAAAAAAACACTGCAAAAAGAGTTTTAAGTTAACCGACTTCGCTACCACATAAACAACATTTTTATATTTAGTCAAGTTTTGACTAAATATTTTAACATCGAGGGGGAATCGAAACGAGGGTCGTGGTGTATGTGCGTGTGTGTGTGTGTGCGTGTGTGTGTGTGTGTGTAGAGCGATTCAGACTAAACTACTGGACCGATCTTTATGAAATTTGACATGAGAGTTCCTGGGTATGAAATCCCCGAATGTTTTTTTCATTTTTTTGATAAATGTCTTTGATGACGTCATATCCGGCTTTTCGTGAAAGTTGAGGCGGCACTGTCACGCCCTCATTTTTCAACCAAATTGGTTGAAATTTTGGTCAAGTAATCTTCGACGAAGCCCGGGGTTCGGTATTGCATTTCAGCTTGGTGGCTTAAAAATTAATTAATGACTTTGGTCATTAAAAATCTGAAAATTGTAAAAAAAAAAAAAATTTATAAAACGATCCAAATTTACGTTTATCTTATTCTCCATCATTTGCTGATTCCAAAAACATATAAATATGTTATATTCGGATTAAAAACAAGCTCTGAAAATTAAATATATAAAAATTATTATCAAAATTAAATTGTCCAAATCAATTTAAAAACACTTTCATCTTATTCCTTGTCGGTTCCTGATTCCAAAAACATATAGATATGATATGTTTGGATTAAAAACACGCTCAGAAAGTTAAAACAAAGAGAGGTACAGAAAAGCGTGCTATCCTTCTTAGCGCAACTACTACCCCGCTCTTCTTGTCAATTTCACTGCCTTTGCCATGAGCGGTGGACTGACGATGCTACGAGTATACGGTCTTGCTGAAAAATTACATTGCGTTCAGTTTCATTCTGTGAGTTCCACAGCTACTTGACTAAATATTGTATTTTCGCCTTACGCGACTTGTTTTATTGTCCCCAACATTCTGGTCAACGAAATCATTATTGTAGACAGTCATTCTATTTAAGGACAATCATCACAGCTTTCGTTCAACCAGTTAAAAACAACAATTATAGTAAAAGCTACAGCGCGATCAACGTTTGCCCATTTACGAACTCGCGATGAGATTTGTTTCTTCTGGTCACCAAGCCTACCGTTTACAAACGCATGCGCACTAATTGGGATTCCCCCAATTTTCTCGACCTTGACCTCAGAACTCTCGAAGCCACTACTTCGGCGTTCAATTTAGCTCGTACATACCGAGTAGCTGGCAACTTTGCTTTCGAAGTTCCCACTTCCAATGTCAAGGGCCTCTCGCTTGACATAATTATACGACGATATCGCATCTCAAGGGTCCTTACCCATCCAAAAGAAACCTCCAGCGCATACTACAATTGCAGGACATTCCGTTTTTAAAGGCAGCTCATTGGGAAATGATCTCAGACACAATATCGAAGACGTGAAATGCGTCAATCGAGCAACTGTCGTAACTTGGCTACAATGAGACGGTCTCCTACCTTGCACCATAGACACGGACTGTGACATTCTTGTTTAATTTAGGTGAAATGCTCAAAACAGAGT